>NW_012123862.1:0-3077 GCF_000951035.1 Colobus angolensis palliatus | reverse complement strand
GAAGAAAACAAGAGTCTCTGCCTGGTAATCCAGTGAATACTCTGGAATAATGCCAAAAACCACCATGGCAGTACCTCTATGAGTCGCCAAGAGCCACAGCATTAATGGATTTTGGTGGTCCCCTAAAGCAGATGTGGCTTCAGTGACAAAAAAGATAGATTACAACACCCAAGTCTCTTTGAATACCTGGAAGGCCTTCCCAAGAAGGACAGGAATGAACAAGCCCAGACTGTGAAGACTACAATAAGAACCTGACTCTTCAAGGAACAGACATTGATGAACATTCACAATCATCAAGACCATCCAGGAAAATTTTACCTCAATGAACACACTAAATAAGGAACCAGTGACCAATCCTGAAGAGAGAGAGATGTGGCCTTTTACACAGAGCATTCAAAGTAGCTATTTTGAGGAAGCTAAAAAAAAAAAAAAAAGTCCAAGATAACATAGAGAAGGAATACAGAATTCTGTCAGATAAACTTAAAAAACAAATTGAAATAATTAGAAAAAATAAGGCAGAAATTCTGGAGCTGAAAAATGCCATTGACATAATGAAGAATGCATCAGAGTTTCTTACCAGCAGAGCTGATCAAGCAGAAGAAAGAATTAGAAAGCTCAAATGGTGCTGAGAAAACTTGATATCCATATGCAGAAAAATAAAACTAGACTCCTATCTCTCACCATATACAAAAATTTAAATCAAAGTGTATTAAAAACTTAAATCTAAGACCTCAAACTATGAAACTACTAAAAGGACACATTAGAGAAACTCTCCAGAAGATAGGACTGGGAAAAGATTTGAGTAATACCTCACAAGCACAAGCAACCAAAGCAAAAATGAACAAATGGGATCCCGAGTTAAAAAGCTTCTGCACAGCAAAGGAAATCATCAACAAAGTAAAGAAGAAACCCAGAGAATGGGAGAAAATATTTGCAAACTATCCATCTGAAAGGTATTAATAGCAAGACTATATATGGAGCACAAACAATTCTATAGGAAAAAAACTTAATCTCATTTAAAAATGGGCTAAAGACTTGAACAGACATTTCTCAAGTGAAGACATACAAATGGCAAAAAGGCATATGAAAAACATTGATCATTGGAGAAATGCAAATCAAAACTAAAATGAGATATTATATCACCCCAGTTAAAATGGTTTTATTTAAAATCTGGCACTGACAGATGCTGGCAAGTGTGTGGAGAAAAGAGAAGCCTTTTATACTCTTGGTGGGAATGTAAATTAGTACAAACATTTTGGAGAACAGTTTAGAGGTTTCTCAAAAACCTGAAAAAAAGGAGCTACTGTATGATACAGAAATCACACTGCTAGATATATATGTAAAAGAAAGAAAGTTAGTATATTGAAGAGATATCTACACTCTTATGTCAATTGCAGCACCTTTCACAATAGCCGAGATTTGGAAGCCACTTAAATATCCATCAACAAACGGATAAGGAAAATATGAAATATATACACAATGGTGTATAATTTAGCTATAAAAGAGAATAATAGTCTGTCATTTGCAACACCATGGATAAAACCGGAGGTCGTTGTGTTAAGTAAAAACAAACAAAAACAAACAAACAAACAAAAAACAGGCACAGAAAGACAAACATTGCATATTCTCACTTATTTGTGGGATCTAAAAATTAAAACAATTGAACTCCTGGACATGGAGAGTAGAAGGATGGTTACCAGAGGCTGGAAAGGGTAATGTAGGGGTGGGGAGGAATGGAGATGTTTAGTGGGTGCACAAATTCAGTTAAATAGAATACATAAGGTCTGGCATTTGATAGCACAACAGGATGACTACAGTCCACAATAATTTGTTGTACCTTTAAAAAGAGCTAAAAGGGTAGAACTGGATACTTTGTAACAAAGAGAGGATAAGTGCTTGAGCTGATGGATACTCCATTTACCCTGATGTGTTAATTATACATTGTATGCCTGTATCAAAATATGTCATATACCCTATAAAGATATGCAACTGTTGTGTACTCACAAAAATTAAAAATTAAAAAAAATTAAAATATTAGTAAGCTTGCAGAGAGGGTATTTGAAAATACACATTGCCGGGCGCGGTGGCTCAAGCCTGTAATCCCAGCACTTTGGGAGGCCGAGACGGGCGGATCACGAGGTCAGGAGATCGAGACCATCCTGGCTAACATGGTGAAACCCCGTCTCTACTAAAAATACAAAAACTAGCCGGGCGAGGTGGCGGGCGCCTGTAGTCCCAGCTACTCCGGAGGCTGAGGCAGGAGAATGGCGTAAACCCGGGAGGCGGAGCTTGCAGTGAGCTGAGATCGGGCCACTGCACTCCAGTCCGGGCGACAGAGCGAGACTCCGCTCAAAAAAAAAAAAAAAAAAAAAAGAAAATACACATTAAGAGGAGACAAAAGAATAAAGAATAAAAAGAATGAAGCACACCTACAAGATTTAGAAAAATAGCCCAAAATGAACAACTCTGAGTTATTGTCCTTACAGAGGAGATAGAGAGAGAGGTGGGAGCAAGATAGGATGTTTATTCAAAGGGATAATAACAGATAACTTCCCAAACCTAGAGAAAGATATCATTAGTCAAGTATGAGGGGATTACAGAACATCAAGCAGATTTAACCTAAAGAAGACTACTTCAAGATATTTAATAGTCAAACTCCCAAATATCAAGGATAAAGAAATGGTTCTAAAAGTAGCAAGAGAAAAGAAACAACAGACAAAGGAGCTCTAATACGTTTGGTAGCAAGCTTTTCAGCAGAAACCATACAGGCCAGGAGAGGGTGGTATGACATACTTAAAGTTCTGATGGAAAAACAAAACATTTTATCCTTCTGATGGAGTTTGAATCTGTGTCTTCACCAAAATTTCATGTTAAATCTCATGTAATCCCCAGTGTTGGAAGTGGGGCCTGATGGAAAGTGATTGGATCATGGGGGCAGATTTTCCTGTTGGTGCTGTCCTTGTGATAGTGAGTTCTCATGATATATGGTTGTTTAAAAATGTATAACACCTCCCCCACCCCACTCAGTTTCTTCCTCCTGCTCTGGCCATGAAAGGAGTACCTACTTCCCCCTTCTT
>NW_012123861.1:0-1468 GCF_000951035.1 Colobus angolensis palliatus | reverse complement strand
GCTACTCGGGAGGCTGAGGCAGGAGAATGGCGTAAACCCGGGAGGCGGAGCTTGCAGTGAGCTGAGATCCGGCCACTGCACTCCAGGCTGGGCGACAGAGCGAGACTCCGTCTCAAAAAGAAAAAAAGAAAAAAAAGAAAAAAAAAAGAAGATAAATTCAGGGTTTCTTTGTTGATTATCCATATAGATGATCTGTCTAGTGCTGAGAGTGGGGAATTTAAGTCCACAGCTCTTATTGTGTTGGGATCTATTTTTCCCTTTGGATTTGATGTTTGCTTTATATATTTGGATACTCTGGTATTGGGTGCATCTGAATTTACAGTTATTATATTTTCTTGTTGAAGTGATCCTTTTATTATTATATAATGTTTTTCTTTGTCTCTTTTTACAGCTTTTAACTTGAAGTCTGTTTTGTCTGATATAAATATGGTTATTCCTGTTTGCTTATGGTTTCTATTTACACTGAATATCTTTTTTCATCCCTTTACTTTCAGTTCATGTGTCTTTCTAGGTAAGGTAAGGTAAGTTGACCAGCTTAAGGGCCGGTTCACCCTGGGTGGTAAAGCAGACCATTCCTCCAGCTAGAAGTGCAGTGGTGAGAATTGTTTTTCTCTGCTTTGCAGGACCAGAGTCATAGCTGATCCTTGGCCCAAGTTCCACATAGCTAGGGTTATGGCATTCAGGTACCCTTGTGGGTTTGGCGTGATAAAGATGGTACCCCAGTGCTGGAGAGGTGCTGTGGCTACTAGCTCCAGGGTAGGACACACTCCAGAGGTGGCTGTGGTCTCAAGATGGAACCGGCTTGCAGTTGCTTGGCTCACAGGGTGTGGGGGGTGGGGTAGGGAGTACGCCCCATGTGCTCCCAATTTGGAACAAGGCAATAACATGAAGTCCTGACAGCTCTCCAAACTCAACTCAGGGATTTTGAGGACTGTGGGATTCTCCTGTTGTAAAAATTGTGGGTGTTTGAAGTGGCAATGGGGGTTGGTGAAAATTTTCTGCTTATCTTTTCCTTGCAATGGGGAGTCCTTCCTGACTCTAGGCTGATTATATTTGGATGGGGTTGATGGGGCTGCAGATACCAGGTGCCTCCATGCTGCCCTCCTGGACTTCCAATCACCTCAAGTGCCTCTCCACTTCAGTACTCTCCCATTGATTATCCTGTCAAATCTTAGCTGTTTATTTGTTCCCTTAGTTCTTGCTTGCAGACCAGCTATCTCTAGTCAGCTACAATGCCAGCTATCTCTAGTCAGTCATCTTGCTGATGTCACTCCAAGATATAGTATCTTGAAGCCTTTCCTTAGAGGCATCACAGAGATGCTAGGATTGTTCATTTGTTTATAACTTTAGATAAAAATAGCTCAGTATTAATGATTGAAAAAAGATTTAGTCCCATCCACTTTAAGGTCATGTTTTTGTAGCTCCTCAGATCTTGGCAGTATTAACAGCTTCAGCACTTATATTAGAC
>NW_012123860.1:0-1821 GCF_000951035.1 Colobus angolensis palliatus | reverse complement strand
AGTGGTGGGATCCTGGCTCACTGCAGCCTCAACCTCCTGGACTCAAGCAATCCTCCCACCTTGGCCTCCGAAGTAGGTGGGACCACAGGTGCGCATCATCACAGCTAGCATTTTTTTGTTTTTTTTTTGTAGAGACAGAGTTCTCACGATGTTACCCAGACTGGTCTCAAACTCCTGGGCTCAAGCAATCCTCCCACCTCAGCCTCCCAAGTAGCTGGGATTACAGGTGCCTGCTACCATGCCTGGCTAATTTTGTATTTTTAATAGAGATGGGGTTTCATCATGTTGGCTAGGCTGGTCTCGAGCTCCTGACCACAGATGATCTGCGTGCCTTGGCCTCCCAAAGTGCTGGGATTACAGGCATGAGCCACCGTGCCTGGCCCATAATTACTTTTGTACCAACCTAATAACAAAATTCTGACATCCCAAAAAAGAATTTCTCAGAACATCTTACTTTTAAAGATAGCATGTAATTTTTTAAAAACTTCATTGAGTCTACCCTTCCTGAGAAAAAACTATACCACTTCATGAAAATAAGTCACAGATAAGAAGTAAATGCAGTAACTGTAGTATGTTGATTTCAGGAAGATTTCTGATTCTAACCCAGAAATAAAATGTTATCATTGCTAAGATGGAAAGCATGGTCATGATAATATTATTCTGGGTGAGTGAATACCTGACTCAATCATAATTTGAGAAATAATTATCAACCTGCTAGTATCAACCTTAGAAATCGTGTTCTAAATCAGCTGGTTCTGTCCCATTCTACATTTTCAGAGTTTTTAATTTCATTATGCACTTAGCGGTACATACAGGAAAATTTTCATTATAGGAAAAATACATTTTCGACGTAATATTCAATTCCCGGACAGACACCTATTATGTGTTAGATGTTAGTTAAACAGATGAATATGCTTATATTTGCCCTCAAGCAATCACAAGGTTCTTATAATTTTATTCTTAGTTAAGAATTAAATTCTTAATTTATTTGTTACAAACAAACAGAATGAATGTGAATGTTCCTCCTATAGTATAACAAAATGCTACAGAAATGAGGGTGAGTTGTTCATTCTGCCTCAAGTATTAAAGGCTTCAGAAGATTCTATATTCAAAACTGGGCCTGGAAATGTGAACAGAATTCTGCTAACCTAGATAAAAACAAAATAAAGATCTGGAATCTTGACAGTCTAAGGAAGGATTTAGGAAAGAAAAGACTGGAGGCAAGGGTCAGAAAACAAAGTGACAGGAGCTGCCGAAGTATTGTGATCTGCCTAAAACTGCCACACAGAATGTCACTCTGCTCTTTAAAATCCTTTAATCATTCCTCCTCATCTACAGATTAATGTGCAAACTCCAGGCATAAAATTCCTAAAAGTCTTTCCTAGCTGTTCTTGCTTATTATTACATATCACGGCCTATCTCCTCTATCATTTCAGCTTCTTCTCTTTTGTTTTTGAGACAAAGTTTCACTCTTGTTGCCCAGGTTGGAGTGCAGTGGCACAGTCTCGGCTCACTGCAACCTCAGTCTTCTGGTTTCAAGCGATTCTCCTGCCTCAGGCTCCTGAGTAGCTGGGATTACAGGCACCCACCACCAGGCCGGGCTAACCTTTGTATTTTTAGTAGAGACAGAGTTTCATCATGTTGGCTAGGCTGGTCTGGAACTCCTGACCTCATGATCAACCCACCTCAGCCTCCCAAAGTGCTGGGATTACAGGCTTGAGCCACTGCGCCTGGCCTATTTCAGTATTTTTATCTGCTTATAATCTCCCCAATAAGTCATGCCTCTAAACCCTTGCAAAATGCATTTCTTTCTGCTTAGAA
>NW_012123859.1:0-1314 GCF_000951035.1 Colobus angolensis palliatus | reverse complement strand
CTCGGCCTCCCAAAGTGCTGGGATTACAGGCTTGAGCCACCGCGCCCGGCCAGTTTTTGTTTTTTTAATCTGTTATTTAATAAAATAACAAATGGGGATTTACCATGTTGCCTGGGCTGGTCTCAAACCCCTGGGCTCAAGCAATCCTCCTGCCTCGGCCTCCCAAAGTGCTGGGATTACATTCGTGAGCCATAGTGCCCGGCCAATTTTCATTTCATCTAATCCTAGTCTATATTTAAATCTCCCTGGTGGGCCCCAAAATGTCTTTTTTTTTTTTTTTTTTTGAGACGGAGTTTCACTCTTGTTGCCCAGGCTGGAGTGCAATGGTGCAATCTCAGCTCACTGCAACCTCCGTCTCCCGGGTTCAAGCCATTCTCCTGCCTCAGTCTCCTGAATAGCTGGGATTAGGCACGCACCACCATGCCTGGCTAATTTTTGTATTTTTAGTAGAGACAGGGTTTCACCATGTTGGTCAGGCTGGTCTCGAACTCTTGACCTCGTGATCTGCCCTCCCCAGCCTCCCAAACTGCTGGGATTACAGGCATGAGCCACTATGCCTGGCGGGCAGCCTACTTTTAAGGAAGAGAGAGAGAGAGCATAGAAGTCACAGTCTTTTTGTAACCTAATTTTGCAAATGGCATCTGATCACTTTTGCTGCATTTTATTTCTTAGAAGTGAGTCACTAGACCCACCCCATGCCCAGAGTGTGGGAGTTACACAAGGGCCTGAATATCAGCAGTCAGAGATCATCGGAAGCTATTTCAGAGCTGCCTACCAGTACATTATAGGTAATATTCCATATTTTATCACATGGGAAGATACATAGCAATTTATTTATATTATTATTATTATTATTATTATTTTTGAGATGGAGTTTTGCTCTTGTTGCCCAGGCTGGAGTGCAATGGCGTGATCTTGGCTCACTGCAACCTCCATCTCCTAGGTTCAAGCGATTCTCCTGCCTCAGCCTCCTGAGTAGCTGGGATTACAAGCATGCACCACCATGCTCAGCTAATTTTGTAGTTATAGTAGTGACAAGGTTTCTCCACGGGTTAGCCACAGAGCCTGGCCTATTTTTATTATCTTTTTTTGAGATGGAGTCTTGCTCTGTTGTCTAGGCCGGAGTGCAGTGGCACAATCTCGGCTCACAGCAGCCTCCTGGGTTCAAGTGATTCTCCTGCCTCAGCCTCCCAAGTAGTTGGGATTACAGGCACGCACCACCATGCCTGGCTAATTTTTGTATTTTTAGTAGAGACAGGGTTTTGCCATGTTGGCCAGGCTGGTCTCAAACTCCTGACCTCAAGTGATCCACTT
>NW_012123858.1:0-1409 GCF_000951035.1 Colobus angolensis palliatus | reverse complement strand
CAGGGTCTTCGGGGATCTTTAGAGCTCCCAGTCTCCTGATAATGACCAGTGCATGTCTTATCCAGCTGGTCACTGACTCCCTCCACAGCCCTGAGAATCAGGAATGTCCCCAGCTTCTATCTGCAGAAGTCTCTTTATCCCTCTCCCCAGGCCATCTTCTCCATGGGCTCTAGAAGATCCTATGCAGCGCTCTTGCACTCGAGGCACAACTGGTCTCATGTTCTTCACTCTGGCAAACTATAGGAGTGCAGGGACCCCCAGTGAAGCCACCTCCCTTGGTTCTGCCTTTAAAGTAGCTGGTCAATCAGTGACCACCTTTATTAGTCCATAAAGATACTACCTGAGACTGGGTAATTTACAAACAAAAGAGGTTTAATTGCAGGGCAAGGTGTTCATGCCTCTAATCCCAGCACTTTGGGAGGTAGAGGTGGGTGGATCACCTGAATTCGGGAGTCCATGACCAGCCTGACCAACATGGAGAAACCCTGTCTCTACTAAAAATACAAAATTAGCCAGGTGTGGTGGCGGGTGCCTGTAATCCCAGCTACTCAGGAAGCTGAGGCAGGAAAATCACTTGATCTCGGGAGGCAGAGGTTGCAGTGAGCCGAGATCGCACCATTGCACTCCAGCCTGGGTAACAAGAGTGAAACTCCATCTCAAAAAAAAAAAGAAGTTTAACTGACTCATGGTTCTGTATGGCTGGAGAGGCCTCAGGAAACTTACAATCATGGCAGAAGATGAAGCGGAAGCAAGGTATGTCTTACATGGTGGTCAGAGAGAGAGAGACAGAGAAGGGGAAAACACCAGACATTTATCAAACAACCAGATCTCATGAGAACACACTCACTATCACAAGAACAGTATGGGGAAAACAGCCTCCATGATCCAACCACCTCCCATCAGGTCCCTCGCTCAATACATGGGGATTACAATTTAGAGTACAATTCAAGATGAGATTTGGGTGGGGACACAGCCACATCATATCATCACCCTTTAGATTTCCCAAGTGAGAGTGTGGCACTTGTCCCCTGAACACCCAAAAGTGCAGAGGATGCTCATCCAGGCTTGAGGTGGGAGGTAGGCCCTTCTGACCTCTCCCCTTTGGAGAGCATGCACCTTGGAGCTCACTAACAGGAGATGATGCCATAAATCCTCCTCAAATCTCGAATCTCTGACTCATTTATACTCTCATGGTGGATGAGGGTTAGGGGTTGTTCAGCTGGTCTTCCTTCATAAACCCTTCAACAGGACCTCACTTCTCATCTATGTCTGGGTGCCTCAGCTGGAACTTCCACTTTACCTGCCTTATTGATCTACAAACCTTTGTAGTAATCATATAGAAACATAAGCGAGAAGGAAATACTCCAACATCAGGATGGTTGCTACATCCCTGGGGAGGAGGAGATGAC
>NW_012123857.1:0-1320 GCF_000951035.1 Colobus angolensis palliatus | reverse complement strand
GGGAAGGAGGAAGGGGGAAGGGGGAAGGAGAAAGGGAGGTTCCGGGAAGGGGGAAGAAGAAAGGGAGGCGGAAGGAAGGGGGAGGGGAAGTTTAATCAACACCATTAACAAATTTGACCATTTACATAAGAGAACAATGCACTGAAAAGCTGCAGAATATACATTCTAAAATTTTTGTGGGTACGTAGTAGTTACATATATTTATGTGGTACATTACATGTTTGGATACAGGCATGCAATGCATAACAAGCATATGAAAAATGGGGTATCCATCCCCTCAAGCATTTACCCTTTGCATTACAAACAATCCACTTATATTCTTTTAGTTATTTTTAAATGTACAATTAACATATTATCGACCATAGTCACCCTTTTGTGCTATCAAGTCGTAAGTCTTATACACTCTTCATGATTATTTTGTACCCATTAATCATCCTTATCTCCCACCTTCTCACCTCCCTGCTACCCTTCCTAGCTTCTGGTAACCATCCTTCTATTCTCCACATCCATAAGTTCTATTGTTTTGAATTTTAGATCCCACAAATAAGTTAGAAATCATGATGTTTGTCTTTCTTTGCCTGGCTTACTTCACATAATATAATGACCTCTGGTCTCATCCATGTTGTTGCAAATGAGTGAATCTCATTCTTTTCAATGGCTGAATAGTACTCCATTGTATATAGGTACCACATTTTCCTTATTTATTTATCTGTCAATGGACACATAGGTTGCTTCCAAATTTTGGCTATTGTGAGCAGTGCTGAAACAAACATGGGAAGGCCAATATCTCTTTGATATACTAATTGCCTCTCTTTTAGGTATGCATTGAGCAAAGGGATTGCTGGATCATATAATTGCTCAACTTTTAGTTTTCTGAAAAACCTTCAAACTGTTCTCTATAGTAGTTGTACTAATGTACATTCCCATCAACAGTGTATTAGGATTCCTTAATATTTTGCTCATGTTTTCATTGGATTATTAGGTGTTTTCTTTTTTTTTTTTTTGAGATGGAGTTTCGCTCTTGTTGCCCAGGCTAGGGTGCAATGGCACCATTTCAGCCCACCACAACCTCCGCCCCCTGGGTTCAAGCAATTCTCCTACCTCAGCCTCCCGAGTAGCTGGGATTATAGACATGCACCACCATGCCTAGCTAATTTTTATATTTTTAGTAGAGATGGGGTTTCACCATATTGGCCAGGCTGGTCTTGAACTCCTGACCTCAGGTGATCCTCCTGCCTCAGCCTCCCAATGTGTTGAGATTACAGGCATGAGCCACCATGCCCAGCCAGATGTTTTCCTATAGAATTGTTTGAGCTACTT
>NW_012123856.1:0-2564 GCF_000951035.1 Colobus angolensis palliatus | reverse complement strand
AGAAAACTTAAAGATGTCAATACTACCCAAAGCAATTTATAGACTAAATGCAATCCCTATCAAAACCCCAATGATGTTTTTTGCAGAAACAGAAAATCTATCCTAAAATTCACATAAGAATCTTAAGGGACCCCAAATAGACAAAACAATCTGGAAAAAGAGCAAAAGTGGAGGACTCATACGTCCTGATTTCAAAACTTACTACAAAGCTACAGTAATCAAAACAGCATGGTACTGGCATAAAGACAGACACAGGTATCATTGAATAGAGTCCAGACATATACCCTCACACACATGGTCAAATGAATTTTGAAAAGGGTGGCAGGACCATTCAGTGGGGAGAGGGCAGTGGTTTTTTTGTTTTGTTTTGGGGGATTTTTTGTTTGTTTGTTTGTTTGTTTTTTGAGACAGAGTCTCATTCTGCCACCCTGGTTGGAGTGCAGTGGTGCAATCAAAGCTCACTGCAGCCTTGACCTCTGAGGCTCAAGTGATCCCCCCACCTCAGCCTGTCAAGCAGCTGGGACTACAGGCGCCACCACACCCAGCTAATTTTTGTATTTTTTGTAGAGATAGGATCTTGCCATGTTGCCCAGGCTGGTCTAAAACTCCTGGGGTCAATCTGCCTGCCTTGGCCTCCCAAAGTGCTGGGATTACAGGCATTTTTTTTTTTTTAAGAGACAGGTTTTTGCTATGTTGCCTAGATTGGAGTGAAGTGGCACGATCTTAGCTCACTTCAGCCTCAAACTCCTGAGCTCAAGCAATCATCCCAAAAAAATGGTTAAGATGGTAAATTTTATGTGTATTTTGCCACAATTTTTTAAAAGCCATATAAAACTTGTCTTTTTTCAGAAATAGAGTTGAGGAAACTGTCCACTATATCACACTCACTCAAACCCTTTACTCAGGCTGTCAAGGTCACAGTGTCTCCTTTAAGACAACCAAGGGAAGAAATGTGTCTGGGGTCCCTACTCCTGACTTCTGTCTTACAAATACCAGATATAGAACTATAGAACACCAGATTCCATGGATCTTGAAAGTGATCTTTTTTTTTTTTTTGAGACGGAGTCTCGCTCTGTCATCCAGGCTGGAGTGGGAGCGCAGTGGCGCGATCTCGGCTCACTGCAAGCTTCGCCTCCCGGGTTCAAGCGATTCTCTTGCCTCAGCCTCCCAAGTAGCTGAGACTACAGGTGTGTGCCACCACGCCTGGCTAACTTTTTGTATTTTTAGTAGAGACGGGGTTTCACCGTGTTAGCCAGGATGGTCTCGATCTCCTGACCTCGTGATCCGCCCGTCTCGGCCTCCCAAAGTGCTGGGATTACAGGCTTGAGCCACCGCGCCCGGCCTGAATTTTTTTTTTTTTTTGAGACGGAGTCTCGCTCTGTCGCCCGCGCTGGAGTGCAGTGGCCGGATCTCAGCTCACTGCAAGCTCCGCCTCCCGGGTTTACGCCATTCTCCTGCCTCAGCCTCCCGAGTAGCTGGGACTACAGGCGCCCGCCGCCTCGCCCGGCTAGTTTTTTGTATTTTTTTTTTAGTAGAGACGGGGTTTCACCGTGTTAGCCAGGATGGTCTCGATCTCCTGACCTCGTGATCCGCCCGTCTCGGCCTCCCAAAGTGCTGGGATTACAGGCTTGAGCCACCGCGCCCGGCCTGAATTTTTTTTTTTTAGGTTGTCATATTTTTTGTCTTTTCCATTTTAAAATCTAGACTCCTCAAAGGCAATGCCAAGCTTGGAAAACAGAGAGGTCCTGGCAGGACTTGTGCCCCACATGGCTTAGCTACAAAGCCACTGAAGTGGAGACACTGAGGGAGGTCTTCCAGGATGAGGTCTTCTGTAGTAGGGCTCATGGTGGGTGGGGTAAGGCGGAGCACAGAGGGTTACTCAGGAAAGAAGGCAGCTAACAAGAGCTTTGGTTAAAATAGATATATATTTACGTATATATACTGCAGAAAAAAAAAAAAAGAGAAATTGTTTTTAAAATAGGCTGAAGTTGGAGGAGTGGTCCAGAGGGTCCCCTGGGAAAACACTTCCGGAGAATGTGACTGTGATCCAGGCCCTGATGCCATCAGGGAGAACGGTCCTGGTGAGAGAGACAGCAAGTGCTGGCCACAACACAGGCAGGTTTGCATGGCTGGATCTATGTGAATGAGGGAAGTCACGGTTCACCCAGAGGAGCTGGGGGCCCATCTGGCAGGGACAGAGGTAGTTCTGGCAACCCCATAATAATAACACCAAAATCTATTGACCTCTTACCCCACACAGCTAAAGCTCAGAAACGATTGGTAATTGGCATTCTCCCAGCTGATGAGGGGCGCAGAATTCTGCCCCATATTTTTTTGCCTCTCAACTATCCTGCTGCTTCTCATGGGGGCCCCCAGCCTGCAAAGGGGGGCCTCTTTCATCTGTGACAGCCATGTTTTTCTCTAGATTTCTCAGTTCATCGTTTCTCGTTTTCTTTTTTTTTTTTTGAGACAGAGTCTCGCTCTGTCACCCAGGCAGTGGCCGGATCTCAGCTCACTGCAAGCTCCACCTCCCGGGTGTACACCATTCTCCTGCCTCAGCCTCC
>NW_012123855.1:0-1320 GCF_000951035.1 Colobus angolensis palliatus | reverse complement strand
AAGTAGCTGGGACTACAGGCGCCCGCCACCTCGCCCGGCTAGTTTTTTGTATTTTTTAGTAGAGACGGGGTTTCACGGTGTTAGCCAGGATGGTCTCGATCTCCTTACCTCGTGATCCACCCGTCTTGGCCTCCCAAAGTGCTGAGATTACAGGCTTGAGCCACCACGCCCGGCCTGCCTTCTTTACAAAGCTCTTCAGTATGCTATATACACTCGGCTTGACTTTTGGCCACAATAGCAAACTAAAATGATCTCTTGAGAGGGCTGTTATTAAAAACTACTCAGCATGGTATAGTTGTAATTGTTTACCCCAAAAAATGTCACCTTAGGCCAGGAACAGTGGCTCATGCCTGTAATCCCAGTACTTTAGGAGGCCAAGGTGGGTAGATCACCTAAGGTCTGGAGCTTGAGACCAGGTTGGTCAACATGGTGAAACCCCGTCTCTACTAAAAATACAAAAATTAGCTGGGCATGGTGGTGCATGCCTGTATTCCCAGCTACTCGGAAGACTGAGGTATGAGAATCACTTGAACCCAGGAGGTGGAGGTTGCAGTGAGCTGAGATCATGCCATTGCACTCCAGCCTGGGTGACACAGTGAGACTGTCTCAGAAAAAAAAAAAATCATCTTAAATCTTCCTCTACTGAAACTCTTCTGCCACAGTTCCAATCTGGGTGTATATTTCATCTTCTCCCTCTTTCTCACACAAAGAACCCAAGGTTTCTATGGAAAACCCAGATTCAGAGGTCTCTGCTCTGTCTTCTCCTGCCAGTAATTTGAATTGAGTGGTGTTACATGCATCAAGGTCACCCATAAATGTATTTCAGAACAGCCTATTTGTTACCTAGAACTAAGCCCAATATCCAGTATCTTCCTTTCTCATGCATTCTGTCCTATAAAGCAGTTACTTATGTTTCTAAAAATATAATTCACACATTTTATTCTGATACCATCTTTCCATTTATATTTGGATATTATCTCTATTATGCCTATATTTGGCTAAATTATATAGTTTTCCCTAATCCTAAAGAATTAGGTTTCACTACTCAAATTACCTCAAGTGCCTTCTATAGACACATTTCTGTTATTTAAATAAAGAACGTCATTTTGTTTTTGTTGTTGTTGTTTTTGAGACTCTTGTCCAGGCTGGAGTGCGGTGGCACGATCTTGGCTCACTGCAACCTCTGCCTCCCAGGTTTAAGCGATTCTCCTGCCTCAGCCTCCCAAGTAGCTGGGACTGCAGGCACCCACCACTATGCCCAGCTAATTTTTTGTATTTTTAGTACAGACTGGGTTTCACCATCTTTTTTTCTTTTTTTTT
>NW_012123854.1:34320-35646 GCF_000951035.1 Colobus angolensis palliatus | reverse complement strand
AGTCTGGTATCTCTTCCTCTTCTTATAAGGGCACTCATCTTATCGGATTGGGGTCCCATCCTTATAACCTCATTTAATCTTAATTACAACCCTAAACACTTTGTTTCCAAATACAGTCACAATGGGGGTGAGGGCTTCAACATACACATTTGTGGGGAACACAGTTTAGTAGTGAGTGAAGGAATAGGGGTAGGTAGGAAATGAGATGAGATTGACAGCTTCTCTGTAAACAATTGGCAGCCATACAGAAGTGAGGGTGGTGTGGGAAGGACATGAGGGGCAGTGAAGGATAATACAGAGGGAGAAATGACTATCACAGGGGCCGTGGTGTGGAGCTGGTAAGACAGGTGGAAGACAGAGCACAGGAGGAAGATTCAACCTCACATGGGAGTACAGGAGGAAGGGCTGGCCTCACAGGGGAGGAAGGGCTGGCCTCACAGGGGAGGAAGGGCTGGCCTCACACGCGGGCATGGGGGGAAGGGCTGGCCACACACAGGAACACAGGAGGGAAGGGAGTCTTGGACGGGAGCATGGGAGGAAGGACTGGCCTCACCCAGGAGCACTGCAGGAAGGGCTGGTCTCAGATGGGAGCACGGAAGGGAAGGCAGAGAGCCTGATGCAGATGCAGGCTATACCTATGGGGTGGGGAGATGACATATTTTTCTTCTGGTTGCTTCTATTTTCTCAGTGAAATCAGATTCATGGCTCTCAACTAAGACTGTTTAGCAGAGGCCTAGCGGGAGATGAAAGGGTGTGAAGTAGTCATGAGTTCTGGGAAATACCATAGTGTCGTTCAGCAGTGCTAAGGGCCCTCCAGACACTTGTGATCACAATTTAAAGTGAGACCCATCAGCATGAGAGTGTAGTTTTCTCCAACTGCATCCTCTTCTCAGGTTCAGGGAAAGAGTAGGACAATAACTGTATCCAGCCAAGTCGGGATTTAGCCAGGCAACTATCTGAACGGAAGTGAGGGTAACTACTTTGACGGTCCACAGAAGCTGGACAGGATAAGAAGGGCCATGATGCATGAGGCTGGGAGAGGGAAAGGATATTAAGTTCTTAGCAGTTGCAGGCAGGGAAGATAACTGACCCCTTTTGTTGATAAATAAACTGAGGCTCAGAGAGATAAGTCGTGTATCTAATCAGTAGAAGAGCTGTGTCCTGGTACTTTAGAATACAAGTGCCAGGGAGGTAAGAAACTCAGAGAGGAAAGTATGTATATGATTGATGTCTCCATCTTCTCTCCCTCACCCACTCCGTCTCCTCCCCTTCAGGGAGATCAACTCCCCTAGTTATCCAGGACTGAGGGTTTTTCAGGATATGGAA
>NW_012123854.1:32140-33758 GCF_000951035.1 Colobus angolensis palliatus | reverse complement strand
TACGTTTTATGCATCATCATTTTTTTCTTTGATTTTAAGTCACTTTCTAGTGCTCTGTTCATCCAGCCTTCCCCTAATGGGTACACATGTGACAACAGCTCCCCCAACCCCACCCCAGTTTGTGACTATCCTTGTTTTATAGGCTGTTGTGAGCACTGTGTCTGCTCTGAGGACAGCCTTCCCAAAAGCCCATGTGGGCACATTGGAGAGGAGACAGACCTGCATCCAGGTATCCAGGATTCCTGGAGTGGCCAAGGGCAGAGGAAAGGGTCTTAGCTGAGACACTCATGATTTAGGGATGAACCAGGAATATCTGAAGACCTTCACTTAGCTCAGCCTTTCTCAGGAACTTTCCCCCCAAAGTCCCAGGGGGGTTAGTGTTTCATTTACCACTGTATAGACTCCTCCCATCAATCTCTCTGTATATTAAATTCCTAGCTCTTTCTAATTACATATTGATTAGTCCCAGGAGAACTCTAGCATAGATGGAGGCAGCAGGGAGATTTCTTTCTGGACCTCAGGTGAAAGACATTTGATTCAAACTTTCCAAACTCTGACTCTCAATGAATTTACCCCAAACTCTATTTTTCTGCCTTTTCTGCTACTCAAGTCTCCCTCCAACATTCAATTCTGTTCTAATGCAGGGGCTCCAAATGATGTTCTGACCTCGCCCCTAACATATAGCATTCCTATGGTAATGTCTGTTGTAAAGCAAGAGATCACAGAAACTTCAGATGTCTGCTTCCCAAAAGACACCTGACAAAGGAGCAACAAGTGGTTTCATGACTCCCCAGTAAATCTCTGCTAAATATGTCCCCACACCTGGGGCATCAAATATGGTCCCTTGAGGTGTGATAATACAAATAGGGTACCTGTGCCCTCATACTATGAGTTCATTGATTCATACCCTCGTCCATTCACTCATTCACCACCTCAGCCCACTTCCATGGGGCATGAGAGCATCCATTCTGAGGTGGAGTAGGTGCAGAGTAGGTGCAGGGAGAGGAGAGTATAGGAGAAACAAGATAAATGCCCAAGATTCAGGAACCTGTCCTCATTGCCACCACTGTGAACAGACACTATCCGCAGAAGAGTAGGATCAATTTCAGGTCTTTGAAAGGAAACAGGGGGGATACAGTTTTCAGCTTTGATATTTGGTCCCCATTTCTTAATCTCTGAATGTCCCTCAATCAACAGTAACCACATAGACACCTACTTTGTGCAAGATACACACACGGATAAAGAAAAGGGGAAAATAGGGAACTTTGGAGACACAGAGAACTGAGTTCAAATCCAAGTTGAAGTTCTCCTTGCAGCATCTTAAGAAAGAGTTTGTAAAACAGTTTAACAAAGTAAGCAAGACGTGGGAGAGAAATGTTTCAAACATTTAGAAAAGCCCATTTTTTCCAACCCCCTCAAGCATTTTAGAACTGTTCATTTATATTCAAGTAGTCAATAAGTTAATTTTAGATCACTCATATCTATTCCTGAAGCCTAAGGACTGTTGAAAGAGGAAATGGATGAATGAGTTGTATGAGCCAGGTTTGAATTATTGTATGATTTCAAAATGACAAAGCGGTGCAGCAGATTTTCAGTCCTGACTTCTCAGTCACTCAGC
>NW_012123854.1:29640-31211 GCF_000951035.1 Colobus angolensis palliatus | reverse complement strand
TAAATTACCCAACCTCAGGTATTTCTTTACAGTGACACAAAAATGGACTAACACAGGTAATTTTCCTTTTCTTCCATTTCTCTGGACTGAGACCAGTGAACCTGAATCTGTGCAATTTGATTATGTTGTTGGGGGTGGTGGGGCCCAGCAAAGGCTGGGAGTGCCAGGGTGCAGATGTGCATCCTGCTGTTGGAAGGGCTACATTTGCAGTCATTCTTAGCAATTTGGATGCACCCACCAAATGCTCCACCCTGGTTCCTCTGTGGATCTGGATGCCGTTGGGTATGGGCCCTGTAGCTCTGGTTGGCCTGGCTCATGGATAACTCTTCCTCCTCCTTCCCAACTCAACCTACCTTGACAACTCATTCCCTCTCATAACTCACATCTCCACAGCTATAACTTATTCCCCTGATTCACTTTGGTGACATTTCCTGGGTTCCCTGACCCTCAACAGTTAGATAGACCCTGTACTCTGTCAAACAGACTCCATCATAGCCTATGAGTTCAAAGTTTAAATTATAGGTACGCCCAGAGAAAACCAATTTCTTTCTGTGGTAAGGTCTCTAAGGAAAGGTCAGACATATTAATAACCTTAAGGGAGGAAATGATGTTGTCCCAAATAGTACATTACCTGGTAAGAGGGAGCTAGGGGTCCCATAAGTTATGCTTTATCTTTGCCCTGTTAAAACAAGATCACAGAAGCCAACCATTAAAAGATCAGGATAGAGGAGGGGGGAAAGTCAAATCAGTGTACGATTTTAGGGGAAGTCTCAGCCCCAGCCTGATTCTGTGGTGAGGTCTGGAGGTCCCTTATGCTGCAGAATGTGTTCCAACTAGAGTAAAGCTCACCATTGGCTTTGGGCCCCTGGAGCCATGTGAGCTTATGGGGACTTTGGGTCTTTGTGTGGTGGCTCTTCTTTTGGTGTCTCCAGTAGCCCTCTTGGAGTCTTCAGAAGAAAGTTGCAGATGTGAGCCAGCAGGAGCAAAGTCTGTAGAAGGAGGGACTGGAGATGCAGAATTAGCAATGGGGTTGGGAGGGAATCCAGGCAGAGCATGTGCTGCCTCTATCATAGCACATCTCCTGCTGCATTTAATTGTACTCACCTTCTCCCTAATTAGCCTGTAGGCCCTTGGAGGGCAAAGACTTTAAACCCAAAGGTGTCCAAGTAAAGTAGATACTGAGTAAGTATTTGTTGGTGGATAGACAATATGAACAAAAGATGAAAGACCCACAGAACACTGACATGTACATCATCTTGAAAAAGCTTCCTTCTCCAAAGGTGCAAAAGCCCCTGTCAATTAACCCACTCTCACATTGCTTTAAAAAAATACCTGACAC
Organism: Colobus angolensis palliatus; assembly: GCF_000951035.1. Taxonomy (NCBI): domain Eukaryota; kingdom Metazoa; phylum Chordata; class Mammalia; order Primates; family Cercopithecidae; genus Colobus; species Colobus angolensis. The sequence continues at coordinate 29,872 of NW_012123854.1, read as the reverse complement.
TGGGTAATTTATGAAGAAAAGAAGTTTATTTGGCTCATGTTTCTGCAGACTGTAAAGGAAGCATGATACTGGCCATCATCTGGCTTCTGGGAAGGCCTCGGGAAACTTACAGTCATAGCAGAAGGCCTAGGGGAAGCAGGCTTATCTTACAAGGCCAGAACAGGAAAGAGAGAGATGGGGGAGGTACTATGCACTTTTAAAGAACCAGTTCTTGTAAGCTCACCATCCATTT
>NW_012123854.1:24203-25393 GCF_000951035.1 Colobus angolensis palliatus | reverse complement strand
GTTCCTCAAGTTACTAGAACTGAACCCTTTATATAGTAAGTCAAGACATGTGCTCATGAATCTCTGAGTCAGTGCATACCTTAAGTCACATAAAACGTTGCCTTGCAATTTCTTCCTTTGCAAAATGAGGATCATACCCACTCTACCTTTTACAGAGAAGTATTCCGTGAATAAAATGATATGGCAAATATTAAAATATTTGGAAATGTAGGGAGAAAGAAATTGATTGTTGCTTTGCAACCATGTTTATAGGCATCAAAGAAAATTCAAAGCCTACTGCCTTCTTAATTCTGCTTCTGGAGATCCCACTTACTTTCTTTAGATTCTTTAAATAACATTAACAATACAAACCAGGCGGGCAAGTATTCTCTTTCTAAAAGTCTCTGTTGGTAGGCTTGGTGGCTCACACCTGTAATTCTAATGCTTTGGGAGACTGAGCTTGGAGGATCCCTTAGGAGTTCGAGATCAGCCCGGGCAAGATAATAAGACTTCATCTCTACTAAAATTTTTAAAAAAATTAACCAGGCATGGAGTACACACCTGTATTCCCAGATACTTAGGAGGCTGAGAGAAGAGTATCACTTAAGCCCAGAAGTTTTGAGGCTTCAGTGAGTTGAGATTACGCCACTACACTCCAGCCTGGGTGACAGAGTGACACTCTGTTTCTAAAAAAATTAAAATGTCTCCCTTGGCCTGCCTGGATGACACACATTTATTCTGGCTGTGCAGCCAAGTTCCTTTGAAGGTGTAAGTTTGGAATTTGGGAGAGGAAAGGCAATAGCACTGAAGCTCCCCAGCCCCACCCAAACCACCAGCTCATTTGAGAAGTCAATCCTCTTGTCTCACACCCAACTCAAGGCAAGACTCAGCGCCTTATTGCAGCCTCCAGCTAAATCCAACTTCAAAGGATACTGAAGGCTCCACGCCACACTGTGCGCTTTACAAGGCCACCTCTCACATTGCTGACATCTTAGTTGTGTGTATCTATTATGACAATTTTTCTAGCAGATGGCAGCAAAATGTCTTATTCCAACAAAATGCGTATATTAATGACAGCTTCCTGATAGATGCAAAGTAGGCACCTTGAGAAGGGGCACTCCTTCTAATCTTCAGGCAGGAGCTCTGTGCACTAGCAGCAGCCATGCAGCTGGGTAGGAGATCAAGGGTATGAGGCAGGTTGCACAGGACAC
>NW_012123854.1:17623-18802 GCF_000951035.1 Colobus angolensis palliatus | reverse complement strand
TGATAGGGTGTCATTTCCAAGATCAGGTCATAAAAACCAAATTCCATTGGGCTGGCTCTTTCTTGCCCTTTACTTGCTCTGATACCTGATAGTATTATATTACACTATGTCAAGGAACTGAGGAAGGTCTTCAGACAAGGATCTGAATCCTGCTAAAAGCCATATGAGTAAGTTTGGAAGTAAAGCTCCACCATCACCCCCAGTTGAGTCTTGAGATGACTACAGTTCCTGCCATCACCTTGGTTGTACCATGGGAGACCCCAGAGGCAGAAGACCTGCTAAATCATGCCCGAATTCTTTACCCACAGAAACTATCAAATAATATATGCTTTGCTTTAAGCAAACTTGATGCTTTAAGCCATCAAGTTTTGGGGGACAACTTGTTATGCCACAATAAATAACTAACAGATGCAAACAGTAGGTCAAAGATGATGCTTGGGAACAAAGATTACAGGGAGCCTGTGCTGGAGCCCTCTTGCGGCTCAGTGTGTGTTGTGTGCTGCGGGGCCAGAACAGTGACTTAGAAAAGCTACAGTGGCTTGCAAACATCCAGCCTCTACATTACGTGCACATCCCCATTGCCTGCACAGAAGGCAGCTGCTCCAAACTGAAACTGTAAGCAGTCATCCCTGGAGGTCAAGTGGTTCAGTGAAACTTCCCTGAAAGAAGACAGGGATTAGCTCCGTACAGACTGTTTTAGACTCGGTAACTTCTCCAAAGGTTTTCCTATATTCATTCCTGGGAATTCCTTTCTCTATCTACTGTTACATCATGGGAGCTTTGGAGAAAAGGGAGATGATGATTGGATTGAGTCAGGAGGCCTCATTTATGAAACTAGCTGTCATTCATTACCCCAGGGACCTTGGGGTTTTAGAAAGGTCAGAGGCTAATTTCCTGGTTCTGAAGGTGAAACTTACAGAAGGTTCTTACACAAAGAGGACTCATGGTTTGGTTTTGTGTCCCCACCCAAATCTGATATCAAATTGTAATCCCTGCATATCAGGGGAGGGGCCTGGTGGGAGGTGATTGGATCATGAGGGCGGATTTCCCCCTTGCTTTCTCAAGACAGTGAGTGAGTTCTCATAAGAACTGATGGTTTAAAAGTGGTACTTCCTGCTTCACTCTCTCTCTCTCTTCAGCTTTTCCGTGATAAGACGTGCTTGCTTCCCCTTCACCTTC
>NW_012123854.1:15625-17106 GCF_000951035.1 Colobus angolensis palliatus | reverse complement strand
AGGCTGCAGTGAGCCATGTTCGTGTCCCTGTATGACAGCCTGGAGCAAGACCCTGTCTCAAAACAATTAAAATTAAAATTATAAAGCCAGCACTGTGCCCCCACTCAAACTACTGCTTTTTAACAAAATAGCATCATCTTGTTTATAACTCAGGGCCTGCAGGCTTCAACTAATCTCTAGGTGAATTCGGTGACCCAGGAAAAAGCTTCATGGTATGATAACTCTTGCCACAAGGACCCAAACTACTCTAGTAGGATTTCCTCAAGCATCCCTACCAGTATGCTTGGATATGCAATAACCTTTCTTCTCTCTCAGTTTTCATATTTGTAAAATCAGATGATTAGTTTATGTAATCTTTAAAGGCCTCTTCATCCAATCGCATTTTATCGTTCCCTATTAAAAGAATCAGAAAGTCCAGAAACAAAGTAAAAGTAAATGTGTGAGTCCTATTTCTTCTCATTCTTGAAAACTCAGGCATTATATCCTCTCGGAAGCCTCACCAGATTGCAGACCTGACCCAGGTACACAGGTGCCACAACCCAGGTATACTTCTGTTGATCATAGCTCCTACAGAGTGGTTGTGGATTTCTGGACCTGTTTCCTCCATTATCCAGTCAGTTCCCTGCGGCACTTCAAAGGTTGGCTTTTGTCTTATTTTTCCTTTTGTGTGCGGGATCTAACAGACTGCTTGATGCATAATAGATGGTCAGCAACTATTTGCTGATTAAAAGGATGACTAGATGGATGAATGAATAAATGGAGCTTCTTTACCTGTGGTGGGAATTGTGCTTTCTAGGCAAACAGACTAGGCAGTGTGTCTCTCTTGCCACATGGCTTGCTGGTGGCAGTGACATAATGTGGTTGGAGAGGGATGGACAGTGGTGCAGAAGTCAGATCTCAGGATCCATGCAGACCCATAAGGGGAAATCTCATCTCCTTTCTGCTCCATCAACCTATGGAGCTTGGAGGCAGAGATAATTAATTTATGGCATGTGTGGAGACAGATGTTAGGGAAGTGGAACAAAGATAACAAGGTCAATGCAAAAAGAAAGAAGGGGGTATAAATACTGCAGTGATAAAATGGGTTGCCCATAAAGACTTGAGCATCCATGTCACTGGGAAATGTCCAAATAGAGAATCAACATGGTACGGATAAAGGAATAGGTGCTTACAAATGTTAAGTGGTTTGTTTAAAGGCACAAAGTAAGTGGCTTGAACTTGTTCTGTCTCTCTGCATATTAGGGGTTCTTTATGCCCATTATCTTATCCATTTCCCCCAATGCAAAAGCTACTGCAAATTAAATCCCTTAACTGATAGTGTTTTATTTTAAGAAATTGTTCGGATCAGGAATCAAGACATGAACACAACTGTCCTAGTCAGTTCTAGCTGCTATAACAAGGTACCATAGATTGGGTGACTTCTACACAACAGAAATTTACTTCTCAGTCTGGAGGCTGGAAGCCTGAGATCACAGTGCCAC
>NW_012123854.1:10157-11288 GCF_000951035.1 Colobus angolensis palliatus | reverse complement strand
GTCCATTTATCCTGAGGTTCTTTCTATTCTTCAGACAAACCAAAGGGATTTTGCACTTGCTATCCCATCTACCTGGAATATTTTTCCCCAGATATTTTTTCATGCTTACCTCCTTTGTATTCTTCATTTCTCCTCTAAAAGTAACCATCCCGGAGGCCTTTCCAGGCCACTATTAAAATGAACTCTTCCCTTACCCTGGGCACAATCCATAACTCTGTTTGTTTTCTCCATGGAACATACCACTATCTGATATTGTTTGTTTAGTCTCTCTGCTTCATGAAAGCAGGAAGCTAATGGCCCTAGTTCCTGGTACCTTGCCTGGCATACAGAGGATGCTCAATAAATATTTGTTGAGTGAATGAATCATTAAATCTCCTAGATTCACTTTCAGGGAAGGCTACATATGACACTTATATAGCTAACCTCATTGATTGAGTAGCTGAACAAATGTGGTTATTGTGATATTTATAACAAGTAGATCACAGTTATCAAGACATTTGCTCTGTGTCCCAACTCCCGACTTCCCAGCCCTGCTGGACCTTTGATGTCCCTGGGCTGTCATTGTGTAGGTCACCTTGCTCATAGGGATTTCCCTAATTCCTCCCTCAGGGCAAAGGCTTTTTTCCTTTTGGAAACCAGTTAAAGTGTGATGGTGTGTGGTGGCTGTCATAGAAGTTAAAGGTGTGACTCTGGCTCTCCTCTCTTGACGGAAGCTCAGAGAGAATTCCACTCTCTGAGTGGCCTGGGATGAAATGGATCCTCTTGAATCTCAGCTTCCAGCTTGGTCAAAAAAAAAAAAAAATGACAGCTAATAATAACTTTTGAAAATTTCCTATGTGCCAGACACTATTCTAAGCATTTCACACACATGAATTCATGAATTCAGTTCATGACAACACTACGAAGTAGATGCCGCTTTTCTCCTCATTATGCAGATGAAAAATCTTAAGTACAGAGATGTATAAAGCCCCTAAGAGGTAGAACTGGGATGGAAAGCAAGATTGGCAACTGTATCCACACTTAACCACTACATTATAGTGATTCACTCCTAATGATAACCACCTATATAATAATAACTATATCTAAATAGCATGCTGGTATTATAACTCCTCATGAAAATTAAAATCAACA
>NW_012123854.1:7020-8857 GCF_000951035.1 Colobus angolensis palliatus | reverse complement strand
AGTGAAGATGATGAGCTGAAGATCTTTATGATGATCCATGTGTTAGTCTGTTCTCACATTGCTATAAAGAGATATTTGAGACTGGGTAGTTTATAGAGAAAAGAGGTTTAATTGGTTTATCATTCTGCAGGCTGTACAGGAAGTGTGATGCTGGCATCTGGGGAGGCCTCAGGAAACTTACAATAATGGTGGAAGGCAAACGGGGTGCAGGCACATCACATGGCCAGAGCAGGAGTGGAGAGGGAGGGAGGTGTCACACACTTTTAAATGACCAAATCTCAGGAGAACTCACTATCATGAGGACACTGCCAAGAGGAATGGTGCCAAAACCATTCATGAGAATCCGTCCTCATGATCCAATCACCTCCCACCAGGCCCCACATCCAGTATTAGGGATTACATTTCAATATGAGATTTGGGAAGGGACACACATCCAAATTATACCAATCCACTTTCACTTAATGAATAGTGAATATATTTTCTCTTCCTTAGGATTTGCTTAATAACATTTTTCCCTTCTAGCTTACTTTATTGTAAGAATACAGTGTATAATACATATAACATACAAAATACATGTTAAATGACTCTGTATGCTATCAGTTTGGCTTCTGGCCAGCAGTAGGCTGTTAGTTAAATTTGGGGGACATCAAAAATCATGCATGGATTTTCAACTACATGGGGGTTGACAGCCCAACCCTGCGTTGTTCAAAAGTCAACTTTACTGATAATGAATGAATGGAAAAATGTATACACCCACCTCCCACCCGTGGGGGCCTTCCTTGTCCATGTCATGTGCTCTATATTTCTACTTTGCTCATCCTCCCTCGGTCTTCTTCGCTGTATGTTACCTAGTGCTTTCCCCTCACATATGTGAAAAAGAAAAGAACCTTATCAGTCCTTTAAGTGTCAAACACCACCTTGTTAGAAAGAACGTGAATAAATGTGTCTCTCTGCTCTGGTCCGAAACTGCCGCCTCTGTAAAGAGAGCCTCCAGCACTGTTGTGACAGCGACACAAGTGGTATTTCAGATATGGCCTCCACCCCCAGCTGGGCCAGTCTGTACAAGCCTGTCACCCAGGAACCAGAATCTGCCAACAGCGCTATTTAATTGTGTTTAAAAACGATGCTGACCCAGTGACCTAGTAAAATGGAAAATGTGCCTCCCTGTAACCCAGCAATTCTGTGTCTAGGTATACATGCAGAAGACATTTTCGTATGTGTTGGCATGAGGTTTGCATAAAGATATTCACTGCCACATTGATTGTAAGAGTAAAAAAATTGGCAGGCAAAATAAATTCTGCTGTACTCATATGATGAAATACAATGAAGGCACTAGATCCGTTATGTGAATATAGATAGGTCTCAACATATTAAATGAGTAAAGCAGGTACCAGAATAATACGTACATTATGATAACATTTAAATGAAAATTTCAAAACATAATAAGTAAATTCGTATTTTTTTTAAAGATGTATGTGCATATGTATTGTAGTAAAAATATTAAAAGCTGTAGACGCTCTTTCCCATCTTGCAAGATGGCGGGTGAAAAAGTTGAGAAGCCAGATACTAAAGAGAAGAAACCCAAAGCCAAGAAGGCTCATGCTGGTGGCAAGGTGAAAAAGGGTAACCTCAAGGCTAAGAAGCCCAAGAAGGGGAAGCCCCATTGCAGCCGCAACCCTGTCCTTGTCAGAGGAATTGGCAGGTATTCCCGATCTGCCATGTATTCCAGAAAGGCCATGTAGAAGAGAAAGTACTCAGCCGCTAAATCCAAGGTTGAAAAGAAAAAGAAGGAGAAGGTTCTTGCAACTCTTACAAAACCAGTTGGTGGTGACAAGAA
>NW_012123854.1:0-3603 GCF_000951035.1 Colobus angolensis palliatus | reverse complement strand
AAAATTGAATCCCTACCTCACAACCTACACCAAAAAGAATTTCAGGCAAAGTAAAGAATTTAATGCAAAAACAAATACATAAAGATTTAAAATATGCAATTGATTTACATACACATACATATACAATTAGGCACCTCATAATGACATTTAGATCAACAAAGGACAATATATGAGGATGGCCCATCAGATTATAATGGAGATGAAAATTTTCTATTGCCTGGTGGTGTCATAGCTGTTGTACCATCATAGTGCAACACATTATTCATGTGTTTGTAGTGATGCTGGTGTAAACAAAAGTATTGCACTGCCAGTCATATAAAAGTGTACGGTAATGCCCTAGGCCTTCATAGTCACTCATCACTCACTCAGTGGCTCACCCAGAGCAACTTCTGGTCCTGCAAGCTCCAATTCATTGTAAGTACCTATACAAGTGTACTAGTTTAAAAAAATCTTTTATACTGTATTTTCACTGTACATTTCTGTGTTTAGCTAGCTTTAGATACACAAACTTTATTTGTGTATACTGTTTGGTTCAAGACTTTTTTAACTGTTTACTGTCCAGAGTACATTATGTTAATAATCATACTGTAAGGACTATGGATGTAGTTGCTTGTATAAAAAAATATTTAGTAATGGGTTCTGTGAAGTGAGGATTTGCTTTTTTAATTTAAAGAAGTATTTAGTAGTGGGTTCTGTGAAGTGGGGTTTTGCTTTTTTAATTAGGAGAGGAAAAGTGGAAAACTTTCCTAAATATGACAATATCTGGAAGCCATGGGAGAAGGGAGTAATTTGGTTATATAGAATCCAATTTCTGCATAGAACAAAAATCCCACCATAAACAAAAGCATGCTTTAAAAGCAGAAAAAAAATCTTCAATATATATTATGGTCAAAGGCACAATCACTTTAATATATAAGTAGCTCCTTAAAATTAACAAGAAAAAGACCAACAATCCTCAAAAATGGGCAAAGGAAATAACTACAGCTCACAGAAAGAAAATATAGATAGTTCTTACAAATGTGCAAACGTGATAGATCTAAATCAGAAGAGAAATATAAATGAAAACAAAAATAAATGCTATGTTTTTCCTATCCTATTGGCAAAGCAAAAAATGCTTGATGCATAGCATGATTGGAGTGTGGGGGAAATAGTTGCTTTCATACATTGCTGATAGGAATGTAATTTGGTACAACCTCTATGTGGGGTAATTAGTCAATCAATTTCCATCAAAATTATACGTGCACATGCTGTTTTAACCAGCAATTTTGCTAGATATTCAGCATACTGATATTCTCACAGATGTGCAAAATGATGTATACATAAAATAATATTTTTGCAGCATCATTTTTAACAACAAAATTTGGAAGTAATATAAATATCCATTAGTATATGAACTAAATAAACAGTCCATCCAGATAATGAAATGCCATTTAACTGTTAAGAATGAAGAGTAGCTGTCTAGATTACATGCCTAAAGTAAATTTTGGGAAATGAAAAGATGCAAGTTTGTATATACTTGTGGTAGACCTACTTTGACAGTCCCCAACAAACCATAACTTCCAAAACTTAAACCCTTGTATAATCCCCTCCCACATTGTTTCTGGGCTTGAGTATGTAACTAGTTTTTGGCATTGAAAGCATGATGCCAGTGGAGGCTTAATAAGAGCTTGCATATAGGAACTTTCTCTCTTGGGAACACTTCTTACAACCCAGCCATCATACTATGAAGAAGCCCATGCATCCACATGGAGAAACCACATGAAGAGCAAAAGATGCCAAAAGCCCCCAACTGTCCCAGCCATCCTAGCTGAGGCATCAGCTGAGAAATGTCAGAGAAAAAACAGCCTTGGAAATTTCAACTTCAGCTGGTGCCATAGGGAACAAAGATGACCCAGCCTAGCCGAGCCTTGCCCACTTTACAGAACCATGAGCTGACAAATAATTGTCATTGTTTTAAGTCACTAAGTTTTTGAGTGGCTTTTTATACAGTAATAGATAAATGAAGCTATACTGATATCAAGAGATTTCTGTAATAGAATTTTAAGTTAAAAAAGCAAGGTGCAGAACAATGTGTCTTATCATTGTGAGTTTGTGGGAAAAATATATATACCTCTATTTGTAGAGAGAGTTAGTTTGCTAGAGATGCTATAACAAGTTACCACAAAGTGGGAAGCTTAAAACAACAGAAACAACAAAAGTTTCTGGACTCAGTTTTGGAGTCCAGAAGTCTGAAATCAAGGTGTCAGCAGGGCTGCACACCCTTTGGAGGCTCCAGAGTAGAAATCTTCCTTGCCTTTCCAGCTTCTGGTGGTTGTCAGCATAAGTTAGCTTCCTTGGCTTGTGGCCACCTCACTCTGATTTGACCACATAGCCTTCTGCTCTGTGTGTCTGTGTTTTCTCTTCTGTCGCTTAAGAGGACATTGGTCACTGGACTTAGGGCCCACCATGGTAATCCAGGATGAGATATCATCTCAAAACCTGTAACTTAAGTATATTTGTGAAGACATTTTTTTCCAAATAAGGTGTTATGTACTGGCTAGAGGGATCTGGACATGGCATATTGTTTGGGGTGAGGGGGAACTAATACCTAATATTTCTATAGAAAAGGTACACAAAAAATTGGTACAGATTGGTTGCCTCCAGGGCAGGGGTAGAAGTGGAGATTGAATGACTGAAGGATAGAGGAAAGAGGGATACATTTTACTGAGTCTGTGTCTCTGAGGCATTTTTGATTGACACCACTGGAAGAGTAGCACTGACATCTAGTGTGTAGAGGTTAGGGATGCTTTTAAATATACTATGGGGCTAGGCCAGGTGCTGTGGCTCACGCCAGTAATCCCAGTACTTGGGAGGCTGGGAGATCAGTTGAGCCCAGGAGTTTGAGACCAGCCTAGGCAGCATAGTGAGACTCCGTCTCTACTAAAAGTTAAACCAATAAATAAATATGAAATGGCTGTAGTACATTATCTAGGGAGGAAAAGTAAATAAACACATGGATATTTAGATTTTTCATTTATTTGATATTTTCTTTCAACAGAGGGTCTTGGCCAGTTTCCTTCCTAGGTGTCAAGGAGAAACAACTTATCTTTGCACTCTGAGATCACTCTCTTCATTAAAATTTTGCTTGCATGTACAGTCAGTTCCATCTTGATGATGAGTGAAAGTACCAGATGTTTCAGCGCCACTGCCTTTATATTCTCTCTGTGCAGATGGGAGCAGCTGTGCACATAAGGTGCCAACAGTCATAGCGTCCTGAACTCCATTAGGTCAGTCATTGCCCTTCCAACTGCTGTGGTTGTCCACATTGCTTCAGGCAGAGACACCTGGGGAAGTATGGGCCATTCAGAGGGACTTCCAGAATCTCAGTTTCTCTAGGTAAGAGCTGGGGATAATGACCCCATGGCAATTTTTGGGAGATGATTCACATAGAATGCTGTACATATGAGGAATACTGTCACAGAAATGTACTCAGATTCATGTAGAGCAGCTTTTGCCACTAGTGGGGGTGGGGTGAAGGAAACAATATATCCATTCAAATTTATCCAATTCACAAACATTATATTTCAGGTCAGTAATTACAAATAATAGAACAGTCACTTTGTT
>NW_012123853.1:0-2831 GCF_000951035.1 Colobus angolensis palliatus | reverse complement strand
TGTGTTTAAACTTGTAGGGAACATGGCATTATTTCTCAGGCGTTGTGGCCATATAAAGAAGGCATTTTAACTTTATTCAAAATTCATGTTGGGAAAAACATGAATACTTACATATATAATACAAGCAGAATGTCATGAGTTTTATGAGAGGTTTGAAGAGCCATGGAAATGCTGAGGGCAAAGATGAATTCTGTTTCAAGGGATCACTGCCTCCAGATCTCTTTTAAATAGTTTACCCGTTGAAATTAATTATTCTTAATGACCCTCAATACATTTTTTTTTTGGACAGAATCTCACTCTGTCACCCAGGCTAAAGTGCAGCAGTGTGATCTCGGCTTACAGAAATCTCCACCTCCTGGGTACAAGTGATTCTTGCGCCTCAGCCTCCCAAGTAGCTGGGACTACAGGTGTATGCCACCACACTCAGCTAGTTTTTTGTATTTTTTGTAGAGATGGGGTTTCACCATGTTGGCCAGGCTGGCCTCGAACTCCTGACCTCAGGTGATCCACCTGCTTCGGCCTCCCACAGTGTTGGGATTATAGGAGTGAGCCACTGTGCCCGGCCTACATTCTTTTTCCACACAATTTTACCTTTAGCCCATTTTGGTTGAAGAAAACACTGGAATGTGACATGGTTGTGAGAGGAATATTAAATATATCATAAATGATGTAGTTGGTAAAAAGTTAATCTTAATATCATTTTAGGACTCAAAGGAGAACGTGGGGACCAAGGAGTTCCAGGATACCCAGGAAAACCTGGAGCACAAGGTAGAGCATGAAATGTATCTACTGTGTACAGTCATGTGCACAATATAGCCCTTCATTCTCTTCCTGTTTGTATTTAAAATGATCGGAGAGGTAAGCTGAAAATACAAATTACTGTTATTCTTCTAATAATTCGGTGTACTGACTTGATGAAGGAGAACCAGTCTAGGAATTTGGAGACCAGGTAATAGTATCTGTGTTCTGCTTCTCTCTCTAGCTGTCAATGGAAAATAAAAATCCCTCACTTGTTCTGGGTCTCAGTTTCCTTGCCAATAATAATTTAGGCTCGAATGGACAATATGGGGGTAAATGCAAAGGGCAATGGAATACAATGAACAACTACAGTCCTAGTATTCCTTATTATCTTAAAAGTAAACAACAAAAATAACTAGATATATGACATCTGAATATAAGCCACTGTTTCTTGGAAGCATTAACTATTCCACTTCTAAGAGCATGGCATAATATAAATTATTCATTGTCAGAGCCTCCTAAGCACAGTTTTTACTGAGGCAAGAACCAGGTTTCCTAATTAGTAGGTTTGTTTCTACTTTTTTGAGCTCTGTGGTAATAGCATGCTGCTTATGGCCTATGTGGTCCTTAAACATTATTTTAATTTTCCATTTCAGGTGAACCTGGCCCTAAGGGAGATAAAGGAAACACTGGTTTGGGAGGAGTGAAAGGACAAAAAGGCTCCAAGGGAGACACATGTGGGAATTGTACCAAAGGAGAAAAAGGAGACCAAGGGGCTATGGGCTCACCGGGCCTGCATGGAGGGCCTGGAGCCAAGGGAGAGAAGGGGGAGATGGGGGATAAGGGCTACTGTGGAGATTCTGGGGAGAGGGGAGGAAAAGGACAGAAAGGTGAGGTGGGTATGAAAGGAGAAAAAGGTAGCAAAGGAGACAGTGGAATGGAAGGCAAAAGCGGCCACAGTGGTCTGCCTGGGGCCAAAGGTGATCCAGGGGTTAAAGGAGAAAAGGGAGAGTTAGGTCCTCCTGGTCTCCTGGGACCTACTGGGCCAAAGGGTGACACTGGCAGTAAAGGGGTCCGAGGCCCCATTGGGAAGAAGGGCTTTCGGGGCTTTAAAGGCTCCAAGGGTGAGGTGGCTAGAGTGCCCCGGTCAGCTTTCAGTGCTGCTTTGTCAAAGCCTTTTCCTCCTCCTAACATCCCCATCAAATTTGAAAAGGTTCTCTATAATGACCAAGGGAATTATAGTCCTGCCACTGGGAAGTTTAACTGCTCTATTCCTGGGACATATGTTTTTTCCTACCATGTTACGGTGAGGGGGCGACCTGCTCAAATCAGTCTGGTGGCCCAGAATAAGAAGCAGTTCAAGTCCAGAGAAACTCTCTATGGTCACGAAATAGACCAGGCCTCTCTCCTCATCATCTTGAAATTAAGTGCAGGAGACCAAGTCTGGCTTGAAGTGTCAAAAGATTGGAATGGGGTGTATGTCAGTGCTGAGGATGACAGCGTTTTTACTGGGTTCCTTTTGTACCCAGAGGAAACTTCTGGAATTTCACCATAAATTTTGTATCCTGAATCCTGTAGTTTAGATTTAGTGGAATAAGTCAGTTAACATAGAGTAGTGCCATTAGAAAACAACTTCCATGTTTTCAAGATTATAAAAATAATACAGAAAAATTAAAAGAAGTCACCTAGAGTCAATTATTATTCCTATTTTAAGGCACCTCCTTTAAAAATATTTATATGTATTTGAGAGCATATGTCTACTAACTTTGTAGCTAGCTTTTAAAATTTAGCATGATAATATTAGCATTACTCAATCAATTTAAGTATAATAATTAATATTTGTATACAATGTATGAATGGGATTTATAATTAATAAATATATTCTTACTAAATATCTTCTATATCTCAGATAAACGTGTGTCACTTCTTTCTGTGTGAATTATAGAGTATGAGAGCAAGTTTTTGACTATCTTGGGTGGGTTGCCTTCTGACAAAATGGAACTATTCTCATGTTAGTTTAATTCATGGAGATAACACAGAAAGGGTGGCAAAGACTAGCTAAAGGATATTTAAAATTTATCAATGTGTAAAGG
>NW_012123852.1:0-1486 GCF_000951035.1 Colobus angolensis palliatus | reverse complement strand
TATCTCATTGTGGTTTTGATTTGCATTTCTCTGATGGTGAGTGATGAGGAGCATTTTTTCATGTGTCTGTTGGCTGCATAGATGTCCACTTTTGAGAAGTATCTGCTCATAACCTTTGCCCACTTTTTGATGGGGTTGCTTGATTTTTTCTTGTAAATTTGTTCAAGTTCTTTGTAAATTCTAGATATTAGCCCTTTGTCAGATGGGTAGATTGCAAACATTTTCTCCCATTCTGTAGATTGCCTGTTCACTCTGATGGTAGTTTATTTTGATGTGCAGAAGTTCTTTAGCTTAATTAGATCCCACGTGTCAATTTTGGCTTATGTTGCCATTGCTTTTGGTGTTTTAAATGTGAAGTCCTTGTCGATGCCTGTCTAATTTTTCTTTATTTTCTCTCTTGAAGATCTGTCCAATAGTGAAAGTGGGATGTTAAAGTCTCCAGGTATTATTGTAATGGGACCTATCTTTTTTTAGCTCTAATAATATTTACTTTATATATCTAGGTGCTCCAGTGTTGGGTGCATATATATTTACAATTTTTCTAATCTCTTGCTGATTTCACCCTTTTATAATTTTATGGTGAACTTCTTTGTCTCTTATAGGTTTTGTCTTGAAATCTATTTTGTCTGCACAAAAGAGCGACTTCTGCTCTTTTCTGGTTTCCATTGGCATGGAATATCCTTTTTCATTCTTTTATTTTCAGTCTATGTGTATCTTTATAGGTGGAGTGTGTTTCCTGTATGCAAGAGATCAATGGTTCTTGTTTTTTTAATCCATTCAGTCAGTCTCTGTCTTTTGATTGCAGAACTCAGTCCTTTTACACTCAACATTATTACTGATAAGTAAGGACTTACTGCTGCCATTTTATTTGATTTTGGTTGGTTTTTGGTCTTCTCTTTCTTCTTTCTTTCCTTCCTGTCTTCCTCTTGTGAAGGTGCTTTCTCTGCTGATACGTTTTTTAGCTTCTTGCTTTGTGTATGTGTATCCATTGCATGATTTTTGCTTTGAAGTTACTATGAGGATTGCAAATAGTGTCTTGTATCTCATTATTTCAACCTGATAACAACTTACACTATTTGCATAAGCAAACAAACAGGTAAAAAGAAAACTTACAACAATTTGACAAATTAACATCATTTCCCTGCTTTTTTAACTATTTGTTGCTCCTTCCATGAGGTGGCATCATCTGAGTTTTGTCTGGTTTTTCTTTCTTGTTTAACAGGACAGCACTGACTTCCATGCCTCACAATTTCTGTATTCTCCCACTTCCAGCACCCAGTGATGCTCTCCACACCATTCTGTTGCTTCCTGGGTTGGTGCTGGCGTGGTATCTGTAATTCAGAATTTTTTTTTTTTTTTTTTTTTCTGTTTCTTCAGTACCTCTTTCAGTGACATGAAGTTAAAACCAGGTAATATGCTCACCTGATTTTTGGTTCTTATGAAGGTGTTTTTTTTTTTTTTTTTTTTCAGATGAAATAAAGAAAAA
>NW_012123851.1:0-1024 GCF_000951035.1 Colobus angolensis palliatus | reverse complement strand
ACTGCAAGCTCCGCCTCCCGGGTTCACAGCATTCTCCTACCTCAGCCTCCCGAGCAGCTAGGACTACAGGCGCCTGCCACCATGCCCGGCTAAGTTTTTGTATTTTTAGTAGAAATTGAGATTGGGTTTCACTGTGTTAGCCAGGATGGTCTTGATCTCCTGACTTCATGATTCGCCCGCCTCGGCCTCCCAAAGTGCTGGGATTACAGGCATGAGCCACCGCATCCGGTCATTATTATTTTTTAATTTTGTATTTTTAGTAGAGACGGGATTCACCGTGTTGACCAAGCTGGTCTCAAACTCCTGACTTCAAGTGATCTGCCCACCTCGGCCTCCCAAAGTGCTAGGATTACAGGCATGAGCCACTGCGCCCGGCCTAGTTCTTTATTTCTAGTACAGGCAGTCCCTACACTAGAAGAACCATGATGCTTCTACCTCTGTGCCCTCTCCTCTGCTCCTTGTCAATTTTCTTTGTTAGGCCTCCTTACCTATCAAACCTGTAATAGATGCTGGATTCATCAGGGCTAGGCCCTGGCCCTTTTCTCTTTTATCTCTTCTCTCTAGCCATAAGTAATTTCTTCTACCTACGAATTTAAAATTTCACTCTAAGCTGATGATTCCCCAATTTTTCTATCTTAATCAAGTCCTCTGCTCTGACTTCCGAACTTCCAAATTCACATATGAAAGCTTGATACGTTTTGAGTACCTACTAGGTGACGTAGCAATGAACAAAAGAGTAAAAGAGACAATTAGACTAATAAATATACTCCATACTTTTTCACATAGTGATAAATAGCATAAATCAAAACAAAGAAGGATGAAAAGAAAAACACAGGGGTTGGGAAGTCTGTCAGGAAAGGTCCTTATAAGACATATGTACAGAGATGAGACTGAAATGAGGAAGAAAATCATGGATTATCTTGGGGAGGAAAGTTCTAGGATGACGGAACAACAAATGCAATGGCCCTGGGTGAGAATAACAAGGCAGCCAGTGAGAGAGCCCATTTAGTATGGTACCTTTTTT
>NW_012123850.1:0-1585 GCF_000951035.1 Colobus angolensis palliatus | reverse complement strand
GCCAGGATGGTCTCGATCTCCTGACCTCGTGATCCGCCCGTCTCGGCCTCCCAAAGTGCTGGGATTACAGGCTTGAGCCACCGCACCCGGCCTAGCTGTGGGTTTTTCACAGATTCCTTTCATTAGGTTGAGGAATTTCCCTTCCATTCCTAGTTTTGTATTTTTATCATGAAATGCTGTTTGAATTTGTCAAGTGGCTTTTTTTTCTGTTTCTATTCAAATGATTATGAAGTTTTTGTACTTTATTATATTAATACGGTATATTAAATTGATAGACTTTCAGATGTTAAACCAGCATTGCCTTCCTCAGATAAATCCCACTTAGTCATGGTATACAATCCTTTTTATACGTTGCTGATTTCTGTTTGGTAGTATTTCCTCGCAGATTTTTGTATCTATATTCATACAGAATAACAGCTGATATTTTTCTTGGGATGTCTTTGGCTTTTGTATCAAAGTACTACCGGCCTCAAAGAATGAGCCAAGAATGTTCTCTCCTTGTCTATCTTCTTGAAAAACATTATGCAAAACTGTTGTTAATTCTTTAACCATTTGGTAGAATTTACCAGTGAAGCCATCCCAGTCTGGGCTTTTCTTCGTGGAAAAATGTTTGATTACTAATTCAGTCTCCTTTCTCGTTATAGGTCACTTCAGATCTGCCCCTTCTTCTTGAGTCAGTTTGGTAGTATACGTCTTCCTGGGAATTTATCCATCTCATTCAGTTTATATAATTTGTTGAAATAAATTTATTCACAATGTTCTTAATTTCTCTAAAATGGTAGTGATTCTCCTTTTATTTTGATTTTAATAACTGAGTCTTCTCTCTTTTTCTACTAGCTAGGTAAAGGTTTGTCAATTTTTTGATCTTTTCAAAAGGCAACTTTTTGTTTTTATTGATTTTTTCTATTGTTTTTCTATTCTCAATTTCATTTACTTCTGTTCTAGTCCTTACTATATTTAGTTTATATTCAGTTTATTATTTATACATATATAAATACATAATTTTAAATATATACAATTTTAATATATTGTCATATTACATATAAATATATATTTAGTTTACTTAGTTTGCTCTTTCTTTACATTATTAAGGTGAAAATTTAAGTTGTTGGTTTGAGATCTTTCTTCTTTTGTTAATATAGTTATTAATAGATAAAATCCCTGTAACTATTGATTCAGTTGCATGTCAGAAGTTTTATTGTGTTGTGTTTTTGTTTTCATTCTTCTCAAACTATTTTCTAACTTGCCTTCCGATTTCTTCTTTAACCCACTAGGAGTGTGTTAATTTCCACATTTTCTGTATTTCTGAAATTTCCTTCTATTCTTAATTTCTAATATCATTCCACTGCGGTCAGAGAACATATTCTGTATTATTTCGGCCCTTTTAAATTCATTAAAACTTGTTCTGGCCGGGCGCGGTGGCTCAAGCCTGTAATCCCAGCACTTTGGGAGGCCGAGACGGGTGGATCATGAGGTCAGGAGATCGAGACCATCCTGGCTAACACCGTGAAATCCTGTCTCTACTAAAAAATACAAAAAACTAGCCGGGCGAGGTGGCGGGCGCCTGTAGTCCCAGCTACTCGGG
>NW_012123849.1:0-1045 GCF_000951035.1 Colobus angolensis palliatus | reverse complement strand
CAGGCACCCGCCACTAGGCCCGGCTAATTTTTTTGCATTTTTAGTAGAGATGGGGTTTCACTGTGTTAGCCAGGATGGTAAATTTCTGTTCTTTTTGAGGTACCCAGACACCAATATTCTGTTATAGCAGCACAAAGTGGACTAAGACACTCGCAGCTGGCTGCTTTCTCACTGTGTCCTCACACGGCCTTTCCTCTGTGTGTGCACATCCCTGGTGTCTCTTTGTGTGTCCAAATTTCCTCCTCTTGTAAGGACACCAACAAGATTGGATTAGGGCCCATCCTAACAGCCTCATTTTAACTTAATTACCTCTTTAAAGGCACTGTCTCCAAAGGCAGTCACATTTGGAGGGACCGGATCCTCAACATATGAATGGGGACGGGGGAATGAGGACACATTTCTGTCAGTCCATAATATACAGAAATGACAAAAATTGGCTGATTTATTCTCCCAATTTTGGAAAAGACAAAAAATGTGGGTGTGTGAGTTGGTTTCCAGGGCCTTAGGCACATGCTCTCCTATGATCCTGAGTCATTGGTCTCAGTTCTAATCTTTTTTTTTGCTACAGATGGTTAGAAAATCCAAGGAATTAATAGATTATTTAATGAAACCAATATTCTCTGAGCATTTAGCATGCGCCTACTCTAGGAACTGAGGAGATAACTGAATTAACAACAAAGACAAAAGTCCCTGCCCTTATGGATTCAGTAAAATATTCAGCATGTCAGGTGGTGGTAATTGCTGTGAAAGAAAAATAAGGCTGGGGAGTGCGGGGTAGAGGGTGCAAAGATGCAAAGGTAGAGAAGCTGGGGGGCTGCATTTTAAATCAGGATGGCCAGCCAGATGTGATGGCACTCACCTGTAGTATAGCCCAGCTACTCAGGAGGCTGAGGCAGGAGGATGGCTTGAGCCCAGGAGGTCAAGGCTGCAGTGAGCCATGTTTGTGCCACTGCACTCCAGTCTGGACAACAGAGCAAGACCGAACCTCGCTAATTTTTAAATTTTTTGTAGAGACAGGGTCTTGCTGTGCTGCCCAGGTCAGTCC
>NW_012123848.1:0-1481 GCF_000951035.1 Colobus angolensis palliatus | reverse complement strand
GCCTTGGCCTCCCAGAGTCCTGAGATTACAGGTATGAGCCATCATGCCCAGCTGAGACTTGCTTTTTCTAACCTCTCATGTCATACACCTGTGAGGGAGGGTTGAGAAGTTGAACAACTTGTTTTATTTCTTTCTGTATTGATGGAAATTTTCCCATGGTTTATTTAAAGAAAAAGTAGGGCCAGGCACAGTTGCTCACCTCTGTAATCCCAGCCCTTTGGGAGACAGAGGCAAGAGGATCGCTTGAGGCCAGGAGTATAATACCAGCCTGGGCAACATAACAAGACATTGCCTTTTAAAAAAAAGTTAAAAGTTAGCCAGCTGTGGTGGTATGCACCTATAGTCTTGGCTACTTAGGAGGCTGAGGCAGGAGAATTGCTTGAGCTCAGGAGTTTGAAGCTGCAGTGAGCTATGATCATACTCCTGTATTTCAGGCCTAGCAACAGAGCACAACCGTGTCTTTAAAACCTAAACCCAGCAAAGTGCAGTGGCTCGTGTAATCCCAGCATTTTGGAAGGGTGAATCAGATCACTGCAGGCCAGGAGTTCAAGACTAGTTTGGGCAACATAGACCCTGTCTCTTTTTTCTTTTTTCTTGAGACGGAGTCTCACTCTGTTACCCAGGCTGGAGTGCAGTGGCGCGATCTCGGCTCACTGCAAGCTCCGCCTCCCAGGTTCACGTCTTTCTCCTGCCTCAGCCTCCTGAGTAGCTGGGACTACAGGCGCCTGCCACCGCGCCTAGTAGAGACTGGGTTTCACCATGTTAACCAAGATGGTTTCCATCTCCTGACCTCGTGATCTGGCCGCCTTGGCCTCCCAAAGTGCTGGGATTATACGTGTGAGCCACCGCGCCTGGCCATTTTTAAATTTTTTTTTTTAGACAGAGTCTCTCTCTTTCGCCCAGGCTGGAGTGCAATGGCCTGATCTCGGTTCACTGCACCCTCTGCCTTCTGGGTTCAAACAGTTCTCCTGCCTCAGCCTCCAGAGTAGCTGGGATTACAGGTGCCTGCCACCATACCCAGCTAATTTTTGTATTTTTAGTAGAGATGAAGTTTCACCATGTTGGCCAGGCTGGTCTCGAACTCCTGACCTCATAATCTGACCACTTTGGCCTCCCAAAGTGCTGGGATTACAGGCGTGAGCCACTGTGCCCAGCTTAGTTTTGTTTTAATTTAAAAATAATTTATAGTCTGGATGCTGTGGCTCACACCTGTAATCCTAGCACTTTGGGAGGCTGAGATGGGCGGATCACTTCAGATCAGGAGTTTGAGACCAGCCTGGCCCACATGGCGAAACCCGTCTCTACTAAAAATACAAACAAAATTAGCTGGGGGTGTGGCAGGCACCTATAATTCCAACTGCTGGGGAGACTGAGGCAGCAGTATCATTTGAACCCAGGAGGTGGAGGTTACTGAGAGCCGAGATAGCGCCACTGCACTCCAACCTGGGTGACAGAGCGAGACTCCGTCTGAAAAAAAAAAA
>NW_012123847.1:0-1433 GCF_000951035.1 Colobus angolensis palliatus | reverse complement strand
ATGGAACTCACCCTGGGAAATACTAATATAGAATATTTGAGCAACTATTAACATTAGAACTGAGTTATTTGAAAACCACAATTATCAGCTAACCCTACCAGATGAATGGAACATGATTATGTGTTTCAGTTTATCCACAGGACATGGACAAAAACGACCATCAAGCATTTTTCACATTGTGAGGGTCCTTTATTAGGATAATTTCTCTCTATGAAATGTACCTTTCTGTTTTACTATTGTTGGGTAAGTTCTAAATTAATTTTAATAAAGTATAGAAAATTATATGCAGGTGTCTTAGAATAGTCTGCAATATTTATAGAAAAGAGTCCTAAAAAATCTTTTCAAACTCCTTCCTCGGTTAAACTACCCAATAAACCGCTCCTTAAATCCAATCTGTGCTTTTCCATTCCAATGCCTTTGCACAAGCGGTTTTCTCTCCATGGCAATTCATTTTTATTTAGAGCCACCCATTGAAATAAGCCCAGTGTTTAAGACCTCTCTCAAATAAAATCAGCTTCATGAGACATATCTCCATTTCATGCTCTTCTTGCATCTTATGACACTTCATTTTCAAATCTTGCTTATATATGTTTCCATATTGTCCTCAATAGTAGGCAATCTTAGGCAACCTTGAGTTATTAATCCATTAATCATCTGGTATATTTAAGACTTTTAAGTGGTAAATGGTAAAAGCAATTTGTTGAGCTCAAGTGAACTATAGATAAAATATATTTATTTATGTCATACCTTAAGAAAACTAAAAGACTTGCATCATTCTACAGTCCTATCATTCTGGCAATCACAAGTGATAATATTGTTACTGGAAAATAAAGCTATTTTTAACCTCGTATGATGATAAAATAAGGAAAGTGATGATAATATGTGACTCTTTATCTTATAGTGAAATGAGATAAATAGATGATCAGAAAATATTAGAGGGTTCATACCTGAATTACAAGTTAAAAATAATTCTTCCTTATTCATAGAAAATATCTTAAAAATTATTTAATATAAGTGTATTCCTTCTAGCATAAATATGAGAAAAATGTAATCCTGAGAGTTCAAGTGGCCTCACAATATCATCTAGCAAGTCAGTAGGAGTGCCAGGATGACAAAGAACCCAATAATAAAAATTCCTTGTCCTCTGCACTATCTATTTTATCACAAAACAGATGTGCTCTAATAAAAATACATGTTGGTGCCTTCCTTTTCAACCCACTCAGTGAAGCTAATTATTACTTCATAGATATGAAATTCATTACTTTTGAATATATTATCATAACTAAAGTAAGCTTAGTTAGATGACTCCCTATCTCTTTTGTACTAAATTTGGGCAAATGAGCATATTATGCACTTATCTTTATCACATCTCTGGAATATGATGGAAGGGCTCAAAGACATTGTTCAATCGTGGCCCGCTTTACAATCATTGC
>NW_012123846.1:0-1111 GCF_000951035.1 Colobus angolensis palliatus | reverse complement strand
AGCATTTTGGGAGGTTGAGATGGGAGGATCGCTTGATGCCAGGAGTCCAAGACCAGCTTGGGTAATATAAGAACCCATCTCTACAAAAATTTTTGTAAAAGAGCCTGGTGTGGTGGTATGCACCTATAGTCCCAGCTACTCAGGAGGCTGAGGTGGCAGGATTGCTTGAGCTCAAGAGTTTAAGATTGCAGTGAGTTGTGACTGTACCACCACACTCCAGCCTGGGTGGCAGAGCAAGACCCTGAGAAAAAGAAGAAGGAGAAGGAGGAGAAGGAGGAGGATGAAGGGGAGGGGAAAGGGGCGGGGGAATAAAAAAAAATTTCTTCCTCCTCTTACATAAAAGAAGTCTGGAGGGAGGTAGTACAGATCTTGTGTGGAGACTCCATAGTCATCAAGAACCCAAGCTCCATCCAGCTATCCCCACCTCCCCTAGCATGTAATCCTTCTTCCTATGGTTCAGTATTGCTGCTGGAGCTCCAGCCATTACCTCCTCACTGCAGTTGAAATGATGGAGGAAGCACTAAGTATAGCCTTTTCCTTTAAGGAAACTTTCTGGAAATCCCACATGACACTTTTACTTATATCTTATTGCTCAGATTTTAGTTACATGGCCACACAGTCATAAAGAGACTGAAAATACAGTCTTGTTTGGGCAGCATTGAGGTCAGCTGGAAGTCAGGGTTTTGTTGAGGAAGAAGGAAGAATGGATGCATGGGCAAGCAACAGTCCTGCTATACTATATTTGCCTTTAAACTACAGTATATATTGCTATTTTCTTTATTTTATAAAATGCTTTCTTCAGTACATTTCATCAGATCTGAATTTGTATTAATGTGCAAACTGGTATTGATCAGAGGTAAATTTAGAAAACACCAGATTGTGCCTTTCTGGGCACTCCTGGTGCAGAGATATTCTTGGCATAGAGGGATATTAACTTTCAAAAGCTATTGGGAGAAAAGAGGGACTGTGCTGCTTTCTAAAATGTTGTGGCTGTCTTTAAGTTTACCTAGCTAGCCCTTAACTTCTAAGAAGAATGAAGACTTAGAGTTGTAGACTTACCTCAAAGCCGTGGTTTGTGTGTGTGTGTGTTTGTGTGTGTGTGTGTGTGTTT
>NW_012123845.1:0-1182 GCF_000951035.1 Colobus angolensis palliatus | reverse complement strand
TGTTCCGTGTGCCAGTCATGCTCTTTCCTCTACTTGGAACCCTCTTCCCCAGGTTAGCTCTCACTCCTTCAGGGTTCAGCTGGCACATGATTTCCAGTATTTCCCCCACAACCCTGGTGCTCCATGGCTTCTCTTCTGCCCACCCTGGGGGCGAGAGAACCCTGCTGAGAGCTTCTCTGCATGGCAGTTATGACACTGTTGTAATCCTGTGTCAGGTGGTCTGTCTTCCCCATGGACTGTAGGCTTCACAAGGGCGCTACCTGGTGTCCATGTGGGCCATCAGGGAATATTCTCTGCCCCCAGCACTTTCCCAGGTTTTCTTCTTACACCTGATTTTGGAGACTGATGTTGGTGTTGGTGCCAACTCAGTATCAGGATGGGCCCAGTAGGGTAGGGTCCCTCTGGGGCCCCTCTGAATATCAGGGAGGACAAACTCAGCAGATGGAAAAGAGGAATTTTGGGGGAATGTTTTGGTTATTGTTATTGCTATATTCTAATTCCCTCCATGAAGGAGCATGGATCATAGCAGCAATTGAAGCACATAATATGAGAAGTAGTTTGAAGCATTTTATCATACTAATTTCAAAAATACACACCAGTACATGGAATAGCGTGATGAGCCACGTGGGCCTGTCATCCGCTCAACAATTACCTCTACTGGCAAAGCGTAAAAAGATGAGTTTTGATTTTTAAAGACCTCACCATGCATTAGGAATTGGTGCTAGGGCACATTGTGTCCTCCCAGCACCCTATGAAATAGGTATGACTATTAGCCCCATTTTACAGATGAGGAAACTGAGACTCAGAGAGGTGAAGTGACTATCCCAAAGTGAGGGCCAGGACTGGTGCCAAGGTCTGTGTGGCCCCAGAGCCCAGGCCCTTTAGGGAATATGGGTGGAGCAGGGAGGCGAGACCTTAAAAAGACAAACCACAATGAGGGTGCATTTCTAGAAAGAAGATTCCCCGTCAAGCACTCTGTGGGTGAAGCCAGTGCTCAAGGGGTTTTCTGGAGGCCTTGAAAGGAAGTGCCCCCCTTTCCTAACTTTGCAGTCCGTTGGTTCCTGGCTTCTTGCTCTCCATTTCTTACTGTTCCGTGTGCCAGTCATGCTCTTTCCTCTACTTGGAACCCTCTTCCCCAGGTTAGCTCTCACTCCTTCAGGGTTCAGCTGGCACATGATTTCC
>NW_012123844.1:0-1576 GCF_000951035.1 Colobus angolensis palliatus | reverse complement strand
TAAAATCTACAAATAGTATACCAAGGACCTACTATACACTAAGTTTTGTGCTAGCTGGTATAGGGAGTTGAAAGGACATGATAAGCATAGAACAGGGAAGGCACAATTTTATAGGCTGTGTAATAAGAGGTAATTATCCAAAGCAAATATGAATAATTGTTAGATGACAGGCCAGTTTAAATAGACTGAAGATATACTATGCTAGTCTTTGATCCCTGTTTATATATATTTATGTGTCATTTCATTTTTTTTTTTTTTTTGAGATGGAGTCTTGCTCTGTTGCCCAGGCTGGAGTGCGGTGGCACCATCTAGGCTCACTGCAACCTCTACCTCCCAGGTTCAAGCATTTCTTGTGCCTCAGCCTCCCGAGCAGCTGGGAATACAGGTCCCCGCCACCACGCCCAGCTAATTTTTGTATTTTTGGTAGGGAGGGATTTTCACCATATAGGCCCGGCTGGTCTCAAACTCCTGACCTAAGGCAACCCGCCTGCCTCGGCCTCCCAAAGTGCTGGGATTACAGGCGTGAGCCACTGCACCTGGCTGAGGCTATGATTTTAGGTTTTAAAAGGACCATTGATTGCTATATTGAGAATAAACTGTATGGGGCAAGGGCAGAGATGCAAGGAGACCAGTTCAAAAACTGCCGCAATAACTTAGGAGATAGATGGTGACTTGGGCCAGAATGGTAGCAATGGAGGTGGTGAGAGGTTATTGTATTCTGGATATATTTTGAAGGAATAATCAATATGATTTGATTCCAGATTGAATTTAGCATGTAAAAGAAAGGAATTCTGTGTCAGCTTCTCATGATTTATGATTTTATTTAAAAGTACTTTGATATTAGAAAGAGAAATGTAGTATGAGTTGGACAAAAGGGAAGGGGTGAGCATAACACATAACCCCCACTCCTTAGGTGTGGGCTGCACGTAATGACATTTCTTCAAAGTGTATAGTATTGGGTTGAGGGAGAAAGGCAGAGGGAGGAAAGTGACTTTACAACGGGAAAACCTGACAAACACTACTTCTGACGGGTCATCAAGCCAACCTCAATAGTCAAGGTGATAGTAGGTACACTTCCTTCTTTAGCTTTTTTTTGTTTTTTAGAGACAGTGCCTTGCTGTGTTGCCCAGGCTGGAGTACAGTGGCACAATCATAGCTCACTGCAACCTCAACCTCCTGGTCTCAAATAATCCACCCACCTCAGCCTCCAAGTAGCTGGGACTACAGAAGGGTGCCACCATGCCCAGCTTTTTTTTTTTTTTTTTTTTTTCAGTAGAGAAGTACTCTTTCTATATTGCCCAGTCTGGTATTGAACTCCTAGCCTCAAGTACTGGGCCTCCAAAGTGCTCGGATTTCCAAAGTGCTGGGATTGCAGGCATGGGCCATAGCACCCAGACTACTATGTACACTTGATATGATGTGATTAAAATGGCACTTTAGGCCGGGCGCAGTGGCTCATGCCTGTAATCACAGCACTTTGGGAGGCCGAGTCGGGCGGATCACCTGAGGCTGGGAGTTCAAGATCAGCCTGACCAACATGGAGAAACCCCGTCTCTACTAAAAATACAAAATTAGC
>NW_012123843.1:29293-29708 GCF_000951035.1 Colobus angolensis palliatus | reverse complement strand
AAGGAAAGCAGCAGTAATCCACACTTGACTTCTGACACCAGGGATTTTAGAAAGCCACAGAAAGCTTAGGTTCTAACGCAGGTAGAAAGTTTCATAGGACAGGAAAACATAGGATGTGTCATGGGAGAGCCTCCATGTCAAGCATGTGCGTGTTCATCTGCACACCTTAATAAGGGTGCCCACGTGAGTTGTCTTTTCATTCTCTTGATAGTGTCCTCTGATATATAAAAGTTTTTGTATAAAAACATTATGATAAAGATTTATCTCTTCTTTTTCTTGTTTTAATTTCTTGTACTTTTGGTACAAGAAAAAAAATCTCAGAAACCATTTCCAAATCCAAGGTCATGAATATTTTCCCTAATGTTTTCTTCTAAGAGTTTTACAGTTTTAGATTTTCTATTTGGGTCTTTGATCC
>NW_012123843.1:24476-26189 GCF_000951035.1 Colobus angolensis palliatus | reverse complement strand
CCTACCATTTCAAAATCAATGAAGCTAGATAAGGACCATTGCAAAAGAAAGAAAGAAAGAGAGAGAGAAAGAGATAGATAGAAAGTGAGAAAGAAAGAAAGAGAGAGAGAGGTAGAAAGTGAGAAAGAAGGAAAGAGAGAGAGATAGAAAGTGAGAAAGAAAGAAAGAAAGCGAGAGAGAGAGAGAAAGAAAGAAAGAAAGAAAGAAAGAAAGAAAGAAAGAAAGAAAGAAAGAAAGAAAGAAAGAAGGAAAGAAAGAAAGAAAAGAGAAGAGAAGAGAAGAGAGAAAAGGATTCATAAAGACATTGCTGCAGCTATGCCAGCAGGAGCCAAACCTTGCATTTTTTGTGAAATACATTTTTGTCTCATATTGAAAATGCAGCTTTAATGTGGGTGTAGGATTGCTATAAGAAAGGCTTATTTATAGACGTCAATGTGATTTGAGAAAAATCAAAGTCATTATATGACAAGTTAAAGCAAAAGAGAGGTGAAGAATCTAAAACTGGAGAATTTAATGGCAACAAAGGATGGTTTGCTAGTTTTACAAAGAGGTTTGCCTTTAAAATTGTGAAGATAACAGGAAAACCAGACTCTGCCAAGCAAAAGGAGGCAGATGAGTTTCCAGACACCAAGAAGAAAAACATTGAGGAGAAAGGATATCTGCCTGAACAGGTTTTAAATACAGATGGCAGTGCCCTATTCTGGAAAAAACAAAAACAAACAAAGAAAAAGATGATACAAAAGACATTTATTAGCAAGGAAGAAAACCAAGCACCAGAATGTAAGGCAGGAAGGGATAGGCTACTCTACTGTTTTGTGTAAATGCAGTCAAGTTTACAATCAGGACTGCCCTCATTAGTAGAACTACCAAACCTCGAGCCTTGAAAGGAAAAGATCAATACCCACTAACAGTTTTATGGTTGTACAAAAAGAAGGACTCAACAATAAGAACACATTTTCTGGATTGGTTCCATCAATGGTTTGTCCCTGAAGGCAGAAAATGCATTGCCAATAAGGGACTCTCTTTTAAAGTTCTTTTGATATTGGACAATGCCCCTAACCACCCAGAACCCATGAGTTCAACAGTGAAGGTGTCAAAGTGGTCTACCTGCTTCCAAACCCAACATCGCTAATTCAGTCTCTCAATCAGGGGTCATAAGGAACTTTAGAACTCATTACACACACTTTTTTATGGAAAAGATTATCAATACTATGGAAGAGAATCTGGATAGAGAATGTCATGAAAGTCCAGAAGGATTACACCACTGAAGATGCCACTGTTGTTACAGAAAGATCTGTGAAAGCCACCAAGCCCCAACCAATACATTTCTTCTGGAGAAAGCTGTGTCCAGATGTTGCACATGACTTCACAGGATTTATGGCAGAGTCAATCAAGGAAATCATGAAAGGGATTATGGATTCAGCAACAAAATGTGGGGGATAAGGTGTTTCAAAATATGAATCTTGGAGAAATTCAACAGTCAATAGATGCCAAACTCAAGGAATTAATTGAGGACCTGATGGAGATAAGTGCTTTCCAGTCAGCACTTGATGAGAAAGAAGATGTAGAAGAAGCAGTGCCAGAAAAAAAAAAAAAATTGGCCTTAGACAATGCAGGCCTCATAGAAAGGCTTCCAATTATTTAAGACTGCTATTGACTTCTATTACAACATGAACCCTTCTATGATATGGGCACTGAAACTAAAGCAAGTGG
>NW_012123843.1:22837-23396 GCF_000951035.1 Colobus angolensis palliatus | reverse complement strand
TTTTTAATAACAGCCATTCTAACTGGTGTGAGAGGATATCTCACTGTGGTTTTGATTTTCATTTTTCTGATAACCAGTGATGCTGAACATTTTTTCGTATGTTTTTTAATAACATTTTCTTTTTTCTAGCTGGCTGTATTGTCATAATACAGGATATAATACTAATAACATTCAAAATATGTATTAATTGGACTGTTTATGTTATTGGTAAGGCTTTTGGTAAACGGCCATTACTACTTAAGTTTTTGGAGAATCAAAAGTTCTATGCGGATTTTCTGCTGCACGTGTGTTGGTCCCCTTCATTGCCACATTGTTCAGGGCTCAACTGTACTAGGAATGAACAATTGAAAATTGGATTAAAAATACCACTTAAATAGCATCAAAAACATGATATACTTTGGGATATATCTGGCAAAGGATGTGAATGACTGTACACTAAAAACTACAGAACACTGATGAAGGATCTAAATAAATAGATATGTTAATGAATTGGAAAACTCAAAATTGTTAAGATGTTGTTTCTCCCCAGTTGATCTATAAATACAATACAATCCCAATC
>NW_012123843.1:16748-19080 GCF_000951035.1 Colobus angolensis palliatus | reverse complement strand
TTTAACAAAATAGGTGTGAGAATTTACATTAAATATAGTGTGTACATAAAGTACTTTTTTAAAAAAATGAAAAGAATGTGCACAAAACTAAGAGCGTTTCCTCTAGGGGGTCATATAGAATTAACAAAAAAGGGAAGTTCCATTTCTTACTGCGGTTGTTGGCACTTTTCTAAACATGGTACTCAAAAATGTAGGCTGCATATGATATACAATTGTATAAATTATAAATACATATCTTCAAGGAGGGCAGTTTTATAAAATTTGCTAACTGACAAGTACATACACTGGCACAAAATAATTTGTTAAACTGGAAAGAAATCTGAAATGAAACAAATGAAAATGTCAAATCACACTTCAGTAAAGAATCCTTTTTTAATTTCTAAAGCTGAAATATTCTTAACATGCTAAAGGAGACATGACTTACCATAGGCAATGGCTTTCTCTGATGGCAGTTGATACCCCCAATGAAGACCATGTTGGGCATCACGGGTTTGGGATAGTCCAAAACAAAGTCCGTTCGCAACAACCAAATTGATATTTGTCTGTGAAGATCATATACCGTGACAGGTGTTTGAAGAACTTCAGAGGCTATTTCTACGGCACTTTTGAAAAAACGGTGGCATAATAAATGTTCCTCCAAATGCATGATGTGGTTCCGTACTCTCTCCTTGAAAGTCATGGCATCTGAGAACCCTAAGAGAATTCTGGGGACATAGGAAAGGGGAGCAGGGCACTGCGCACCTTCTTCAAGATAGTGGCAAAATATTCCTCTGGCGAAGACCACAGAGGGGAGGGAGAAATATCTGGCAACAATTAAGCCACAGGTATCAAAAGGATCCAGAAACACCGCATCAAAAGAACTCTCCTTTAAGTATTCTACTAACTTTTTGTCCTTAAACAAACTCCTGCAATTTGAAAAAAATAAGTCAAAAATGTCATTGTATGAACTTGTTATTAGAGAAAATATACTTTGTACTTGTGCTTTCCATTGAGCCTGGGCAAAAGCCTTGAACTCCTGGTTCAGAACCTCCAGAGTGTATGAGGTTGAATAAGTCTTCACGGTGCAATTCAGTGATCTTCCCAGTTGCCAACTCACCTCTGGTATGACTACGACCACCTCATGCCCCCTGAGGATGAGTTTCTCCACCACCGACCTCATGGTGAACCAGTGGCTCCCATCTATGGGCACTACCAGCAGCTTCCCTGCCTCGGCAAAGCCACAGGTCAGCAGCAGACATACACATACGGGAAGGGGACTGGTCCACCCTGTGCGAGCCATCAGAGAACTGCAGCCGAACGCAAGCAGCTGGGATTCTAAGCTCCTATGATACAGTAGACAGGAGAAGTAAAAGCACAAAACCTGACCCCAATAAAGGGCATGTATTTATCCTTTCATTAAAAAAAAAAAAAAATCAGTCACTGACAATGATTTACTCAAAAGAACAAGAACACATGAGTAGCCTTTGCTGAGATACCTATTTGTATGTTTTCCAGACAAGAGTAGTTTATGTTCTTTGCCTTGGGGGCAGAACGTGCCCTGTGCTGCAATGTGAGTTTAGAAGCAGAATTATTAACCAATGCTTTTGGACCTTGAAGGTTCAGAAAGATAAAGTAAAAGTAAATTTGATTAAAGCTAAAGTTTTAGGAATATGTCCCAAAGCAAAATTTCGATTTTACCTTTAGGCAACCAAAAACTCTGTCCAGAAAAGATGGCAACTCATGCTCCAAGTATTGATCTTAGCATTGATTTCCTAACCTCCTAACTTGGGGTTCGCCTGTGTCTCTGCAATGTATACACATTGCCGCTTGTCTTCTTCCATTTCCAAACCCTGAGAAGTCTCTAAAATGCTGAAATAAGACTGACAACCCTGCCTCCATGGACCATACCAGGGACTTGATGGAAAGTAACCATCAGCTATTTAATGGCTTTCCAAAGATACACTGCATGCAGTGGGGTGTTGCCCGCCCAGTCCTTGCGCGAGCACTCTGCTGAGCTGCCTCTCAGTGACTGCCCAACTTCCACATTCTAAACGTGCCATTACTCCAGTGCCCTCCTTCAGGAAAATATATACTTGTCTCCCTCAGTCTGCTAAGCACTCCTTGAGGTCAGAGGTGATGTCATCTTTGTCTTTTCACCCTCCTTTCACAGTACCCACGCTATGCCTTTGACATAGTTTATATGTTGGCATGTTTGGCTTTACAAATAGGACTGCCCCCATCCATAAACTAGCTAGCCCCCAAGCCTTGAAAGGAAAAGATTAATACCCACTGCCAGTTTTTTTGTTGTACAAGAAGGCCTCGGCAAGAACACTTTTTCTGGATTGGTTCTATC
>NW_012123843.1:14181-15949 GCF_000951035.1 Colobus angolensis palliatus | reverse complement strand
TAGTAACATTTTCTTTTCTCTAGCTGACTTTATTATAATAATACAGTATATAACACATATAACGTATCAAATATGTGTCAAGCGACTGTTTCTGTTATTGGTAACACTTCTAGTGTACAGCAGGCAATTAATAGTTAAATTTTTAGGGAGTCAAAAATTCTGTGTGCCAGGCGTGGTGGCTCACACCTGTAGTCCAAACACTTTGGGAGGCCAAGGTGGGTGTATCACTGGAGGCCAGGAGTTGGAGATCAGACTGGCCAACATGGTGAAACCCTATCTCTACTAAAAATGCAAAAAATTAGCTGCATATGGTGGCGCATGCCTTTAATCCCAGCTACTCTGGAGGCTGAAGCAGGAGAATCACTTGAACCAAGGAGGTGGAGGTTGCATTGAACTGAGATCACGCCACTGTACTCTAACCTTGGCAAAAGAGTGCAACTCTGTCTCAAAAATAAAAAACAAAAAGAAACTCAAAAAACCCTTCTATGCTAATTTTCTACTGCTTGGGGGTTGGTACCTCAATCCTCACATTCTTCAAGGGTCAAATGTACTAGCAATGAACAGTTGAAAATTGGAATGAAAACAGCACCTAAATAGCATCAAAAATAAAAAATACTAGGAGATAAATCTGACAAAAGATGTGAAAGACTGTACACTGAAAATGATAAAACATTGGTGAGAGACCTGAATAAATAGATATGTTCATGAATCAGAAAACTCAAAATTGTTAAAATGTCATTTTTCCTTAGTTGATCTATAAATTTAATACAACTCCAATCTAAATTCCAGCAGGCTATCTTTTTGTACAAACTGGCAAACTGACTCTGAAATTCATATAGAAATGTAAAAGACCTACAATAACAAAAATAACTTTTAAAAAATAGAAAAAAAATGGAGAGCAATTATTACCTAATGTCAAGACTTACTACAAGTGTATAGTACTCAAATATTTCACTAACAGATCATTGGAACAGAATAGAATACCCAGAAATAGAAGTATGAGCAACCAAGTTTTTTCAAAGGTGCAAAGGCAAGTGTGTGAGGAAAAGATGACTCTTCAACAGCTGGGTATCCATTAGCAAGAAAGTGGGAAATGACATTACCCTGTGGTCTTCCTCCTAAAAACCTATAACCCGTGTTACCATGATCAAAACATTAGGCAAATTCAAACTGAGGAACGTTTTATTGAATACCTCCACTGGAATTGCTCAAAACTGACAAAGTAATCAAAACCAAGGAAACTCTGAACTGTCATAGGCTAGAGGAGATGAAACAAATGTGATGAGTAAATGTCATGTGGTATCCTGGATGGGATCGCAGAAAAGAACAAGGACATTAGGTAAAAATTAATGACATCTGAAGAAAACATAGACTTTGGTTCATCGTAATGTGTCAGTGTTGGTAAATGAGTTGTGATAAATGTGCATAGGTGCTGGAGAGGATGTTGGTGGGATTGTAAACTAGTTCAACAATTGTGGAAGACAGTGTGGTGATTCCTCAAGGATCTAGAACTACAAATACCATTTGACCCAGTGATCCCATTACTGGGTATATACCCAAAGGATTATAAATCATGGTGCTATAAAGACACATGCACACATATGTTTATTGTGGCACTATTCACAATAGCAAAGACTTGGAACCAACCCAAATGTCCATCAATGATACACTGGGTTAAGAAAATGTGGCACATATACACCATGGAATACTATGCAGCCATAAAAAAGGATGAGTTCATGTCCTTTGTAGTAACATGGATGAAGCTGGA
>NW_012123843.1:8277-12231 GCF_000951035.1 Colobus angolensis palliatus | reverse complement strand
CTGGTTGAAAAAACTACATTAAATCCAAAGTAAAGACTTTTATGCAATTACTAAAAGAACTTGTCAAATCAGTTGGTATTGGCCTCTAACAATGTCTATAATTTATTGGCAAATGAAAAATGCAAAGTAGAAACAGTATGTCCAGTCTGCTACTACATTTTAATAAAACAAGTGTAAGAATATACATTAGATATATGCACATGCATAAAATAATTTCAAAAAATGAAAACGATGCACACAAAACTACTAAATCATTTTCCTATAGAATTAGCAAAAAAGGGAAGTTTCATTTCTCACTGTGGTTTTTGGTATTTTCCCAAAAAGAGTATCTTTAAATGAAACCCAGATATGATCTACAATTATAAAATTTGTTAACTGAGAGGTCTATGAAGTGGCAAAAAATGATTCATGAAACTGGAAAAAAAATTCCAAATGCGACAAATGAAAATGTCAAATCACAGTTCAGTAAGTGTTATAGTTTGAATATTTGTCCCCACCCAAATCTTATGTTGAAATGTACTACCCAGTATTGGAGGTAGGGCCTGGTAGGAGGTATTTGGATCATGGGGATGGATCCCTCATGGCTTTTTGTTGTCCTTGCAATAGTCAGTGAGTATTCACAAGATATGGTGAAGTGTGTGGACCGCCCCTACCGACTCTCTCTTGCTCCTGTTTTTGTCATGTGACATGTTCCTGCTTCATTTTCTGCATGAGTAAACGCTCCCTGAGGCTTCCCCAGAATATGAACAGATGCCAGTGCTACGCTTGTACAGCCTGCAAAATCTTGAGCCAACTAAATCTCTTTTATTTGTAAATTACCCAGTCTCAGGCATTCCTTTATGGCAACATAACGAAGAGTAGAAAATTGGTACCAGCAGAAAATAGTATCAATAGAAAACTGGTACTGAGAGTGGGATGTTGCTATAGAGATACTGAAAATGTGGAAGCAACATTGGAACTTGGTAGCAGGCAGATGTTTGAAGAGTTTGGAGGGCTCAGAAGAAGACAGGAAGATGAAGGAAACCTTGGACCTTCTTAGAGACTGGTTAAATGCTTGTGACCAAAATACTGATAGAAAAATCAGCAGTGAGGGCCAGGCATCTCATCTCATCTCATCTCATCACATGAGATGAGATCTTATGTGAAAATGAGGAAGTTATTGGAAACTGGAGCAAAGATCACCCTTGCTATGCCTTAACAAAGAACTTGGCTGTATTGAGTCCATGCTCTAGGAATCTGTGGAACTTTAAAGTTGAGAGTGATGACCTAGGGTATCCGGCAGAAGAAATTTCTAAGCAGCAAAGTATTCCAGACGTGGCCTGGCTGCTTGTAACAACCTACACTTAGATGCAGGAACAAAGAAATGATTTAAAGTTGGAACTTATATCATTCTACTTGAACGAGATATCTAAAATAGAGAAATTCACAGAAGCAAAAAGAGGAATGGTGGTTGTGAATGAAACTGCCTTTGCAAAATTATGCCTGAGACTGCAAAAAAGATCTAACTTAACTGACTCCATCTTGCTTCTAACCTCCAAGCTGTCTTTGTTCATTCCTGGGCATAGACTGAACCAACTTTGGGAGAAATTTATTTTATAGTCGTTTAAAACATAGACAATAACAGTCCTTTCTCAAAGCAGACCTCCTTCTTGCCGGGGGACTAGATTCCCTTTGTAGGACTAGCATTAGCCACAAGATTAGAAATTATAGTTTAGGATTCATGCAGATGGAGGGTACAAGATTCTGACCCTCCCTAAACCACTCCTAAGATCAGTGCTTGAGATATTTTGCGGACCTTGTCCTTGATGGATCAGCTGGCACCACCCAGATAGATAAACTGGCTCATCTGCTCTTGTGGCCCCCACCCAGGAACTGACTCAGCGTAAGAAGACAGCTCCAACTCCCTAAGACTTTCATCCCTGACCAATCAGCACTCCTGGATTACTGGCTTCCCCCAAACCACCAAGGATTCCTTAAAAACTCTGTTCTCTGAATTGCTTGGGGAGACTGATTTGAGTAATAATAAAACTCCGGTCTACCACACAGCTGGCTCTGTGTTAATTACTCTTTCTCTACTGCAATTCCCCTGTCTTGATATATTGACTCTGTCTAGGCAGCAGGTAAGGTGAATCCCCTGAGCAGTTACACCAGGGCTTGGAGGAGAGGGGAATGGGCAATTATTGTTTAATGGCTCCCAAGCTTCAGTTTGGGAAGATGAAGAGAGTTCTGCAGATGAATGGTGGTGTTGGTTGCACAGCAATGTGAATACACTGGATACTGAACTGTGCACCTAAAGTGGTGAAGATGACAAGGCTTATGCTATGTGTATTTCACCATAATTAATGATAAAATAAACAATCTTTAAAAATAAATCTAAGTAACACACCATATAAATAAACTAAAAATGTATAACCATGTAATAATAGTTACAGAAGAAGTGTTTGACAGAGTCCAAAATTCATATCTGACAAAAAAAAAAAACGAAAAACAAAACTCTCAGCAAACTCGGAAAAGAAGAGAAGTTTCCAAAACTAATGAAGGGCATCTTGGAAAACCCACAGCTAACATCACCCTTAACGGTGAAATGCTCCACTCCTCAGATCAGACACATGCCTAGAATGGGGGTTAATTACTACTTCCATTCAACATTGTTCTATTCAATGCAGTCAAACAAGAAAAAGAAATTTAGAATATCCATATCTGAAAAGTAAAAAGATCTCATTCACAGTCAACATGATCATCTATGGGGAAATTCCAACAAACTCTATAACAACCTCCAAGAACAAATAAGTAAGTTTAGCGTGATTGCAGGATACAATAAGTAAAAGTTAATTTCATTTATATAAATGGTTACTCATGAACATTAAGAGTTTCAACAGTGTTGGTCCATTTATAGGCAGATTTGTTGCCATAAATATATTAGAAAACGGTATGGAGATTTGCAACAAATTGATAAAACTTGCATATAAACCACATAGCCTACAATAGTGAAAAAATTAAGAAAAAGTTGAGTATGTTAGGAATGCATAAAATATATATAGCAATGAGCCTATTTTATCATTTACTACCATATAATAGAGACAAATCTATTTTAAATAGTTAAAATTTATCAAAACTTATGCACACAAACACTTACAGACTATATACATGACACCATTTGTAGTCAAGAGAAAAGTAACAAAGGTAAGGTTGCAGCATTAAGTCATAACTGCATAGCATTAACTGTCCCTACTGTACCACTGTGATAATTTCATAGCCACTTCCTGTTGCTATTGCAGGGAGCTCAAGTGTTGCAAGTATCCACTCAGTATGCCAGGTGAGGCTGATCATCTCCGTGTGTGCAGTTCATCCCTCCAGTAAACTGTGTATCACAATAAACACTGATCTCACAGTCCTCGTGCATTGTTTGTCATGTTTGCTGCATATCAGAAACTCTAAATAATACCATGGGGCCCACACAAAGTATCACTAGTGATGCCTCAAGTGCTCCCATGAAGCAGAGAAATTCGTGATATTACAAGATTATATGTACCATAGGTTGAGGTCTGCAGCTGTAGTTGGCTATCATTAAAAAAAAAAAAAAGAAGAAGAAGAATCCAGACAAGGACCATTGTTTAAAATAAAAGAAAGAAAGAAAGAAAATTCAGTAAGTCTTCACTACAGTGATGCCAGCAGGTTTCAAACCTTGCACTTTTTCCAAAATATATTTTTATCTCGTATTAAAAATGCAGCTTTTCAATCTCAATGGACTCCACTGCCAAGGTAGAAAAAAGGATATTCAAAGCGTTAATGGGTAAAAGGAACTAGGATTCCATCCATGGGTTAAAGATTAATAGTGATCATCCCTGGGATGCAAGGCTGCTTCAACATATGCAAATCAGTAAACATAATCCAGCACATAAACAGAACCAAAGACAAAAACCACATGATTATCTCAATAGATGCAGAAAAGGC
>NW_012123843.1:5425-5798 GCF_000951035.1 Colobus angolensis palliatus | reverse complement strand
TATATCCTAAGCGTTTAAGGAGTCTCCTGGCGGTAACAGTAATGACAGCACCATGGTGTGCACAGTCCACATGGAGGAATAAGTCCTTTACAGCCCCATGGGAAGTCCTCTGTGCCCAATCAACAAATCCAAGAGCAAAAGTAGAAAATTAAGGTAGGAAAAGAGATCACACTGTTGGGAAAAGCTCACATATTTCAGGAAAAAAAAGAAAAAAGTCTGAAACTAGAGTCATTACATCCATAGATAAGTTGTCAAAGAGTAATTCTGTATCATGATTATCTAAATAAAATTTTATTATAAAAAATGCAGCTTTTATGTGGGTGCAGGATGGTTATAAGAAAGGCATACCTATATACTCTAATATGACCTGAGA
>NW_012123843.1:0-300 GCF_000951035.1 Colobus angolensis palliatus | reverse complement strand
ATTCTAAAATTCATACAGAAATGTAGAAAACCTACAATAGCAAAAACAACTTTGAAAAAAATTAGAGAGCTAATACTACTCATTTCAAGACATTATAAAGACATTATATATATATATATTTCACAATTGGATCAATGGAACAGAGCAGAAAGTCTAGGAATAGATGTTTAGAAGTATGAACAACCAAGTTTTTACAAAAGTGCAAAGACAATTGAGTGGGGAAAAGACTACTCTTTTCAAGAGTTGACTATCCACAGGCAAGAAAGCAAGAAAAGACATTACCTCTGTGGTCTTACTTCC
>NW_012123842.1:0-1430 GCF_000951035.1 Colobus angolensis palliatus | reverse complement strand
ATAAGAGAAGGATCATTCATAAGCCAGTATACAAAATACTTCCAGCTTTCCAAAGTAGGTTATGAATTTGGTAATGCTGGGCAAGGTGGCAGAGCCCCAGCAACAGAAAGTGATTGGCATGCAGGTAGTAAAGAGAATTTACTGACAACAGCACAGGCTTACAAAATCAAGTTTTATTAGACAGAAAGAACATTGCAGTGGGGCGCTTCGGCAAGAGAGGACTGAGTGGGCCTCCGTGGATTTTCCTTAGGGGTATTTATAGACCTTAAAGCAGGAACTTAAGGGTAATTTGGATCCTATTCGTTTTGCAGGTCATGATAGATGATTAGCTTTGTAGACATGTTGGTGCCTTGATGTCCGCAAAGGCTGCACAATGAGTTTCGATAAGCATGCATTCAGGAGATATACAGAAATTCTAGCTAGTTATACATTTTTGGGAAAGCAACCTGGTAACCAGATGCTGGCTTTAGATAACAGGGAAGTCTAATTGCTTCTAAATTCCTCAGAGAAGGAGTTTTGCCTCTGGATGGCCTGCTTGATGACCACCAGGTGATCTTTGCTCTCTTCATTATACATCTAAATTCCTTGGCTAAGGAGTTTGCCTCCAGATGGTCTGCTTGATGGCCACCAGGTGATTTTTGCTCACCTCAGGTAAGTATGTAACTATATCAGATACCTAATGGAGCCTAAGGAACATAGGATTCAACTCAAATATTAAACAGGGGTAAGAAAGGGTATCTGACTACATAGTTGCCTAGAATAAAATAAGCAAGAACTTCTTACAGAAAAGAGTGAGGAGTTGGAAGGAACTGCACAGTTAAAAAGAAGAAGTTTATAATTTGGGGCCACTTGGACTTTTTAAACAGTTAATGGTAATTCCGTTAGTAGTAAATGAAGAGGAAGAGAACTGATATCCAAATCTGGGATTTCAATACATTGGGTATGACAGGTGAGATCTTTATAAACATGAATTTCTGGCTGGGAGCAGTGGCTCAAGCCTGTAATCCCTGCACTTTGGGAGGCCGAGGCGGGTGGATCACCTGAGGTCGGGAGTTCGAGACCAGCCTGGCCAATGTGGTGAAACCTCATCTCTACCAAAAAATGCAAAAACTAGCTGGGCGTGGTGGTGGGTATCTATAATCCTAGCTACTCGGAAGGCTGACGTAGAAGAATTGCTTGAACCCCGGAGATGGAGGTTGCAGTGAGCTGAGATCACACCACTGCACTCCAGCCTGGGTGACAGAGTGCAATTCCATCTCAAAAATCTTCAGAAGGATTGTCCTATACATGAGCATGTTTTATCCACAAGTAATTCCTGTTATTCTGATTTTTAGATGAAACCTCATCTCTACCAAAAAATGCAAAAACTAGCTGGGCGTGGTGGTGGGTATCTATAATCCCAGCTACTCGGAAGGCTGACGTAGAAGAAT
>NW_012123841.1:0-1294 GCF_000951035.1 Colobus angolensis palliatus | reverse complement strand
GGAGGACCTAATACTATTCTAGTAATCCCCAATCCTCTGGCTACCCTTTCTTAAACTAAACCTATGCCAACTGGAATGTAAATCAAAGAGGTATGCAACTCTCACAGCACAGGAGGTCTTTTAATCATAGTCAAGAATAAAAATAGAATCACTATCTATTTTCTTTTCTAGTTCTTCATTTGAAGGCCAACCCTAGGGAGAAAATGCAAAATTCACTTATTTCTTTGTGACAACAATGAAGAAACCTTTCATTCCATTTCAGATGCATCTTCAAGTGATTGCCCACACAACTGAATGTTGTTACAGAAATACCGTATTTATGAATGGCTAAAAGTTGAATAGTTGAGTTTCAGTGGTAACTAGCATATGTTCATGTGAGGAAGATGTCCTATAAGAATTTTGCAAAACATGCAGTTTGTGAAGCATTGAAGGGTTAATTTATGTTTAAACTGGAGATATAAGATGTCTTGGGTAGGATAAGTTAGTCACTTTCAAATATACGAAGAGGTGACACATTTAACATAACTAAATAAATAAATAAACAAACAAACAAACACATTTATTTATTTAAATGACTGGTGTTCTTTGTTCTTCTAGAAGACTAATCTGGGATAGGTGTATAGAAATTATAATAAAGATAGTTTATAATAACTGGAACAGTTCAACAATAAATTGTCTGCCTTATGAAGGGCTGTGTTCCTGCTTTCCTGGTGATGTTCATGTCAAGGCTGAGGCCCAGCCTGACATAGATTCATTATTATTATTATTTTTTGGCTAGAGCTGTTTTATCCTTGAGCACAGGGAAGATACAATGTAAGATGACTGCCATTGTATTCATTTTTACGCCCTTTATCTGCATGAAACATTTAATCCAAACACCTAAAATGAAACACCTAAAGTCAAGTGAAAAACAAATATAGCAAATCTCTCCTCATGTTGGAGAATTATTGTCAAATATAGAGAGGATCCCAAACGGGGTAAGAGAATGAACTAGGTTTGGAGTCCCAAAATTTGTTCCCCCCACCTCCAAAAAGAAAACCTTGTAGCTCCTTGAAAGACTGCCAGATATTTTACAAGAAACCAATTGCATCCCATGGTCCAATTCAGATTTGGGAAATGTAATAATTGAAGAAAGGCATAAATCATTTCTTTATTACTGAAGTTATGAAAGTCATTAACATATAAAGGAAAATATGAAACCTTGAAGGGAGGTAAAGAAAGGCAATTTTCTCAAATTATATTACAAATTTTTTTAACC
Organism: Colobus angolensis palliatus; assembly: GCF_000951035.1. Taxonomy (NCBI): domain Eukaryota; kingdom Metazoa; phylum Chordata; class Mammalia; order Primates; family Cercopithecidae; genus Colobus; species Colobus angolensis. The sequence continues at coordinate 36 of NW_012123841.1, read as the reverse complement.
TTTCTTGAGGAATTCCTTTAACAATTTCTGACACTC
>NW_012123840.1:0-1645 GCF_000951035.1 Colobus angolensis palliatus | reverse complement strand
TTCACCATGTTGGCCAGGCTGGTCTCAAGCTCCTGACCTCAGGTGATCCACCCGCCTTGGCCTCCCAAAGTGCTGGGATTACAGGTGTGAGCCACTACGCCCGGCCAAGAGAAGGTTCTTTCAGATACTGTAACGTGATTATAACTAGGCAGAGAGTCTCAGCCCAAAAGCTCCTTCAGCTGATAAACAACTTCAGCAAAGTTTCAGGATACAAAGTCAATGTACAAAAATCACTGGCATTCCTGTAAACCAACAACAGTCAAGCTGAGAGCTAAATCAGAAAGGCAATCCCATTCACAATTGCCACAAAAAAAGAATAATATACCTAGGTATACAGCTAACCAGGGAGGTGAGAGATCTCCAACACTGCTCAAAGAAATCAGAGAAGACACAAACAAATGGAAAAATATCCCATGCTCATGGATAAGAAAAATCAATATTATTAAAATAGCCATACAATCCAAAGCAACGTACAGATTCAATGCTATTCTTATCAAACTACCAATGACATTCTTCACAGAACTAGAAAAAAGAAACTACTTTAAAATTAATATGGGGTCAGGTGCAGTGCCTAATGCCTATAATCCCAGCACTTTGGGAGGCTGAGGTGGGTGGATCACCTGAAGTCAGGAGTTCGAGACCAGTCTGGCCAACATGGTGAAATCCTTTCGAGACCAGTCTGGCCAACATGGTGAAATCCTTTCTCTACTAAAATTACAAAAATTAGCCAGGTATAGTGGCATGCACCTGTAATCCCAGCTACTTGGGAGGCTGAGGCAGGAGAATCACTTGAAACCAGGAGGCAGAAGTTGCAGTGAGCCAAGGTTGTGACACTGCATTCCAGCCTAGATGACAGAATGAGACTCTGAAAATAATAATAATAATAATATGGAACCAAAATAATAATAATAATAATATGGAACCAAAAAAGAGCCTGAATAGCCAAGGCAATCCTAAGCAAAAAGAATAAAGCTGGTGAAATTATGCTTCCCAACTTCAAACTATACTACAGGGTTATGGTAACCAAAACAGCATGGTACTGCTTACAAAAACAGGCACATAGATCAATGGAACAAAACAGAGAGCCCAGAAATAATGCTGCATGCCTAGGGACATCTGATCTTCAACAAACTAGACAAAGACAATCAATGGGGAAAAGACTTCCTATTCAATAAATGGTGTTTGGATAACTGGCTAGCCACATGCAGAAGACTGAAGCTGGGCTTAATAACCCTTCATTACACCATGTACAAAAATCAATTCACAATGGATTAAAGACTTAAATGCAAAACCCAAAACTATAAAAATCCCACAAGACAACCTAAGCAATACCCTTCAGGACATAAGAACGGACAGAGAGGCTGGGCACGGTGGCTCACACCTGTAATCCCAGCACTTTGGGAGGCCGAGGCGGGTGGATTGCCTGAGCTCAGGAGTTTGAGACCAGCCTGGGCAACATGGTGAAACCCCATCCCTACTAAAATACAAAAAATTAGCTGGGTGTGGCAGTGTGCACCTGTAGTCCCAGCTTCTCCAGAGGCTGAGGCAGGAGAATTGCTTGAACCCAGGAGGGGGAGGTTGCAGTGAGCAGAGATCATGCCAGTGCACTCCAGCCTGGGCAACAGAGTGAGACTTCGTCTGAAAA
>NW_012123839.1:0-1047 GCF_000951035.1 Colobus angolensis palliatus | reverse complement strand
CCCGCCTCGGCCTCCCAAAGTGCTGGGATTACAGGCTTGAGCCACCGCGCCCGGCCAAGTCAGTGATTTTTGAATTTGCATTATAAAACACTGTGTCTTTCTCAGGTAATTGGCATTGTACAGCCTCTGTGTTTCTATTTTTGCTTCCAGGAAGCTTGGAGTCAAATTTGATGCTTTGTCACAGCTGCAATATTAGCCTTTATGGCTTGCAAGATCGATGCTCCTTAAAAAGCAGAAAACAAAAATCAAAAAACATCTTTATTGTTTGAATGACTTTTTTTTTTTCTTTTGAGACAGAGTCTTTCTTGCTCTGTTGCCCAGTTTGGTGTGCAGTGATATGATCTTGGCTCACTGCAGCCTCTGTTTCCAGGGTTCAAGTGATTCTCATGCCTCGGCCTCCCAAGTAGCTGTGATTACAAGTGTGTGCCACCACACCTAGCTAATTTTTGTATTTTTAGTAGAGATGGGTTTCACCATGTTGGCCAGGCTGGTCTCGAACTCCTGACCTCAAATGATCCACCCACCTGGGCCTCCCAAAGTGCTGGGGTTACAAGTGTGACCCACCACACCCGGCCTGAATGCCTTTTTAAAAAGCCATATACAACGCTTTTTCAAACAATAATTTTGGAATTGACCTACACTGAGCAGAACTTCAGACCTTAGTCTCCTGGGCAATGAGTCAAATGATTAAATCAAAGCGTGTCCAAACATCATTGTCTAAGGTGCTGGGCATGGAGCTTTGCTGGGGGTCAGCTATGATATCATGAGTCTAGCTACTTTAAGTCAGAAGATGTGAATTCCAGTTTGCTCTGCGTCTTCTTAGACATTTGAATTTGGCAAACTTCTTTCAGCCCCAGTTTCTTTCTTTCTTTCTTTCTTTTTTTTTTTTGAGACAGAGTCTCGCTCTGTCGCCCTGACTGGAGTGCAGGGGTGCGATCTCGCTCACTGCAAGCTCTGCCTCCCGGGTTCATGCCATTCTCCTGCCTCAGCCTCCCGGGTAGCTGGGACTACAGGCGCCCGCCACCCGCCCGGCTAGTGTTTTTCTGT
>NW_012123838.1:0-1070 GCF_000951035.1 Colobus angolensis palliatus | reverse complement strand
TTTTTGAGATGGGGTCTTGCTCTGTCACCCAGGCTGGAGTGCAGTGGTGCAATCATAGCTCATTGCAGCCTCAACCTCCTGGGTTCAGGCAATTCTCCTGCCTCAGCCTCCCAAGTAGCTGGGACAACAGGCATGTGCCACTATACCCAGCTAATTTTTGTATTTTTTGTAGAGAAGTCGTTTCACTATGTTTCCTAGGCTGGCCTCAAACCCCTAAGCTCAAACGATCCTCCCACAGCCTCTCAAAGTGCTGAGATCACAAGTGTAAACCACCATGCCTGGCATTTCTTTGTATTTTATGGAAAAGAGCACAAGTGAGATACTGTGCTCCTCAAGCTCAGTTTGTGTGATGTTCCCTACCCTTTAAAGTTCTGCATCTTTGGCAGGAATCCCACAGAAGTGATGTTTTGCTGTTTCCAGTGAATCCTATCAGAAAGCACATGTTTATCATGTCCCGTTAAGAATCTCCTTGACCATTTAACAGGGGTGCTATAAAATCAGTGTTAAGATAGATGGTCGGGATTAGAGAGTCCATTTTCTAGAATTCTGTTTTCCTTGGGACATTATAAAATGGATATTTAATGTGGGTGGTCAGCGATGAGATATTTCCTCACACCTGTTAGAATTATTATTATTATTTTACCTGCAAATTGGCATATTTGTTTATTTCTCATTTTGTGAAAATGTCCTTAATTTGTTGAGGTAGCAAACAAATTTCAACTTTGATTACTATGCAAAACCAGAAAATAATCTGCTTCGCAATGAACTTTATACAGTTCAACTGCATACAGGCAACACGCTACATATGAAAAAATTACTAACTGAACTACAGGTATTAAATACTGAAAAGGGTTAACAGTTTATTATAATTTATTTTATTTAACAATCTAGGAAGTTCGCATCCATCAGCAGTTCTAGTGCAAGTTCAGGTGCAATTGGGAATTCGGGAATCTCGGTGGAGCTGTCAGTTAGCGAACCTTGTACATAAAATACATGCATACTTTTTTTTTTTTTTTTTGAGACGGAGTCTTGCTGTGTTGCCCAGGCTGGAGTGCAGTGGTGCAATCTCT
>NW_012123837.1:0-1074 GCF_000951035.1 Colobus angolensis palliatus | reverse complement strand
AATAATAATAATAATAATTCAAACCCAGATATTTCAACAACATATTTGATATATGGGTAGGGTTAAAGTGTGTTAAATTTCTTGATGGGCATGGGGTGGGGTGGATGTAATCTTTACTTCTCATGATTAATTCAAATAGTAAATAGTTTCAAATATGGAATTAAAATTAGAAATTAAGGAAAATAACAGTAGAATAAAAATAATATACAAGTCTCACAAATCCTAGAGGAAAAATAGAGATCAATGAAAACTGAATAATCCTAGCAAAAGTCAGAAAGGAAAAAAGTGAAACACCAAGAACACATCGGGGCCGGTGCAGTGGCTCAATCCTGTAATCCCAGCACTTTGGGAGGCCGAGGCAGGAGGATAGCTTGAGCTCAGGAGTTCAAGATCAGCCTGGGCAACATAGCAAGACATTGACTTTACAAAAAATCAAAAAAATTAGCTGGGCATGGTGGTATTACTTTGGAGGCTGAGGTGAGAGTATCACTGGAGCCCGGGAGGTCAGGGCTTCAGTGAGCTGTGATTGTGCCACTGCACTCCAGCCTGGACAACAGAACAAGACCCTGTCTCAAAAAACAACCTCCGCCCATCGCCCGCAAAAAAAAGAACACACAGGAAGCAGCAAGCATAAAATAATATAAATAAGACCAAAAGTAAGTTGTCACAATAAGCATTAATAGGGTAAATTTCTTCTTTAAAAAACAAAAGACTTTCATATTGAGGAAATAAAGAAAAACACAGCTATATGCTGTTTATCAAAGACACAAATGACAAGCAAATGTTAAAAATAAAATTTGGGGCCGGGCATGGTGGCTCACACCTGTAATCCCAGCACTTTGAGAGGCCGAGGCAGGTGGATTACCTGAGGTCAGGAGTTCGAGACCAGCCTGGCCAACATGGTGAAACCCCATCTCTACTAAAAATACAAAAATTAGCCTGGTGTGGTGGCGGGCGCCTGTAATCCCAGCTACTTGGCAGGCTGAGGCAGGAGGATGGCGTGAACCTGGGAGGCGGAGCTTGCAGTGAGCTGAGGTCTGGCCACTGCACTCCAGCCCGGACGACAGAGTGAGA
>NW_012123836.1:0-1355 GCF_000951035.1 Colobus angolensis palliatus | reverse complement strand
AAAAAAAAAAAAAAAAAAACTGGGAAAAACTGTGGGTCACTGATTCACCTGGGCAAAGATTTCCTGAGTAATACCTCAGAAGCACAGGCAACCAAAGCAAAGATGGAAAAATGGGATTCCATCAAGTTGAAAAGCTTCTGCACAGCAAAGGAAGCAATCAGCAAAGTGAAGAGACAACACACAGAGTGGGAGAATATATTTGCAAGCTATTCATCTGACAAGGGATTAATAACCAGAATATATAAAGAGCTCAAACAACTCAATAGGAAAAAAAAAATCAAATAATCCAATTAAAAAGTGTGTAAAAGATCTGAATGGACATTTCTCAAGAGGAAACATACAAGTGGTCAACAGGTATGTGAAAAACTGCACAACATCGTTAATCAACAGAGAAATGCAAATCAAAACTACAGTAAGATATCATCTCACTCTAGTTAAAATATCTTTTATTCAAAAGACAGGCAATAATGAATGCTTTCAAGGATATGAAGAAAGGGGAACCCTTCTACACTGGTGGTGGAAATGTAAATTAGTACAACCACTACAGAGAACAGTATGAAAGTTTCTCAAAACACTTAAAAAAGAACTAACATATGATCCAGCAATCCCACTGCTAGGTATATATCTAAAAGAAAGGAAATCAGAAAGTCAATGAAAGAGATATCTGCACTCTCATGTTTATTGCAGTACTATTCACAATAGCTAAGATGTGGGATCATACTAAGTATCCATGGATGGATGAATGGCTAAAGAAAATGTGGTATATATAAACAATGGTATATTATTCAGCCATAAAAAAATAACAAAATTCTATCATCTGCAACAATATGGATGGGCCTGGAGGATATTATGTTATGTGAAGTAAACCAGGCATAGAAAGACAAATTTCCCATATTCTGATATGAGGGAACTAAAAATTAAACTAGTTAAACTCATGAAGATAGAGAATAGAATGATGGTTAGCACAGCCTGGAAAGGGTAGTAAGGGAGGGGAGAAAACTCGGGATGGTTAATGGATATAAAAACAGTTGGAATGAATAAGATCTAGTATTTGATAGCCCAACAGGATGATTGTAGTCAACAATAATTTATTGTATATTTTAAAATAACCAAAAGAGTGGAATGGAGTGTTCCTAACACAAAGAAATGATACATGTGGTTGGGCATGGTAGCTCATGCCTATAATCCCAGTACTTTGGGAGGCTGAGGGAGGGGGAATCACTTGAGGCCAGGAGTTCAAGACCAGCTTGAGCAACATAGTGAGACTCTGTTACCACACAAATTTTAGAAATTAGCCAGATGGGCCGGGCGCGGTGGCTCAAGCCTGTAATCCCAGCACTTTGGGAGGCCGAGAC
>NW_012123835.1:0-1386 GCF_000951035.1 Colobus angolensis palliatus | reverse complement strand
AAGCAGTGCTTGGCCAGGTGCAGTGGCTCATGCTTGTAATCCCTATACTTGGGGAGGCTGAGGTGAGCAGATCACCTGAGGTCAGGAGTTCAAAACCAGCCTGGAGGTTGCAGTGATCCGAGTTCACGCCACTGCACTCCAACCTGGATGACAGAGCAAGACTCCGTCTCAAAAAAAAAAAAAAAAAAAGCACTGCTTAACATGTATATATCCTTCCCTGCCCACAATTATACATGTTTTGTTGGAAACATGAGTTGATACATGGTTTTGCAATGTTTATTTATTTATTTATTTTTTTTAGACAGAGTCTAACTCTGTCACCCAGGCTGGGGTGCAGTGGTGTGGTCTCGGCCCACTGCAACTTCTGCCTCCCAGGTTCGAGTGATTCTCTTGCCTCAGCCTCCCGAGTAGCTGGGATTACAGGTGCGTGCCAACACACCTGACTAATTATGGTATTGCAATGTAATGGTATCTACAATGTATTTGTGTAGTTAACTTATAATATGAGCATTGTGGTAAACTGTACAGAATAGAGCCAACATAACAGACATGAGACTGCTATCTTTAGAGAGGCCTGCCAGCAAGATTGGCCCTTGGCTGGTATGTGGAAACTTGGTTTCCCTCTGTTCCCTAACCGGTAAGTAGTTCACTTTGCCTGGTTTTTTGGTACAAATAATGTGATTTATGCTGAACACATGTTTTCCTCCTCAGAGTCTGGAATTTTGGTATGTGCCTCTGAGACCAGCCCCCAGTGAAAACCGTGGTCACTAAGTCTCTAATGGGCTTTCCTGGGTAGAAATGTGTACACCTGTTGCTGTATTTTTTTTGTTGCTGTGGAAAGGATAGGGAGAGAACATATGGAAGTCTGATCATGAATTTCTCTAGACTCCTGTCTTTTCCCTTTGCTGACCGTAATGTGTATCTTGCACTGTAATAAACCTTAGCTATGAATCTGAGTCCCTGGAGACCTGGTGAATCACGGAATGTGTGGGTGGTCTGGGAGATCCCAAGACATAATAAAAATATTCCATGTATTAGGCTGGGCATGTGGCTCATGCCTCTACTCCCAGCACTTTGGGAGGCCAAGGCAGGCAGATCACTTGAGCTCAGGAGTTTGAGACCAGCCTGGGCAATATGTCGAAATCCCATCTCTACAAAAAATACAAAAATTAGTTGGGCATGGTGGCACACGCCTGTAATCACAGCTACTCAAGAGACTGAGGTGGGAGGATTGCTTGAGTCCAGGAGTGTGACAGAGCCAGACCCTATCTAAAAACGTATATATTGGGCCAGATGTGGCCGGGCGCGGTGGCTCAAGCCTGTAATCCCAGCACTTTGGGAGGCCGAGACGGGCGGATCACGAGGTCAGGAGATCGAGACCATCCT
>NW_012123834.1:0-1202 GCF_000951035.1 Colobus angolensis palliatus | reverse complement strand
GTATATGTGCCACATTTTCTTAATCCAGTCTGTGATTGATGGACATTGGGATTAGTTCCAAGTCTTTGTTATTGTGAATAGTGCTGCAATAAACATACTTGTGCATGTGTCTTTATAGCAGCATGATTTATAATCCTTTGGATATATACCCAGTAATGGGATGACTGGGTCAAATGGTATTTCTAGTCCTAGATCCTTGAGGAATCACCACACTGTCTTCTACAATGGTTGAACTAGTTTACAGTCCCACCAACATTGTAAAGGTGTTCCTATTTCTCCACATCCTCTCCAGCACCTGTTGTTTCCATCTCATACCAGTTAGAATGGTGATCATCAAAATGTCAGGAAACAACAGATTTATAGTTTTCTAATGCTTTTGTTTTAGTCTCTTATTGATTTTTGGCTTCCCTAAGTACTCCTCAGTGACAACACATGTCTTGCAGCTCTTTAAGCTTCAATCCTTAGTTATTATACTGCATTGCTTTGGTGACAAATTGTCAGGGAGGAATGAGGCCATCTTAATTCTAAATCCTCAGTCGTTGAATGGACATATGTCTTGAGAATTTTTTTTTTAATCTCCCTTTTCCCTAGTCCCCTCACTTGTTCAGTATTCCTGATCTATTTCCTTGAGGCTCTAACTCCTATTGACTATTTTTTTTTTTTGACACCAGCCCAATATTCCTACAAGCCTGACACCTGTAAAACTGAAGCTTGAGAAACTTACATATGTACAATGAGATGCATCTGGGCCAGGGGTGGTGGTTCACGCCTGTAATCTGAGCACTTTGGGAGGCCAAGGTGAGCGGATCACTTGAGGTCAACAGCTTGAGATCAGCCTGGCCAACATGGTGAAAACCCGTCTCTACCAAAAATACAAAAATGATCCGGGCATGGTGGCAGGGGCCTGTAATCTCAGATACTCTGGAGGCTGAGGCAGGACAATCGCTTGAACTCAGGAGGTGGAGATCGCAGTAAGCCGGGATCATGCCACTGCACTGCAGCCTGGGTGACAGAGTAAGACTCTGTCTCACAAACCTGAGAAAAACAAGAAATGGGGAAAGGATTCCCTATTTAATAAATGGTGCTGGGAAAATTGGCTAGCCATAAGTAGAAAGCGGAAACTGGATCCTTTCCTTACTCTTTATACGAAAATTAATTCAAGATGGATTAGAGACTTAAATGTTAGACCTAATACCATAAAA
>NW_012123833.1:0-1806 GCF_000951035.1 Colobus angolensis palliatus | reverse complement strand
CCTGTAATCCCAGCACTTTGGGAGGCCGAGGCGGGTGGATAAATTGAGGTCAGGAGTTAGGGACCAGCCTGGCCAACATGGTGAAACCCTGTCTGTACTAAAAATACAAAAAAAATTAGCCAGATGTGGCTGGGTGCGGTGGCTCACGCCTGTAATCCCAACACTTTGGGAGGCCGAGGCCGGCGGATCACAAGGTCAAGAGATCGAGACTATCCTGGCCAACACAGTGAAACCCTGTCTCTACTAAAAATACAAAAAATTAGCCGAGCATGGTGGCAGGCGCCTGTAGGCCCAGCTGCTCGGAAGGCTGAGGCAGGAGAATGGCAGGAACCCGGGAGGTGGAGCTTGCAGTCAGCCGAGATCACTGCACGCCAGCCTGGGTGACACAGCGAGACCCTGTCTCAAAAAAAATAAAATAAAATTAGTTGGGCATGGTTGTACGGACCTGTAGCCCCAGTTACTGGGGAGGCTGAGGCAGGAGAATCGCTTGAACCCAGGAGGCAGAGGTTGCAGTTAGCCAAGATTGTGCCACTGCACTCCAGCCTGGGCAACAGAGTGAGAAACACACACACACACACACACACGCACACACACACACAGAATTTGATTTAGGTTTTGTATCAGAACTTCTGACTCATCTATTAAGACAAACACTTTGGGTGAGTTAGGATTTGGCACAAAGCATAGATTGTTAACAATGAACCTGATGAAGCTAATTAGTGTTTTGGTAGGGGTTCCATTGCCTGTGCAGAGTTGGGAAAGTTTTAGATCTAAGCCTGTATACAAAGGATCAATTGATCCTGGACCCTGTCAGAGCCAGAGGATCTTGGCTGGACAAAATAACAAATAAAGGAGCCTTACAGGTACCTTATTTAAAAGACTGAGCAGTGGTTTCATCTCCTCTGAGGCTCAGGCTGGGAGGAAGAGGCTTCTGTGGCTACATTAGGCAGAACTTTCTGAGCATGAACGTGATAAGAACCACCACACAGGCTGAGCATGTGCTAAGGGTACAAAAAAGCAGGAGGAAAAATTGAAAGATTAAAAAGAATATTATGTATTTTTTAAAGTGTGAAAAGTAAAATGGAGCTTTATTAGACTTCCTTACACTTGCTGTATGGATTAGTATTTTTATTTTAAATCACATATGGAGGGCACCATGTGGTTGGGCCTTTCCTGGCAGTCTTAATCCTTTTCTAACTGGATCCCTAACTAAAAACAGGTTGTCCCAAGTTATGCTCTCCACAACCCTAGTCTGCCGTCACAGCATCTCCAGGGCCTATTTGAAGAGGATGCTCAGGGAACCTGGGATTTAGCCCCCAAAGTGTCATTGCCTTTTCTTGTTCCACCCCCATCTCACCAGACTGGGAGTTCCAAAGACCATCTGCAGCTGGACAGAGTTCCAAAGTCCATCTGCAGTTGTCAGCTTTCTGCCATAGACACATATCCTCCTTCTGCCCAATTTCCTTAAAGCACAGGAGCTGCAATTAGGTACTAATTTTCACAGCTGGGACATAGATGTAAGTAGTAGCAGGACTTCCTTCTCTTGCAGGATCCCATGGGACTATGCCGTGTGCATAGTAGTTAAATAGACATGTCTATTAGTGCAGTTTATTTTATTTATTTATTTATTTATTTATTTATTTTGAGACGGAGCCTCTCTCTGTAGCCCAGGCTGGGGTGCAGTGGCGTGATCTCAGCTCACTGCAAGCTCCACCTCCCAGGTTCATACCATTCTTCTGCCTCAGCCTCCCGAGTAGCTGGGATTACAAGTGCCCACCACCACACCCGGCTAATTTTTTTTTTTTT
>NW_012123832.1:32805-33186 GCF_000951035.1 Colobus angolensis palliatus | reverse complement strand
AGTGGAGTTCTGGGCATCCTGTCTCAATGGCCTATATACCTCTGTTTGGAAAAGCACACAGAAAGCAAATCTGTTTTTGCATTTGTAAAGGATGTCTGTAATTCCTTCTAACTGGTCTTTGTCCTTGACACAGACAGAACAGGGGTCCCTTGGGTCCTGAAGGAGGGGCCCCAGGCTCATTCAGGTATCTGGAGAGGTTCTGGTTGAGGTTCATTCATTCAACAGGTATGTATCAAAAACGTAATTTGTGCAGTCACTTTTCCAGTGGCTTGGCATAATTTAGTAAAGAAAGCAGATGACAATGCCTGGGCTTCAATTCTACTTGAAGCGTCAGATACTCACAGTAGACAGCATCAGCAGGTCATATCCACAGAACTTTAC
>NW_012123832.1:32187-32577 GCF_000951035.1 Colobus angolensis palliatus | reverse complement strand
GGGTTCAAGCGATTCTTCTGCCTTACCTCCCGAGTAGCTGGAACTACAGGCGCATGCCACCAGGCCCGGCTAACTTTTTTATTTTTAGTACAGACAGGGTTTCACCATATTAGCCAGGCTGTTCTCGAACTCCTGACCTTGTGATTCACCTGCCTCAGCCTCCCAAAGTGCTGGGATTACAGGTATGAGCCACTGTGTCCGGCCCCATTCTCTAGTCTTAGGTCAAATTTTACTTTGAAAGTCTAGAACCTTTTCTACCATGGGCACCCATGTCCTCCTCATCCACGAGTCCCCAAAGGGTTGGGGATTCCTTGTGTGAGCTCCAGATCCCAGTCCTCTGGTGGTTCATGGTGTTGTCAATGACATGTCTCTCCTTGTCACCCCAGTATG
>NW_012123832.1:24794-25960 GCF_000951035.1 Colobus angolensis palliatus | reverse complement strand
AGCTCCTGGAAATCAGATAAAATTCCACTGGGCCAATGACTATCTCTCCCCTAGATGAATATTTCATACCTTTTCTCAGATCCTCACTCTCACTTGCTGACCTTACTATGTAATACACTGAAAAAAATAGCAGTCAGAATATTCAAAATAACGCTCACTTTATCTTCTCCACGTATCTGTAAACTATACCTTTTCTCCTTTTACTTTTTAATGTCGCCCAAGGTTGAGTCCAGTGGCACAATCACAGCTCACTGAGACTACACGTATGTGCCACTGTGCCTAATCCTTTTATTTTTTGTAGAGGTGGGGTCTTGTTTTGTAGCCCAGGCTGGTCTCGAACTCCTAGCTTTAAGCAATTCTCTCACCTCAGCCTCCCAAAAGTATGGGATTATAGGTGTGAGCCACTGTGCTCAGCCTCTTCTCTCCTTTTCTAAAGGATGAATTATCTGTGCTTCTAGCAAATAACAACCCCGTGCACTTGTACATCAGACTCTATTTCCTCTCATCTATTCAAGGACACTTCTCCAGCAGTTTCCTCCCTCTTTTCTGCATCATTAATTTCTCTTGTAGATTCTTCTCATCAACATGCAAACACATTTGTCACATCACGTCACTATTCTGCTCAAAATCCTCCAGGGTTTCTTCATTTCAATCAGAGTAAAAGCAAAAGTCCAAATGCTCTGGTGCCCCCTACCTCTCTGACCTCATCAGCCTCTGGCTTGCTCTTCATGCCTGGCCTCCTTGCTGTTTCCTGAACACTCCTGCATAACCTCGGCTCACAGATTTTGCACTTGCTGTTCTCTCTGCCTTGAAAGCTCACCTCCAGATGCCCAGGTAGCCTGTTTCCTCTCTCTCTTCAAGTCTTTGCTCTAGTCACCTCACTGAAGTCTTCTCCAACCCCCTTTCCTTGCTTCATTTTTATTTCATAGAACTTGTATGGTCATTAACACACTGTATGTTTTATTATTTGGAAAGCTCCACAAGGAAGCGATTCATGTTTCTTTCATTCACTGCAGTATCTCTAGCACAGAACAGTACCTAATTATAGCAGATGGTTCATAAGTGTTCGCTGAATGAGTGAATGAAACAATCACATGGTGCTGATGAAAAAACAAAACCAAACCAAAAAACTAAAAATGCAAATGTTAACTGTACTTATTTCTGGC
>NW_012123832.1:20696-22909 GCF_000951035.1 Colobus angolensis palliatus | reverse complement strand
GGTGGGACAAGGGGCTCTGGATGACAGCTCAGGCGATGGTGGGGTACGTTAGATCCCCATTCTGACCCTGAAATCTCCAGGAGCTTCAATCTGCCCGCCCATAAGACTGTGTGTAGTTGCATTAAACAGGTCTCACTCCTCTGAAGGAGACAAGTTTGTCCTTGAGGCCTGGGTGTGGCACCTTGGGTGGCTTTCTGGAGCCGGTGGTGAAGGCATTAGGGGTAGGGTCTCCTGCCCATGCCCCTGCTGACCTGAGCTCTGGCCCCCAGGTTTTCGATGCTGGGGAGGTGTTTGGGATCATGCAAGTGGAGGAAGTGGAAGAGGAGGAGGACGAGGCAGCCCGGGAGGTGCGGAGAAAGCAGCCCAACCCGGGGAGCGAGCTGTGCTACAAGGTCATCGTGACCAGGGAGAGCGGGCTCCAGGCAGCCAACCCCAACAGGTAGGAGCCTGGCCAGAGACACCACCACGACCCTCACCTGGTGAAAGGTGGGAGATGCAGTAATGCAGATTCTCCTGGACATCTTCCTCAGGACAGCTTTGTGGCAAGCACATGTGGCCAGTGGTGTGTCCATCCGGGCTTCAGAGTAGTGTCCATGGCAACACAGAGCATTTCTGTGGTGGCCGGATGGACTGTGGCCTGACAGCCTCTCCCAGCAGTCTCATTGTCACAGTGGTCCTGCTACAGGGGATTAGGAGTTCGTTTTGCCTGAGGTCACCCTCCAGGTTAAGGGTGCAGGTCAGCCTTACTCCTCCGCGGTCACAGCCCCTTTCTGGTCCTGCTGAATTGGAATCTGGGCTGGGCCCTGGAACACCTGAGGACCTGAGACCCAGAGCAGGCCTGGCCTTGCCAAGGGCCATGGAGTAGTTAGGGCAGAGCTGAGACTGTACCCCAGGCTTCCTGCCCCTAGGGACCAAGAGTGGCTATCCTAGGGATATCCTAGGCCTGCAGGCCCCTCCGCCACAGGTTTTGTGGGCCCTCGGAGAAACTTGCCAGGTGCCTGTGTCCATGCACGGCTCTTTGGGCAGGCGTCTGGTCTCTTCTGCAGAGCTTCTCCTGCCTCCTCCTCCAGTTGTGAGTGGGCAGTAGCAAGCCACCCCAGAAATATGGAGAGTCCAGCACCCCCGCCCATGTGTGCTTGGGGTCACCCTCCCCTTCAGGTTCAGTGAAGTGAGTTCTGTGCTGCTCAGGCCCGGGAACAGGTGAATTCAATGCATTCACCTGTTGCATTGAACAACACGTTCTCTGCAAGCCCTTGAAGCTCCCAGCTCACGTTCTGTCTCGGGCCTACAACCACAGAACCTGCTGCCAGCCATGCTGTGGATGGTGGGAGGCTGGGAATCCAGAGTCTCGGATTTGGAGCCTGAGTGTTCATTTCAGCCTCACCTGCTTCTGGGCCTTTCTGCTTCCAGGTCTTCATCCCCCCTGAGTCTCCCCTGATTGCCAGGCCCCAACAGGCTCTCCATCCTCATCCCCATACCTCTCTTTGTACAGCACCCCTTGTTGCACGTGCCAAGGGTCACCCCGAAGGCCTGGCTCTGCCCTGCATCCTGTGGTCACCCACTCTAGCACAAGTGCAAGAGTAAACCCACTTATTTTAGGACGGGCCAACAAAACTCATGTAAGCACAAGAAGATAAATACTCCTGAACTTGCCCCCCAGCCTAAGAACTGGAACATTGGCTGTCCCTTTCATGTTAAAAAGGGAACAGAGACAGAGGCAATCTGGGGGCTGCTTTGCCCTTTAGGCACCTGTTTGGTGCCTCCTAATCCGGCAGGGCTCTGGGAGGATTATGGTCAGCCCTGTGTCCTACAGGGTAGAGACGGCTCATCCTGTGCCACAGCCCCGACATGCTTCTGTAGGAGCTCAGCTGCAGGGATCCTGTGTCTGGGGACTGGAAGCCTCTCCCACAAAAAAGCCTTGGTGCTTCCAGAAGACCTGGCTGCGTGGGCGAGGCCTGTGTGGTAGCCCCCGTGCTGTCTGCCTGCGCTGGCCTCCGGTGTGTAGGGCCTTTGCTTTTGTTGAGCAGCTGTGGTGTCCCCGGCCTACAGGCAGCAAGATGGAAAGCATGGGCCAGCCCTGCAGTGGCTCGAGGTTCAGGGTCATGCTAGTGACTGCCAGTGTGTTTATTGCAAGTGCTTGGTGGACAGTAGGTATACCACGTATCTAGTCTCATCTGCTGCTTGTGACAGCCTGGTGACAGGCGGTAGAGACC
>NW_012123832.1:15485-15836 GCF_000951035.1 Colobus angolensis palliatus | reverse complement strand
ACTAAGTGCCTCGGAGGGTTGTGGGCAGGGTTAGATGAGTGGGCGCGTGGAGTGGTGGTGTGTTTGTGTGGGCACTCCTGACTGCAGGGGTGGGCCGTAGGGAGGGGCCTCCTTTCACTTTCGGTCCAAGTCAGTGATGATTGAACCAACCATGCCAAAAACAAGGGGGTCAGTCTTACTGGTTCAAAGGGTGCTTACAAGCCTCCCAGAGCCCCTGCACCAGGAAGGTGCTTAGTACACGTTTGCCTGAAAAAGTGAATGCGTTTGTGGATGCAACTGGAGGGACAAATGCTTCCTGGTCTTGGGCTTGTTTGTTAATGGAACATGAACTAAAGGTCGTGTTTTCCTTGG
>NW_012123832.1:12214-13162 GCF_000951035.1 Colobus angolensis palliatus | reverse complement strand
GAAAGTTAAAAATAGGAATAGGCCATGGAAATGCTGGCAGTGGGTAAAGGGTCCCCTGGGCAGAAGCGTCGGCCACACCAGTCCCCATCCCACCCTGTCCTCTGGGCACCAAGGGGTCCCGTTACCAACCCTGCATGCCATGGGGCTGCTCCACTTATCCGGATGCCATGCTCATCCAGTCCTGGAATCCGACACCAGCCAGGCCTGTGCGTGCCAGCCCTCCCCAAAGCAGGGAGTCTTTGCTGTCTGGGAACATGCTGGGCACCTACAACAGCCACCCAGGCTGCCAGGAGGGGCCCCTCCCGAGAGGCTGCAGGTGTGGCTGGTGAGTTAAGGAAGGCCAGGCCGGCAGGTCCAGGCTGGACACCTTGTGGAAACAGGCACAGGTGAGGACCCAGAGATGCAGAGCAGGTTCCGCCATAGCCTTCACGGGAGCCCCTCCCTGAGGCTCCCAGATACTCCCCTTGGCTGCCTAAATTTGGTCCAGCCAGGAACAGGCAACCTGCTCCACTCTGTCCCCTCCACCGGGCCTGAGGGCTTTCCTCCCTGCTGGCTTCTGCCCCAGCCGGGCAGCCCAGGGGCTCTTGCTGAGACATGAGTCTGGTGGTGACTTGGCCAGGGCCTAAGGTCCCTCCACCTCCTCTGGGGCAGAGGCCTCATGGAGGCCCTTGGTGTGCCCGTGTGAGATTGGAGGCCCTGGGTTCATCCTTTTTCCACATGAGAGGAAAGAACTAGCACATAACAAACACCCAAATTATGCCATTTAATTTTAATGACAAATGTGAGGTGGACAGTGTGGTCCAGTCTTGAAGATGAGGAACCAGGAGTCACAAGGGTACGGGTTGCTGCCCTCCCTCGGCAGATCAGAGGGAGCAGGTTCTGAACCTGGACTGTCCAACATCGTGACTCGAACCCAGGACTCGCCTCTGCCACATTAACTTCAAAACA
>NW_012123832.1:10545-11090 GCF_000951035.1 Colobus angolensis palliatus | reverse complement strand
ACTTGAACCTGGGAGGCAGAGGTTGCAGTGAGCTGAGATTGTGCCACTGCACTCCAGCCTGGGTGACAGAATGAAACTCTGTCTCAAAAAAAAAGGGCCGGGCACAGGCACAGTGGCTCACACCTGTAATCCCAGCACTTGGGGAGGCCGAGGCGGACAGATCACAAGGTCAGGAGATCGAGACCATCCTGGCCCACACAGTGAAACCCCGTCTTTACTAAAAATACAAAAACTTAATTGGGCATGGTGGCGGGCGCCTGTAGTCCCAGCTACTCAGGAGGCTGAGGCGGGAGAATGGCCTGAACCCGGGAGGCGGGGCTCACAGTAAGCCCAGATCACGCCACTGCACTCCAGCCTGGGCGACAGAGCGAGACTGTCTCAAAATAAAAAAAGACTTTGCGGCAACCTTGGCAGGTTTGAAAAGGCAGAAGGAGGAGTAAAGTGCAGCCCTGTCTTTGCCCCCTGTGTGGTTTTGTGTGCTCAGGAGCCCCAGAGTGCTCTGTCCTGGCCCAGCAGAGGGGAGACGAGGGCCACCAGTGAGCTCG
>NW_012123832.1:4027-5514 GCF_000951035.1 Colobus angolensis palliatus | reverse complement strand
CCCTGCCCACATCAGAGTTCTGGCATTGCCCACAGTAATGGATGTGAACATTCTTTGTAAAGTGGGCACCCATGTGAGAACCAGGTGCTGTTTTTATGGACCTGCGGAGACTTCACAGCTAGTATCTCACTCACCTCCACCCCAGCTCAGTGAGGCCGTGGGGCTCCCCCACCCACACAAACAAGGGAACAGGCTCCCGCCTGGGCAGCAGGTGGTCCTGCCCCAAGTCCTGAGCCCCTAGCTGGGAAGGTTGAGTGGGTGGCACCTCCCTCGCAGGGACAAGGCTGGCTCAAGAACCCACACGCGCTTGTCTTCCAGGGCCTTCGCACTCAACGACCTAGATGACTACGAGAAGCACTTCACAGTCATGAACTACGACCCGGACATGGTGCTGAAGCAGGTAGGGCCTGAGGGAGGTGCAGAGCAGGTTCACACGGAGGCCAGGGCACACCCAGACCCCACCCCTCCCACACTGCCTCCTGGGAGGACTGGCACACGGGCCGGTCCCAGGAGCCACCTCCTGAGTTCCTGCTATGCAAGGTGATTGTTAGCACTGCCATGATGAGCCGGGCTGGGTTCTGTGTTGTCTCAGGTAGGCCTCCGAGTACTCGCTGTGTTTGAGATGATGCGGACACAAGGGGATGTGTCCAGCAGCAGGTGGAGACAGTGTGTTCCCAGCCAGGGCTTAATCCTCACCGCCACTTCAACCGGAAAAGCACACCACCCTGTGAGCGCCAGGACAGGCAGGGCCGGGAGGCACAGAGACGCATATGCTGAGAGGCCCCACCTGGTCCAGCTGCCTGCTGGCCCGTGACCCTGCCCGGGTCTAGGACCTCCTATCCTCCCTGGTGCACAGTGCTGAGCAGTGCCCTGTGCAGTGGGCACTCAGTGATGGCAGCTCCAGCATCTGAGCACCTGGAGCTCAGGGGCATCTGGACAAAGGCCCTTCCAAGGTGGGGGCGAGAAACCAGAGCTGGCCAGCCAGTGCACGGGGACAGTTAGGCACAGCCTCCACAGAAGCGAGAGGCCAGCGCTGGGTACAGGAAGGAAGAAAGGAAGTCCTGGAAGGCCTCTGTGACCTGACTGGTTAATGAGTGTTTCAGATGCACAAAACACCTACCCCACCCTGCCTATCACCAGCCTTGCAGGCGCCCTGGGCTCCCCATGCAGCCAGCCCCAACGCTCCCCGGATCCTGAATTGTGCGGCTGTCATTCCCGGGCATGTCTTGATTCTTTTCAGCGCGAGTATGTCCCTGACCATTCAAGCTGCTGTTTTGCTTACTTAGGTTTTTTGTTTTGTTTTGTTTTGTTGAGAGACAGTGTCTCACTTTGTCATCCAGGCTGGAGTGTAGAGGCGTGATCTCGGCTCACTGCAATCTCCGTCTCCTGGGCTCAAGCCATCCTTCTCCCTCAGCCCCCTAAAGTAGCTGGGACTACAGGCACGCACCTCCACGCCCAGCTAATTTTTTTGTATTTTTAGTAGAGAC
>NW_012123832.1:0-1285 GCF_000951035.1 Colobus angolensis palliatus | reverse complement strand
TGTCCCCAAAACCTGTGCTTGGGGCAGGATTCCAGCCTCGGTTCTCTGAGCTGCTTCTGCAAAGGCCCCCATGCCCCTCCCCACACCAGCTCTGGGCATAGCCTCAGCCCCAGGCCTCTGTCCTCCCAAGCCATCCTCCCGGCCTCACACTCCGGGAGCACAGCGTCCTCCTCCCACCTGTGGGTCAGAGCAGGACAGTGATGGTGTCCCCGGGGCTGAGCACCCCCCAGGCCCTGCCCTCACCCCTCGCCACCATCCATGCACTGATGAGTCTCCAGTTTAGCCAAGGGCTTCATCCCTGGCATGGAGAATTTGTTCCTGGCTGCTGTGTTTCCAGGGGGTGCTGGGGGAAGGGTTCCGCGGAGTGAGATAAGGTGTCCTCGGGAGCAGGGTTCTCTTCCAGGGTCTCTGCTCTTACGCATCAGGATGACCTCGGGATGGGTGTGGGGCCCCACACTGCACCCACAGGGCTCTATGCGACGGGGGCCCAGGAGCAGCCTGGGGCTGCCACCCGGCAAGCCTGCCTTATCACCCATTCCAGCTCACCCCGGACCTTCACCAGCAAACCTCCTGCTGAGGTCCTGGCAGGAGGCCACCGTTAACTTCTCCATTTGCTGAGGGTCACAGACCCCGACAGGGAAGTCAGTATCTGTCTTCCCAGTGGTTGCCCTGCTCGCTGGGCACTCCGCGGAGTCCCGCCCTCGTCTGAGATGGGTCAGGATCCTTCGGCAAGGGGCGCCTGGGGCTGGGACTGGTTGTGGACGGCGGAGCGCTGACAGAAAAGGATTCCAAGGAGAACTTCAGGTTAAAGTCAGATGCCACCTACCAGGGTCTACAGTCAAAATGTTGACTTTTTCTTATTTTTTAATGTATGGGAGAAAAATGTAAAATTCCAGTTCTTTTCTAATTGTGTTTCTGAAATTAGGAGTCAGCTGCCAGTCTTTTTGTGTGGCTGCAGTGTGCCTGGGCCCAGCTCACGGGCAGTGGGTGGCCTAACTTCCCAGGCAGGCGGGAGCTACTTCCAGAGCCTTCCAGTGCGTGGGAGGGCAGGGCTAGGTGTGGCGGTGTCTCCTCCTTGAAATTAAGAACTATCTTTCTTGTAGCAAAGCTGCACCCGGTGATGCTGCCTCCTCTCTCCGTGTTGTCTGGGCCCCTGTTTACAAGCACACCTTGCCCTTTCTGAGGGGAGCCATGCTCTAGCCCCTGGAGAGCCTGTTGCAGGGGCAGGGCGGGCCCATCGCCTTTGGCAGCTCCTGGAGAGCTGTTGACATGCAGTCCCCCTTTA
>NW_012123831.1:0-2546 GCF_000951035.1 Colobus angolensis palliatus | reverse complement strand
TGGGAGGGACCCAGTGGGAGGTAACTGAATCATGAGGGCAAGTCTTTCCCATGCTGTTCTCATGATAGTGAATAAGTCTCATGAGATCTGATGATTTTTATAAAGAGGAGTTCCCCTGCACAAACTCTCTTTTTGCCTGTTGCCATCCATGTAAGACATGACTTGCCCCTCCTTGCCTTCCACCGTGATTGTGAGGCCTCCCTAGCGACATGGAACTGGCTATTAAACTTATTTTTTTCCCAGCCTTGGGTATGGCTTTATCAGCAGTGTGAAAACAGACTAATACGGTAAATTGCTACCAGTAGAGTGGGGTGATGCTGAAAAGATACCCAAAAATGTGGAAGCAACTTGGGAACTGGATAACAGGCAGGGATTGGAACAGTTTGGAAGGCTCAGGAGAAGACAGGAAAATGTGAGAAAGTTTGGAGCTCCCTAGAGACTTGTTGAATGGTTTTCACCAAAATGCTGACAATGATATGGACAATGAAATCCAGGCTAAGGTAGTCTCAGATGGAGATGAGGAATTTGTTGGGAACTGGAGCAAAGGAGACTCTTGTTCTGTTTTAGCAAATAGACTGGTGTCATCTTGCCCCTGCCCTATAGATTTGTGGAACCTTCAACTTGAGAGAGATGTTTTAAGGCATCTGGTAGAAAAAAATTCTAAGCAACAAAGCATTATAGAGGTAACTTAGGTACTGTTAAAGGCATTCAGTTTTATAAGAGAAGTAGATCATAAAAGTTCAGAAAATTTGCAGCCTGACAATGTGATAGAAAATAAAATCCCATTTTCTGATGAGAAATTTAAGCCTGCTGCAGAAACTTGCATAAGTAATGAAGAGCTGAATGTGAATCCCCAAGACAATGGGGAAAATGCTTCCAGAGCATGTCAGTTGTCTTCATGGCAGTTTCTCCCATCACAGGCCTGGAGGCCTAGGAGGAAAAAGTGGTTTAGTGGGCCCAGTCCCAGGGTTTCTGTGCTGTGGACAGCCTGGGGTTTTGGTGCCCTGTGTCCCAGCTGCTCCAGCCATGGCTGAAAGGGGATGACATAGTGCTTGGACCATAGCTTCAGAGGCTACAAGCCCCAAGCCTTGGCAGCTTCCATGTGGTGGTGAGCCTGTGAGTGAACAGAAGTCAAGAACTGAGGTTTGGGAACCTCCACCTAGATTTCAGAAGTTGTATGGAAGTGTCTGGATGCCCAGGCAGAAGTTTTCTACAGGGGCGGGGTCCTCATGCAGAACCTCTGCTAGGGCAGTGCAGAAAGGAAATGTGGGATTGGAACCCCCACACAGTGTCCCTACTGGGGCACCACCTAGTGGAGCTGTGAGAAGATGATCACTCTCTTCCAGACCCCAGAATGGTAGATCCACCAACAGCTTGCACCGTGCATCTGGAAAAGTGGCAGACATTTGACACAAGCCTCTGAAGGCAGCTGGAGGAAGGTTGTACCTTGCAAAAAGCTGTGCCATAGGGATGAAGCTGCCCAAGACCATAGGAACCCACTTCTTGCATCAGTGTGATCTGGATGTGAGACATGGAGTCAAAGGAGACCATTTCGGAGCTTTGAGATTTGACTACCCTGCTGGATTTTGGACTTGCATGGGGCTTGTAGCCTCTGTTTTGGCCAATTTCTTCCATTTGGAATGGTTGTACTTACCCAATGCCTGTACCCCCTTTGTATCTAAGAAGTAACTAACTTGCTTTTGATTTTACAGGCTCATGGATGGAAGAACTTGTCTTGGTTGAGACTTTGGACTGTGGACTTTTGAGTTAATGCTGAAATGAGTTTAAGACTTTGGGGGACTGTTGGGAAAGCATAATTGGTTTTGAAAGGTGAGGACATGAGATTTGGGAGGGGCCGGGGTGGAATTATACAGTTTGGCTGTGTCTCCACCCACATCTCATCTTGAATTCCCACATATCATAAGAGGGACCTGGTGGGAGGTAACTGAATCATGGGGGAAGTCTTCCATGGTGTTTTTGCAATAGTGAATAAGTCTCATAAGATCTGATGATTTTATAAAGAGAGGAGTTCCCCTGCACAAACTCTCTCTTTTCCTGCTGCCATCCATGTAAGACGTGACTTACTCCTCCTTGCCTTCTGCCATCATTGTGAAGCCTCTCCAGCCACGTGGAACTGTAAGTCCATTAAACCTATTTTTCTTCCCAGTCATGGGTATGTCTTTATCAGCAGCGTGAAACAGACTAATACACATACTAAACATTTATTTATTTAACCTTAAGTTTATTGTTATTTTTTTTATTTTTTGAGACAGAGTCTCACTTTGTTGCTCAGGCTGGAGCTAGTGGCGTGATCTCAGTTCACTGCAACCTTTGCCTCTTGGGTTCAAGCAATTATCCTGCCTCAGCCTCCCTGAGTAGCTAGGAACTACAGGCACACACCACCACACCCAGCTAATTTTTGTATTTGTAGTAGAGACGGGGTTTCACCATGTTGGTCAGGCTAGTCTCAAACTCCTGACCTCAAGTGATTCACCCACCTTGGCCTCCCAAAGTGCTGGGATTACAGGCATGAGCCACTGTGCCTG
>NW_012123830.1:0-2494 GCF_000951035.1 Colobus angolensis palliatus | reverse complement strand
TAGCTGGGACTACAGGCACCCACCACCATGCCCGGCTAATTGTTTGTACTTTTAGTAGAGATGGATTTTCACCGTGTTAGCCAGGATGGTCTCAATCTCCTGACCTCCTGATCCACCTGCCTCAGGCTCCCAAAGTGCTGGAATTACAGGCATGAGACACCACACCTGGCCCAAAAGCTTTGGTTTTTACAGATATTAAACATGTCTTTTGTTTAAGAAAAAATAATCTTAACAATAACATAGAAGAATAAGAAACATTTTTCCAAAAAAGAGAAACCATTGTGATTATTTTATCTTATTGTAATGTTGAATAATATAGTCTGCTTCATTAACCATCAAGCATGCTATGGATTTTCCATTTTTATATGATCTGTATCTCAGTTAACGTAATACTGGTAATTTTTGTACTGTATGAAAAATATAGGTCAAAATCATAGACCTTGAATAGAAGCTGGGTCATGAAGATAGCTCTGGAGGAACACATAGATACACAAAAACTGAAAAACATACATATAAAGTATACACACATATATTTTTTAAAGTTTTAAAGCTTTTAAAGCAAAAGTCAGCCCCTCCCCTCTCCGAGTGGGTGGCCTCTCTCCTGTCTTAGACTGGGTGGGGACAGCGGTTGCATGGGCAGCTTTCCTTGTGAGCCACAGGTCCCGCTGGCCATGCTGCTCTCTGGCCACACCCCCTTTCCCTTTCATCTTTCTCATTGACCAATGGGCTTGGAGCATTAAGGCCACACCCCTATTCCGCATTCTACTGGGGCCCTGGTTAGGCCTCCTGCTCAGTCGCACAGCAATCTGGTTGGTGACTGGAGGTGTTGATCAGTGCTCGCTGGGATTTTGCTGATGTGGCCCCAACCCCGCCTCCCTCCCCACCCTGCGATGGCAGGAGAAACTCGACAGAGCAAATTGGCAGGAGCCAAGAAAAAGGTAAAAACACACTAGGTCACGGCCCCCCAACCCAGTCACAGATCCTCTCCGATGACAAGACTCCTGCCAGAGTCCATACCACTTCTGAGGCACACCAGACTGGGCCCCCCACCCCAGTGCCTCTGGGCTACCCCCACCAAAGTTTTGTCAGTCAGCCCCACCACTTCATCAAGCAGCCCTGTCCCTGCCTTCGGCAGTCACACCAGGGTGACTTTGGGCGGGTGACTCCTGGGGCTCCCCACTCCATTAGTGGGCCCTCATCTCCTGCCACCCGAAGCTTGACCTCCCTGGTCTCTTTGGGCTCACGTCTCCAAGAACCTGGGTCCCCCAGCCCCAGGCTCCACCCTTGCCAGTCATCCCTGGGGGACTTTGGGACACTGGTGACTCTGGGGGCTCCCTGCTGCAGACTCTGTCCTCCACTCCTGCTACCTCAAGGTCGCCCTCCCTGGGCTCTTTGCACTGGCGTCTCCAAGGACCTGGGTCCCAACCCTGTGTTTCCCTCCCCCATTGTGGAGCAGTGACTCGGACATGCTACTGATGTGGTCCCTCCCCCCGACCTGGAGGAGTGGAATGTGGTGATGTCACAATCCACCTAGGAACTGTCATTACTGGAAGACCCAGTAATGATCTTAATGAAGACCCATTTGATCTTATGACCCAGTCCCCTAAGCGTTCTCACCCCATTTCTGGTTCCTCTGGTCACAGCGCAAATTTCCAGCTGGAAGGGGAATGGAGACTATGGGACTTAGGAGCAAGAGGTTCCAGTCTGCCTCACTCCCTTAACATCGACATTGACGGGCAAAAGCCTACACTTCCCCCGTGAGCGCAAAACATTGACAGTATCTCTGGGTGAAAATGAGAGAATGGGTTTGGTTTGGTTTTCTCCCAGGTTTCTACTTTCCAGAGAGATTTTAACAGTTTTTTTCTGAGTTCTCCACCACATATTCGAATTCTCCATGGTTCTGGGACCAGACTGCCCTTCAGTCAGTGTTGTCTGAAGTGAGATTCGCTCATCTTCTGAGGAATAGATCTTGGGAAACTGAACTTGGCAGCTGGAATCTTCCTCATATTATCTCTACCTGGGGTATCTTGAGTGCCGCGGGATAAATGTGGGGCATCTTTCTGAAGCATCAGGTTCCCTTGATTTTCTGGAGATCAAGAGAGAAAACATTAATGTACTTAGGGATGACAGTCATGTAGGTTTCTAAGAGTATACCAGACTTCTCTCTGAAATGAGGCTTGGGTTGTCCTCTTTCTGATAAATTCCCAGATTTCACAGAAAGGCTGCCTTCTGCCACGAGGACACATTGATACAAAAGTTTGAGAGGTACTGGTGCACTTCTTCACACTAACAGACGTGTGAGGATGTATGACTCTAAACCACACGGCATCCAGTTCCTGCCTACTTAATGTTTACTTTTCTACCTCTGCCTCTGGTTTATGGTCCCTGGCAGTTGCTGATTCTTGGCAAAACCCCAGAGCTTGGAGTCAGAAGACTGAGTTTCAAAGTTCCAGTATTGCCTTTTTCTTTTCTTCTTCTTTTTTTTTTTTTTTTT
>NW_012123829.1:0-1276 GCF_000951035.1 Colobus angolensis palliatus | reverse complement strand
AGAGCTCACAGGAAGAGAAGCTACTGGGGACAGCAAGTGGGAGAAGATCTTAAATGGTATTGACAGATCACTAGAAGCTGAGGGTGGCCTGGTTAGCACATTAAAAACTCCTTGAGAACCAGACTAAGGGGGAATCTCACATATTTCCAAGTTTTACTACAATGATCTCAACCAGGTTCTCAAGATGAAGTTCTGAAAAAACCCCTGAGGTTTGGCACTACCAACTGCAGGACTTACATTAAGCTACAGTAACCCAAACAGTGTGAAGTTGGTGAAAAGAGAAAATACACACACAAAGAGATCCATGGAAAAGAATACAGAGCCCAGAAACAGGTCTACCTACAGTCCATTGATCTTCCATGAAGGTTTAGAGACAACTTAAAGCAGGGAAGGTACCCTTTCCAACTAGTGGTGCTACAATAGCTGGATAACCACAAACAAAAAATATATAAATAAATCCCGGTATGCATGTTATACCCTTTATAAAATAAAACTTACATGGAAATGTAAGGTGCAAAACCATAAGAATCCTAGGAGATAACATCGGAGAAAGTCTCGGGGATCTCGGGTTTGATGATGGCTTCTTAGATACAAAATCAAAAGCACAATCTACTAATGAAAAAAAAATTAAGTTGAGCTTCGTTAAAATGAAAAACTTCTGCTCTGTGAAAGACACTGTTAAGAGAATGGAAAAAGCAAGTCACAGATTGGCAGAAAATATGTACAAAATAATCTGACGGAAAAACTGCTGTCCAAAATATATGAAGAATTCTGAGAACTAAACAACACAAAGCAAAAAAAAGAAAGAAAGAAAAAAAGAAAAATGTGAAAGATCTGAACACCTCATTAATAAGATATACAGATGGCAAATAAGTATATGAAAAAGATGCTCAAAATCATTTGGTGTTAGGGAATTGCACACTAAAACAACAATGAGATATCAGTGGAAACCTATTAGAATGGCTAAAATGCAAAAAGGTGAACACACCAAATGCTCTCAAAGATGAGGAACAACCAGAACTCTCCACAGCCAGTAGAAATCAAAAGGGTACAGTCACTCTGGAGAACTTAAGTTCACTTAGAATCCTGCACATAAGTAGTTACAGCAATTTTATTCATAATTGCCAAAACTTGGAAGTACGCAAGATATCTTTCACCAAGTGAAGGAATAAGCAAACTGTGTTGTAGCCCCACAATGAAATCTGATTCAGTGATTTTAAAAAGCAAGCTATCAAGCCATGAAAAGACATGGAGGAACTTAAAATACATAAGGCTA
>NW_012123828.1:0-1721 GCF_000951035.1 Colobus angolensis palliatus | reverse complement strand
ATCTCAGCTCACTGTAAGCTCCACCTCCCGGGTTCACGCCATTCTCCTGCCTCAGCCTTCCAAGTAGCTGGGACTACAGGCGCATGCCACCACGCCCGGCTAATTTTTTGTATTTTCAGTAGAGATGGGGTTTCACCATGTGAGCCAGGATGGTCTT
Organism: Colobus angolensis palliatus; assembly: GCF_000951035.1. Lineage (NCBI taxonomy): Eukaryota > Metazoa > Chordata > Mammalia > Primates > Cercopithecidae > Colobus > Colobus angolensis. The sequence goes on along the minus strand of NW_012123828.1, from coordinate 1,564 downwards.
GATCTTCTGACCTCGTGATCTGCCCGCCTCAGCATCCCAAAGTGCTGGGATTACAGGCGTGAAGCCACCACCGCGCCTGGCTGCGAAAAATTTTCTACCATTTCTTAATATGTCTTCATCTTTTTTTTTTTTAATAGACTTTAATGGGACAAAAGTTTTTCATTTGGATGAGATCCAGTTTCTCAATTTTCCTCTTAATGGATCCTGCTTTTGGTGTCAAGTCTAAGGGCTCTTTGCCTTTCCTATGTTCTCTTCTAAGTTTTGCCATTTTACATTTAAGTCTGTGGTCCATTTTGAGTTAATTTTTGAATAAAGCAAGAGGTTTAGATCAAAGCTCATTTTTTTTGCCTCTTGATGTCCAGTTGTTCCAGCATCATTTATTTAAAAAACTTTCCTTCCTCTATTGAATTGCTTTTGCTTCCTGGTCAAAAATTAACTGGACATCGTTGTGTGGATCTATTTCTAGATTCTCAGTTCTATTCTGTTGATTTCTGTGTTTATCCCAAGACAGTATCGCTGTCTTGAGTACCGCAACTCTATAGTAATTTTTAACATCAGGGAGAATGATTCCTCTTGTATTATCTTTCTTTTTCAAGATTGTTTTGATATTTTAAGGTCTCTCCTTTACATACAAATTTTAGAATAAACTTCTCTATATCTCCAAAGAAGCTTGCTGATATTTTTATGGGAATTGCCTTAAATCTATAAGTCAATTTAGAGAGAACTGACATCTTTTCTATGTGAATCTTCCAGGTCATGAACACAATGTTTGACACTCAAAGTATTCAGGTCTTTTTTTATCTCTTTCATTGACACTTTATAACTTTCATTATACAGATCCTGCACATTTTATTAGATTTATACCTGACTCTCCTCTTAATACTCAAAGGAAGCCTTTTTTAAAAGGGCAGTCAATGTGTATATTTTTATATGCGTTTGTGTATATGGGTGGGTGGGTAGGTAGGTAGGTAGATAGCTAGATAAATATGAGTCTAATTCTTTCCTCTGTAAGGGCCAAGAAGCAAAAATAAGCAAACATAGCACCTATTCTCTAATTTATTCCCCACTAAACAGCCCAGGAAGCCTTGGAGAAATGGCTGAGGCAGGGTAGGCACAAGATGACCCTGTAACATCTTGTTATACTGGGATATTAAGCTTTCAAAAAAATGATAGTATTGTGTCATGAAGACACAGGGGTTTCTGCTGGCTAATTCTGGGACAGTTCAAGCAACAATAGAAGTACAATAATTATAAACCAATGAAAAAGTAAGAATCGGCGGGGCGTGGTGCCTCATGCTTGTAATCCCAGTACTTTGGGAGACTGAGGCGGGCAGATCACCTGAGGTAGGGAGTTTGAGACCAGCCTGGCCAACACGGTGAAACGCTATCTCTACTAAAAATACAAAAATTAGCCGGGCATGGTGGCGTGGGCCTGTAATCCCAGCTACTCGGGAGGCTGAGGCAGGAGAATCGCTTGAACATGAGAGGCAGAGGTTGCAGTGAGCCAAGATCGTACCACTGCACTCCAGCCTGGGTGACAGAGCAAGACTCCATCTCAGAAAAA
>NW_012123827.1:0-1244 GCF_000951035.1 Colobus angolensis palliatus | reverse complement strand
AGTAGAGACGGGGTTTCACCGTGTTAGCCAGGATGGTCTCGATCTCCTGACCTCATGATCAAGAGGTCTCGGCCTCCCAAAGTGCTGGGATTACAGGCTTGAGCCACTGCGCCCGGCCTTATTTATTTTTAAGTAGAGATAAGGTCTCACTATGTTTCCCAGACTGGTCTTGAACTCCTGGCCTCAAGTAATCCTCCTGCCTTAGCCTCCCCAAGTGCTGGGATTACAGATATGAGCTACCAATCTTGACCAAAGCCAGCCCTTTCAAAAGACTTGCTCCACCACTGATTTTAGCAGGACTCCTCTCCCCCTTTGCAGTTTGACACAAATACTAGCCAGTATTCCCTCCTGATAGGGGGCCACCAGCCATGAAGTGGTTGTGGCTGGTTTACAGAGGCTGTGCACAGGATGCCTCTGTGACCTCCATTTCACCCATTGACAGACAGCCTGATTCTAATGCATTTAAGTGTTAAGTCTCCACCCCAGAGTGAACAGGGAATGTATGTAGCACGCATATTTGCTTACTATGTGTGTATACATCCCCCTTCTGAATATTCATAGCTCCTCCGATAACCTGTTGAATATGTATACTTAGCTAACCCTTAAGCATAAATTCTCATTTCACCTTTCCTCCTTCGAAGTGCACCCCAGCCTGAGGATGGCCAGCCTGCAGGCTGCAACCCTTTATAAGAAATAAAGCTCTCTTTTCCAAATGTATGGACCTCATCATTCTTGAGTTGACAGGTATTTAAACCCAAGTTCTAACTACCCCTTTGGGTTACTTATCACTGAGTGCTCTTATATGTGCAAGTGTGATGCACACGTTAGGAAACTTTAATTTTCTTCTGTTAATGTCTCTCTGGCCAGTCTCATTTACAGGGCCCCAGCTGGAGAACCTAGAAGGGTAGAAAAAAATTTTTTCCTCCCCTACACACCTATGCAGGACTTCTAAGGCTTCTCTTGATCTGGCCACTGCCTCCTGGACCTTACTTCCTCCGTCTCTCCTCCTTGCTATTTCCTCTCTGGCTATACCAACTTCCTTTCTGTTCTTAAGAACATGTGGTGGCCGGGCGCAGTGGCTCATGCCTGTAATCCCAGCACTTTGGGATTTACTTTATGAAGTAAAAAAGTTCTAGTAAGCTGATGGGTGGATAACGAGGTCAGGAGATCGAGACCATCCTGGCTAACACGGTGAAACCCCATCTCTACTAAAAATACAAAAAAAAACTAGCGGGGCGAGGTGG
>NW_012123826.1:0-1399 GCF_000951035.1 Colobus angolensis palliatus | reverse complement strand
CGCGGTCTCGGCTCACTGCAACCTCCGCCTCCCAGGTTCAAGCGATTCTCCTGCCTCAGCCTCCATAGTATCTGGGATTGAAGGCATGTGCCACCACACCTGGCTAATTTTGTATTTTTAGTAGAGACAGGGTTTCACCATGTTGGCCAAGCTAGTCTTGAACTCCCAGCCTCAGGTGATCCTCCCACCTCGGTCTCCCAAAGTGCTGGGATTACAGGCATGAGCCACCACGCCTGGCCCAGTGGTGTCTTTTTATAACTGAGGAAGGGACTCAGGTCATCCCTTGCCAAGGCTCCCCAGGGTCTCAGAGACAGAACTGAAATTTGAACTTAGGTGGGTTTGATTCTTAAGACCCAAGCTTTCTTCTGTTCCACTCACCTCCTAGTACTGACTCCTACAAGTAACTGAAGAATGATGGGGCACCATAAGTATGAAGCTCTGACAGAACAGTGGGTAAATAGGGCAGGGAGACCTTGATTTGCCTGGGATGATTTCAGGGAGGAGGAGTAGAGTAAATTGCAGGTGACCCAAGGGATCACAAAAGTTTGATAGGACAAAACTCAGATGATAGTGTCTAAGGAGACAGAAGTACATTTGGTCTGTATTTTCTTTCATTGTTATTTTTTGAGATGGAGTCTTGCTCTGTTGTCCAGGCTGGAGTGCAGTGGCGCAATCTCAGCTTGCATCCTCCACCTCCTGGGTTCAAGCCATTCTCGTGCCTCAGCCTCGCGAATAGCTGAGATTTCAAGCACATGCCACCATGCCTGGCTAATTTTTGTATTTTTTAGTAGAGACAGGGTTTTACCATGTTGTCCAAGCTGGTCACGAACTCCTGACCTCAAGTCATTCGCCTGCCTCGGCCTCCCAAAGTGCTGGGATTACTGGTGACAGCCACCATGCCCGGCCTATTTTATTATTTTATTTTTATTTTTTGTAGAGACAGAATCACATTATGTTGCTCAGGCTGGCTTTGAATTCCTGGCCTCAAGTGATTCTCCTGCCTCTGCTTCCCAAAATGCTGGGATTACAGGCATGAGCTACCATGCCTGGCCCTCTAGAGTATTTTATTTTATGGATAGTATTACTTAATGGCCACCTTGCTGTGTGTTATTTCATATAAACTCTCAACAGACCCCTTCAGGTAGGTATTGTTATTCTCTGCACCTTACAGATGAGGAAATTGAGGCTTAGCAAAATTAAGTGATTTGCCCAAGGTCACACGATGAATAAATGGTAAAGCTAGGACTTGGATCCAGATCTAATGCAAAATGTGGCTTTAAAATACTCCATACTCATCCCAGCACTTTGGGAGGTTGAGACGGGCGGATCACGAGGTCAGGAGATCGAGACCATCCTGGCTAACACTGTGAAACCCCGTCTCTACTAAAAAATACAAAAA
>NW_012123825.1:0-1045 GCF_000951035.1 Colobus angolensis palliatus | reverse complement strand
TTTATTTATATATTTAGAGACCGAGTCTCACTCTGTTGCCCAGGCTGGAGTGCAGTGGCGCGATCTCAGCTGACTCCAATCTCCGCCTCCCGGGTTCAAGTGATTCTCCTGCCTCAGCCTCCCGAGTAGTTGGGATTACAGGTGCCCACCACCACGCCTGGCTAATTTTTGTATTTTTAGTAGAGATGGAGTTTCATCATGTTGGCCAGGCTGGTCTCAAACTCCTGACCTCAGTTGATCCACCTGCCTCAGCTTCCCAAAGTATTGGGATTACCGGTGTGAGCCACCACGTCTGGCCTGTATTTATTTTTAAAAAAGTATTGCACTTACATGAGGCAACATGTACCCTAAGGCCCAATTTATTTTTTATATTTATTTATTTATTTATCCATTTATTTATTTATTTTTTGAGACAGAGTCTCGCTCTTGTCTCCCAGGCTGGAGTGCAGTGGCAAGATCTCAGCTCACTACAACCTCCCCCTCCCAGGTTCAAGAGATTCTCCTGCCTCAGCCTCTGAAGTAGCTGAGATTACAGGCACCCAACGCTACGTCTGGTTATTTTTTATATTTTTAGTAGAGATGGGGTTTTGCCATGTTGACCAGGCTGGTCTTAAACTCCTGACTTCAGGTGGTCTGTCTGCGTTGGCCTCCCAAAGTGCTGGGATTACAGGTGTGAGCCACCACACTCAGCCCCTAATGCCCAATTTGAAGATGATTTTAGACATACTCAACAATCAGACCAACATCAGCACGAAATCCAAGAATATTTCAATGTGAGAAATATTTGTCATTAAATATCAAATTATCAAATAGTCAATTCATGCTTTATACATTGTAAGTCTTTATTAAAAAATGTAAATATTAAACATTTGTACTATTATATTTCAATTTTTTTTTTTTTTTTTTGAGACAGAGCGAGACTCTGTCACTCAGGCTAGAGTGCAGTGGCCAGATCTCAGCTCACTGCAAGCTCTCCGCCTCCCGGGTTGACGCCATTCTCCCGCCTCAGCCTCCCGAGTAGCTGGGACTACAGGCGCCCGCCACC
>NW_012123824.1:0-1011 GCF_000951035.1 Colobus angolensis palliatus | reverse complement strand
TTTTTTGTATTTTTAGTAGAGACGGGGTCTCACCGTGTTAGCCAGGATGGTCTCAATCTCCTGACCTCGTGATCTACCCGCCTCAGCCTCCCAAAGTGCTGGGATTACAGGCGAGAGCCACCGCGCCCGGCCATTTTCCCCTTTTTTACATGGCTCACTTCTCTCCATCTTCTCCACCCACATCATTTACTCCCTACACCCCTTTCCACTCTACGCTTCCCACCTATGTTAAAAGCTTGGTATGTATCCTTTCATATCATTCTTCACGGCCAAATAATTATATACAGGTTACATATACCATTTAAAATATATATTAAAATGGGACATTTTTCTGCATTTTCATATTTAACAATTCTTCATAGAATCCCTTACAAATCACCTGGTAGAGCTCTATTTTATTCTTTTTTATGTTTGCATAATATTTCACTGCATTGATGTCTCATCAATCTATTCAGGCATCTTCCCTATTAACAACATTCTCTTTGTTTTCATTTGTGTGCATGTGCATGACTACAGAAAATGCTATAATAAACTTATATAGAGAGTATTGTACATTGGTGCTTATATTTCCATGGGACATATTCTCAGGAACAAGATTTCTGAGGTAAAGTATATTGCAGGATCTTTTAACATCTCTTCAGGAAGTGGCTGTATCAGTTTTAAACGTTTTGCCTGTCTGGTGGAAGTAAGGTGATATTGCATTATTGCTTTAATTTGAAACTCCTTGACTTTTAGTGAATTTGAGCATTTTTCATAAGTTTGCTCAGCTTGTTAAATTATTATTCTGTGAAAGTGTCTCTTCACATCCTTTCTTGCTTTTTCCTTTAGGTTGTTTTTTTCCCTCCTTTGCTCAATTTACAAGAGCTCTTTGTACATTTTAGATATACTTTCTATCTGCCCTTTGCATTACTGAAACATTTCTAAAACTATTATTTGTCTGTGGCTTTTTTTTTTTTTTTTTTTTTTTTTTTACGGAGTCTTCCAATTATCTCGTGTCATTCTTTCTTTAAC
>NW_012123823.1:0-1260 GCF_000951035.1 Colobus angolensis palliatus | reverse complement strand
CGAGTAGCTGGGACTACAGGCGCCTGCCACCTCGCCCGGCTGGTTTTTTGTATTTTTTAGTAGAGACGGGGTTTCGCCGGGTTAGCCAGTATGGTCTCGATCTCCTGACCTCGTGATCCGCCCGCCTCGGCCTCCCAAAGTGCTGGGATTACAGGCTTGAGCCACCGCGCCCGGCCGGACTGGCTTCTTTGTCTTACCAATGTGCATCAAAATTCTTCCAGGTCTTTTCATGATGAGTTCACTTTGTTTGTTTACTTTTAAAAACTTGCCAAGTTCACTAGTGAGAGGGGGAGAAAGAGTAGAGCAAGGAGTTCTGCCTGTGACTGAACAATCAATTGAGATAATTCACTACTTTCAGGGGAGGGAGAGTTCACTTTTGAAGAGGTGATTCGTCTTTAGTCAGCATATCACTCATTGTGTGCAATGTCAAACACTGGTAAAATAGGGGCAGACCAAGATAATGGCAGTTTTTTGTTTATTTGTTTTCATAAATGGTTTTTTATTTTAAATCCAATTTATCACATTTTTTCTCATGGCTAGTGATTTTTGTCTCTTGTTTAAGAAATTTTTGCCATCTCAACATCCTGATAATATTCTATGCTTTCTTCTGGAAGTTGTTTTAGTTCCTCATTTAGCGCTATAATCCATTTCAAAGTAATTTTTGTGTATGGTATGAGGTAGAAGTCAAGTCTTACAGCTACCATCTTTTTACCTAAGCAATGTAAAAAGGAGGTGGAAGTTTCACACTCTAGTGTTATATTGTATCACTGGATAATATATCTACTACTTACTTTGGAGAAAAAGCAAACCAAGAAGCAAACTGATCTACAGTTTTTAAATGTAATCTTATGAGGGCTTTCTGAAAGGAGAACTGAATTTAAGGCCAGATAATATGCAAAAAACTTGAGTGCTGCGGCTAAAATCTTCATACTGAATTTACCATACTATTTAATTACCAGAAATAGTTCTTTATTGCAATGGCTTCCAAATTTTGTTGTCCATTTTAGAATCAACTGAGGAGCACTTAAAGATCCCAGTCTCCAGGCTACACCCCATACCCAATAAATCACAATGTTTGGTTGTGGAAGCCAGGCATCAGATTTCTGGGTGATTTTCAGCGGGCAACAAAGTTTGGAATCCACAGCCTTACTAGATGCCAAATAATGAGTTTAGTGTTTCCACATGTGTGATCTTGTTTCTTGTTTTTTAATCCTAATAACAACCTGCAAGGAAGGTTTTATTGTCTTTTTTTTTTTTTTT
>NW_012123822.1:0-1752 GCF_000951035.1 Colobus angolensis palliatus | reverse complement strand
GCCTCAGCCTCCCAAGTAGCTGGGACTATAAGTGCCCATAATGCAACAGGCTTCTCTTGGGGAAAGATACCATGTAAGACTTGCATAGCTAGAGAGAAGAAGTCAATGCCTGGCTTCAAAGCTTCGAAGGACAGGCTGCCTGTCTTGTTAGGGGCTAACGCAGTTGGTGACTTGAAGTTGAAGCCAATGCCCATTGACCATTCCAAAAATCCTAGAACCTTTCAGGATGATGCCAAATCTACTCTGCCTCTGCTCCACAAAAAGAGCAACAAAGCCTGGATGACAGCACATCTGTTTTCATCATGGCTTACTGAATATTTTAAGCTCATTATTGAGCTTAAACATTGAGACTGTTTCTCAGGAAAAAAAAAAAAAAGATTCCTTTCAAAGGTTACTCTTTATTGACAATGCACCTGGTCACCCAAGAGCTCTGATGGAGATGTACAAAGAGATGAATGTTGTTTTCATGCCTGCTAACACCACATCCATTCTACAGCCCATGGATCGAGGAATAATTTTAACTTTCAAGCCCTATTATTTAAGAAATACATTTTGTAAGGCTAACCTACCGTAGATAGTGATTCCTCTGATGGATTGGGGCAAAGTACATTGAAAACCTTCTGGAAAGGATTTATCATTCCAGATGCCATTAAGAACATTTGTGATTTATGAAAGAAGGTCAAAATATCAAAATTGACAGGAATTTGGAAGAAGTTGATACCAACCCTCCTGGATGACTTTGAGGGTCAAGACTTCAGTGGAGGAAGTAACTGCAGATGTGGAAACAGCAAGAGAACTAGAATTAGAAGTGGAGTCTAAAGATGAGACTGAATTGCTGCAATCTCACAATCAAACTTGAATGGATAAGTTGTTTCTTATGGAAGAGCAAAGAAAGTGTTTTTGGTTTGGTTTTGTTTTTTTGAGACAGCGTCTCTCTCTGTCGCCCAGGCTGGAGTGCAATGGTGTGATCACAGCTCACTGCAGCCTCAGCTTCCCCAAGTTCAGGTGATCCTTCCACCTCAACCTCCTGAGTAGCTGGGGCTACAGGCATGTGCCACCACACCCAGCTAATTTTTGTATTTTTTGTAGAGATGGGGGTTTCACTTTGTTGCCCAGGCTGGACTTGAACTCCTGGGCTCAAGTGATCCTCCCACCTCAGCCTCCCAAAGTGCTGGGATAACAGGTGTGAGCTACCATGCCTGGCCATAAAGTGTTTTCTTGAGATGGAATCTACTCCAAGGTGAAGATGATGTGAACACTGTTGAGATGACAATAAAGGATTTAGAACATTCCATAAACTTAGTTTAAAAGCAGGAGCAAGGTTTCAGAAGATTGACTCCAATTTTAAGAGAAGTTCTATCGTGGGTAAAATGCTATCAAACAGCATCAGATGCTACAGAGAGATCTTCTGTGAAAGGAAGAATCCATCAATGCAGCAAACTTCATTGCTGTCTTACTTTAAGAAATTGCCGGCCGGGCGTGGTGGCTCATGCCTGTAATCCCAGCACTTTGGGAGGCCAAGGCCGGTGGATCACTTGAAGTCAGGAGTTCAAGACCAGCCTGGCCAACATGATGGAACCTCATCTCTACAAAAATAGAAAAATTAGCTGGGCGTGGTGGCGCACGCCTGTAGTCCCAGCTATTCAGGAGGCTGAGGCAGAAGAATCGCTTGAGCCCAGAAGGAGGAAGTTGCAGTGAGCCGAGATCGCAACACTGCACTCCAGCCTGGGTGACAGAGACCCCATCTCAAAA
>NW_012123821.1:27762-28094 GCF_000951035.1 Colobus angolensis palliatus | reverse complement strand
GTGGTAAATGCTGAAGTGTACACCCTCTGAGACCCCGAGGTTAAAACACTGCTGTGCTCAGTATACCGTGTCACCTTAGGATTATGGTAAGCCCCACAGCATGCCCGTGAGTTAAGTAAGTGTTTATAGAAATATGAACAAAGCTGTACTTTAGAAGGTCAAATTGACTTGCTCAAGGACAATGCATTTCTCAAGGGCCCCGATTCTCCTCCCTCAGAACCAATTGTCTTTCTCCTATTCACATCTCTGTCATCCTCTGGCACCTTTTCTGCCAGTTCTACCCTGCTCTGCCCTTCAGAAGGAATATATTGGCAGCCTTTGAATTTGTGAGG
>NW_012123821.1:20554-21742 GCF_000951035.1 Colobus angolensis palliatus | reverse complement strand
CTACCTGCATTGGTCATTTTGAAGAATGAATAATTTTACATGGAATTTATGCTTAATCTTGTATTATTTATGCTTATGTGCCTAGAATAAGAAATTATGACAGATTATAACTTAAACATTTATCTCAAGATGATCTTTACCATATTTTCGAGGCTCTTTAAGTAAACAAAAAAGAATGTTTCTAGGACTCCAAAAAACCAGTGCTAGAAAGAAAAATGCAGTTATATTCCATCTGGCTTTTCACTGAGGAAAGTATAAAAACTCTGCAAGTACAATAGGTTATTTATGGAGAAGAGCTTGGAAAAAACACCCTAACACTTATTTTATTTAGAAGTAAAACGCAAATATTATATATACCAGCATATATTTTATGAACAAAGTACAACAATTTTAAACATAAGATAATGAAATTAGTTTGATATTATTTTTGATATCACAGTACATAGTTTTTAGTCTATATTTTGATAATGTGTGTTTGCTTTCCAAACCTAATACAGTGTAATATTTAAAAGTAATTTATAAATTATGCTTTGACTCAAATAATAGTAATAATACATTCTTGAAATAAATTAAGCAGAATGAGCCATTTGTTAAATGGCAGAAAGTAAACAATCTTCTATGTAAGTTACAGTTAACTTTGAACAGAGTATTAAAATGAATTTTATAACATCCTTAAAAGCATATTGATTTTAATTTAAACTTTTTTATTAAGTCACAGAGGAATGGTTAACGCCATGGCCTCTGGAGTCAGTATACCTGGGTTAGAATTCTGGATCTATAATATACTAGCTGTGTGACCTTAGGCAAGTTATTTAATCTCAGTTTATTTATCTATACAATAGAGAAAGTAATGCCGCCTACATCATAATATTATCGTGAAGATCAAACAACTTTATCTGGGGAAAATATTTAAAATAACATTAGGCATATAGAAAAACCTCTGTTGTTGTTGTTGTTATTACCCCATCCTGAAATACTTTTTTACTTCTCACAGTTTTAATGAGACAACATTATTATGACATAGTTTTATAAATCAGAAAATTATGGGAAGTACTCAACTGGAAGATTTTTAATTTTCTTTCTCTTGTTTTATAAAGTACCGCTTCCCAGGCTGGCTTGAGGTGCTGTCCAAGGTGCAGAAAAGCCCCACACCCACTTCACTCCTACCAATCAACTTCATACACTTTA
>NW_012123821.1:15071-15750 GCF_000951035.1 Colobus angolensis palliatus | reverse complement strand
AAGCCTTGGTATAAAGCACTAAAATCTATTGATTTGAGAAAGTATGAATTTTAAGTGTAACTGAAAATCTTGGTGAAATTTATGAAATCTTGGTGCAAAATTGACAGTAAATTAAATTTACTCAATTTCGTGTGGATTTTATGTATTAGCTCATGTATAAAATTGAAATATGGAAATAAATTTGGTAACAGTTTAATGAAAATGTAGCAAGTTCCAGTAATGATAGTCAATGATTCCATTTTAGATTTAAAAGTATCAGTTGTTGTCTGAGTTGCTCCAAAGTGAGAATATTTTTTTTTAATTATACTTTAAGTTCTAGGGTACATGTGCACAACGTGCAGGTTTGTTACATATGTATACATGTGCCATGCTGGTGGGCTGCACCCATTCACTCATCATTTACATTAGGTATATCTCCTAATGCTCTCCCTTCCCCCTACCCCCTTCCCACAATAGGACCCGGTGTGTGATGTTCCCTTCCTGTGTCCAAGTGATCTCATTGTTCAATTCCCACCTATGAGTGAGAACATGCGGTATTTGGTTTACTATTCTTGCAATAGTTTGCTGAGAATGATGGTTTCCAGTTGCATTCGTGTCCCTACAAAGGACGTGAACTCATCCATTTTTATGGCTGCATAGTATTCCATGATGTAAATGTGCCACATTTTCTTAACCTAGT
>NW_012123821.1:14643-15021 GCF_000951035.1 Colobus angolensis palliatus | reverse complement strand
TTGCTTTTGGTGTTTTAGACATGAAGTCCTTCCCCATGCCTGTGTCCTGAATGGTATTCCCTAGGTTTTCTTCTAGGGTTCTTATGGTTTTAGGTCTAACATTTAAGTCTCTAATCCATCTTGAATTAATTGTTGTATAAGGAGTAAGGAAAGGGCTTTCTACTTATGGCTAGCCAATTTTCCCAGCACCATTTATTAAACAGGGAATCCTTTCCCCATTTCTTGTTTTTTGTCAGGTTTGTCAAAGATCAGATGGCTGTAAATGTGTGGTATTATTTCTGAAGGCTCTGTTCTGTTCCATTGGTCTATATCTCTGTTTTGGTACCAGTACCATGCTGCTTTGGTTACTGTAGCCTTGTAGTATAGTTTGAAGTCAGG
>NW_012123821.1:13478-14593 GCF_000951035.1 Colobus angolensis palliatus | reverse complement strand
ATTTTTAGGAATATAACTCTAACGTTAGGATTGGACACAGTGAGGAGGGGAGAGAGCTCAAATCAGGAAGACCGGTAGAATGAAGAGAAAGAACAACTTTAGAAACAGTTAAGAGTTAAATTTTAGTAGCCATTTGGAGAGAGAAGGGACTATATAGAAAGAACTTAGAGCTTAGTTCCTGGTTTGGGCAAGTTAGTGGAGATATTTCTATTCACCAAAATGCGGAACATAGAAACTAGAAAATGGAGGGGGGTGGTGGGCAGTAAAAATGGAGAGTTCAGCTTTGCACAATTTTTTTTTTATTATAATGCTTTAGGTTCTGGGGTACATATACAGAACGAGCAGTTTTGTTACATAGATATACACGTGCCATGGTGGTCTGCTCTACCCGTCATCCCATCTCCTAATGCTGTCCCTCCCTTACCCCCCACCCTCTGACAGGCCCCACGGTATGATGTTCCCTTCCCTGTGTCCATGCATTGTCACAAGTACACACGTACGAGTGAGAACGTGCGCTGTTTGCTTTTCTGTTCTTGTGATAGTTTGCTGAGAATGATGGTTTCCAGCTTCATCCATGTCCCTAAAAAGGACATGAATTCATCCATTTTTATGGCTGTGTAGTATTCCATGGTGCATATGTGCCACATTTTCTTAATCCAGTCTATTTTCTTTATCAATTGATGGACATTTAGATTGGTTCCAAGTCTTTGCTATTGTGAATAGTGCCATGATAAACATACATATACATGTGTCTTTATAGTAGAATGATTTATAATCCTTTGGGTATATACCCAGTAATGGGATTATTGGATCAAATGGTATTTCTAGTTCTAGGTCCTTGAGGAATCGCCACGCTGTCTTCCACAATGGTTGAACTAATTTACACTCCCAACAACAGTGTAAAAGCGTTCCTATTTCTGTACATCTTCTCCAGCATCTGTTGTTTCCTGACTTTTTTTTTTTTTCCCTTGAGACGGAGTTGTTTGCTCTTTTTGCCCAGGCAGGAGTGCAATGGCGTGATCTCAGCTCATTGCAACCTCCGGCTCCCAGGTTCAAGCGATTCTCCTGCCTCAGCCTCCTCAGTAGCTGGAATTACAGGTGCACACCACCACGCC
>NW_012123821.1:9415-10818 GCF_000951035.1 Colobus angolensis palliatus | reverse complement strand
GTTCTGCTCTGATCTTAGTTATCTCTTGGCTCCGGGTAGCTTTTGAATTTGTTTGCTGTTGCTTCTCTAGTTCTTTTAATTTTGATGTTCGGGTATCAATTTTCTATCTTTCCTGCCTTCTCTTGTGGGCATTTAGTGCTATAAATTTCCCTCTACACACTCTTTAAATGTGTTCCAGAGATTCTGGTACATTTTGTCTTCATTGTCATTGGTTTCAAAGAACATCTTTATTTCTGACTTCATTTCATTATTTACCCAGTAGTCACTCAGGAGCAGGTTGTTCAGTTTCCATGTAGTTGTGCTGATTTGACTGAGTTTCTTCATCCTGAGTTCTAATTTGATTGCACTGTGGTCTGAGAGACTGTTTGTTATGATTTCCATTCTTTTGCATTTACTGAGGAGTGTTTTACTTCCAGTTTTTGTTTGTTATGATTTCCATTCTTTTGCATTTACTGAGCAGTGTTTTACTTCCAGTTTTGTGGTCAGTTTTAAAATAAGTGTGATGAGGTGAAGGGAAGAGTGTATATTCTGTTATTTGGGGTGGAGAGTTCTGTAGATGTCTCTTAGGTCCACTTTTTCCAGAACTGAGTTCAAGTCCTTAGTATCCTTGTTAATTTTCTGTCTCATTGATCTGTCTGATATTGACAGTGGGGTGTTAAAGTCTCCCACTATTATTGTGTGGGAGTCTAAGTCTCTTCATAGGTCTCTAAGAACTTGCTTTATGAATCTGGGTGTTCCTGTGTTGGGTGCATGTATATTTAGGAGAGTTAGCTCTTCTTGTTGCATTGATCCCTTTGCCGTTATGTAATGCCCTTCTTTGTCTCTTTTGATTTTGTTGGTTTAAAGTCTGTTTTATCAGAGACTAGGATTTATCAGAGACAACCTCTCCTTTTTTTTTCTTTCCTTTTGCTTGGTAAATATTCCTCCATCCCTTTATTTTGAGCCTATGTGTGTCTTTGCATGTGAGATGGATCCCCTGAATACAGCACACTGATGGGTCTTGACTCTTTATCCAATTTGTCAGTCTGTGTCTTTTAATTGGGGCATTTAACTTATTTACATTTAAGGTTACTATTGTTATATGTGAATTTGATCCTGTCATTATGATGATAGCTGGTTATTTTGCCCATTAGTTGATGTCATTTCTTCACAGTTTTGATGGTCTTTAAAGTTGGTGTGTTTTTGCAGTGGCTGGTACCAGTTGTTCCTTTTCATGTTTAGTGTTTCCTTCAGGAGCTCTTGTAAGGCAGGCCTGGTAGTGTCAGAATCTCTCAGCATTTGCTTTTCTGTAATGGATTTTATTTCTCCTTCACTTATGAAGCTTAGTTTGGCAGGATATGAAATTCTGGGTTGAAAATTCTTTTCTTTAAGAATATTAAATATTGGGTCCCACTCTCTTCTGG
>NW_012123821.1:7794-9162 GCF_000951035.1 Colobus angolensis palliatus | reverse complement strand
TTATGTCTTGGGGTTGCTCTTCTCGAGGAGTATCTTTGTGGTGTTCTCTGTATTTCCTGAATTTGAATGTTAGCCTGTCTTGCTAGATTGGGGAATTTCTCCTGGATAATATCCTCAAGAGTGTTTTCCAACTTGGTTCCATTCTCCTCGTCACTTTCAAGTATACCAAACGCACGCAGATTTGGTCTTTTCACATAGTCCCATATTTCTTGGAGGCTTTGTTTGTTCCTTTTTATTCTTTTTTTCTCTACTCTTGTCTTCTCACTTTATTTCATTAAGTTGATCTTCAATCTCTGACATCCTTTTTTATGCTTGATTGATTTGGCTCTTGATACTTGTGTATGCTTCACAAAGTTCTCGGGCTGTGTTTTTCAGCTCCATCAGTTCATTTATGTTCTTCTCTAAACTGGTTATTCTAGTTAGCAATTCGTCTAACCTTTTTTCAAGGTTCTTAGCTTCCTTGCATTGGGTTAGGGCATGCTCCTTTAGCTCGGAGGAGTTTTTTTATTACCCGCCTTGTGAAGCCTACTTCTGTCAATTCGTCAACTCATTCTCCAGTCAGTTTTTCTCCCTTGCTGGTGAGGAGTTGTGATCCTTTAGAGGAGAAAAGGCCTTCTGGTTTTGGAATTTTCACCCTTTTTGTGCTGGTTTCTCCCCATCTTTATGGATTTATCTACCTTTGGTCTTTGATGTTGGTGACCTTTGGATGGGGTCTTTGAGTGAACGTGCTCTTTCTTTCTGTTTGTTAGTTTTCCTTCTAACAGTCTGACCCCTCTGCTGCTGGTCTGCTGTAGTTTTCTGGAGGTCCGCTCCAGACCCTGTTTGCCTGGGTATCACTGGCAGAGGCAGCAGACCAGCAAAGATTGCTGCCTGTCCCTTCCTCTGGAAGCTTCAGACCAAAAGGGCAACCACCAGATGCCACTCAGAGCTCTCCTGTATGAAGTGTCTGTCGGCCCCTACTGGGAAGTGTCTTCTGGTCAGGATCCACAGGGGGTTAGGGACCCACTTGAGGAGGCAGTCTGTCCCTTATCAAAGCTCGAACACTGTGCTGGTACATCTGCTGTTCTCTTCAGAGCTGCCCACTGCTGCCCTTTCCACCAGGTGTTTTGTCCCAGTGAGGTGGGGAGTTTATCTATAAGTCTCTGACTGGGGCTGCTGCATTTTTTTCAGAGATGCCCTGCTCAGAAAGGAGAAATCTGGCAGTCTGGCCACAGTGGCCTTGCTGAGCTGCAGTGGACTCCACCCCGTTCGAACTTCCTGGTGGCTTTGTTTACAGTGTGAGGGGAAAACCGCCTACACAAGCCTCATCAATGGCAGGTGCCCCTCCTCGCACCAAACTGGGGCATCCCAGGTCGATCTCAGACTACC
>NW_012123821.1:5059-6787 GCF_000951035.1 Colobus angolensis palliatus | reverse complement strand
CACCTCAGCCTCCCAAAGTTCTAGGATTACAGGCGTGGGCCACTGCACCCGGCTTTTCCTGACTGTTCTTTGTTCATTCCCCAACTCAGTGTTTATGTAGATGGCTTATTTTTGGCACCAGTAGTTTGTACTTTTTAAAATCATATGACCCAGTGTAAGTCCTAAGCAACAATAGGCTGTTCCGTGCCTGGACATCCAAACTAAACATTCTGAAGAGGTTTATTTTAAATTCTGGGAATAGGTTGGATATATTTTGTCGTCTGGCAAGTTCCCTGTGAGGAATAGCCTGCAACTGCTGATCCAGGTGCCCTTGTGACCCTAGCTAAATGTCAACTAATCCTCGAAGGGTCTATTTCTGCAATATTAATTCATTATTCTACCTGGGTCTCTCAGGTAGCCATGGAGGTTATCTTGTAAATTATGCATTGAAGAGATGCATTTGGTAACACATGGCCTTGATACAACTTTAGACTAAATGCCAGTAAGTCATGTCAGATTTACCTGATTATTTACTAGATAATAATCTTAAGAGGGTTGTCTTCACAGCATGTGCCACTTTGGTATTTGCTTTTTCTGAAAAATACAGTATATTCTCTGTCGGACAAATTAGCCAGTATACCATGCTCATAAATACAAAACTTGCTGTTATCTTTAGACTTGAGCAGTCTTGTACAAACTATCATATTCCATAGAAATTCTTAAAACCGTCTCATTGTCCAGGGTTTTTTACCAAATTTCAAGTTTAAATTTGATAGGTAGTGTTTTTAAGCAGAAAAGTTAAAATATAATGTTAATCATAGATAAACTGCTGGAGTGTTATTGATAGGTAATCACCACATTGCTCGGTTGGAAGAACACTGAATTTAGATGTGGAATTCCTAGATCGGTATTTTAACTGACTTTGTGATTCTGAACTTCTCTGGGCCCTGGTTTCCTCATTTGTAAGTTGAGGAAACTCAGCTAGATGATCTCTGAAGTCCTTCTCAGTTCCAAAATACCAGGTTTCCCAGTAGGTAGTAGCAATGGTGACACTACTGTGCATTTGCTGTTCTAAAAGTACTACATGTGGTTTATTACTGTGGTTCCCTACTTCAGCCTCTGCCGCGGCTCTTCCCCAGGCTCTCTCCGTTCAGTTCAAGCCCAGAGGTGATGGCTGGTGAGTGGTTTATCTTCCAGCCACATGTTTTCCACACAGGAGGCCCTCAATTAAAAGGGAAGTCGTGGGGAAATGGAAAAAGGAATGAGAGAGGGGGAAGGAAAGGAACTGCCTCAAGTGTGGATTTCAGTATATTATTAGTTGTTATTGTCAGTTGGAAGAACTTGTGAAACTTTGCACTCATTCCTGTGTGGGCTGGTTAGCCTATGCTTCCTCTACTGCAGCATTCTGAGTCATCCACCTCAAATAGGTGCTGTTGGTCATAAAGACAGACTGGGCCCAAGAGACAGTGTGGGTGAAACAAATGCATTCATTCCTTCTAGAAATACAATGGGAAGTCTGTCCTGCAGAGGATGAGCCAGCCGCCGTCGTCTGCACTTGTCCCATGCCAGGCCAGCTTGCCTGCTAGCTTAGGAGCAGGAGGACAGCCAATTCAAACACTGGGTAATTGCTTGACGTTTTATTGGGAGGCGTTGTCAATTATTAGCTAAGATTGTTTTGTCTTCTGAAGAATTGGCCCTCTTTAAAAATTGGTTGTGGATGGCGGGCTTTTAACAAGAAAATGTAAAGTC
>NW_012123821.1:3460-5009 GCF_000951035.1 Colobus angolensis palliatus | reverse complement strand
TCTGTGGCTTTCTTTTTTTTTGTTATGTTCTTTCCTGATTTTGTTATTAGGGTGATACTGGCTTCATAGAATGACTTAGGGAGGATTCCCTCTTTATCTTTGGAATAGTTTCAGTAGGACTGATACCAATTTTTCTTTGAATGTCTGATAGAATTCAGTTGTGAATCCGAATGGTCTTAGACATTTTTTCTTGGTAATTTTTTTACTACTGATTTACTCTCACTGCTTGTTATTGGTCTGTTCAGAGTTTCTATTTCTTCTTGGTTTAATCTAGGAGGGTTCTATATTTCCAGGAATTTATCCACCTCCTCTACATTTTCTAGTTTGTGCACATAAATGTATTCATAGTAGCCTTGAATGCTCTTTTGCATTTCTGTGATATCGGCTGTCATATCTCCTGTTTCATTTCTAATTGAGCTTATTTGCATCTTCTCTCTTTTCTTCGTTAATCTCACTAATGATATATCAATTTTTTTATTTAGTTCTGCTCTGATCTTTGTTTCTTCTTTTCTTCTGCTGGATTTGGGTTTAGTTTATTCTTGTTTCTGTAGTTCCTTGAGGTGCAACAATGGGTTATCTATTTGTGTTCTTTCAGACTTTTTGATGCAGACATTTAATGCTATGAACTTTTCTCTTAGCACTGCTTTTGCTGTATCCCAAAGGTTTTCATAAGTTGTGTCACTATTATTGTTGAGTTCAAATAATTTTTTAATTTCCATCTTGAGTTCGTTGTTAACCCAAAGATCATTCAATTATTATTTAATTTCCATTTATTTGTATAGTTTTGAGGGTTCCTTTTGAAGTTAATTTCCAGTTTTATTCCACTGTGGTCTGAGAAGATATTTGATATGATTTCAATTTTCTTCAATTTATTGAGACTTGTTTTGTGGTCTATCATATGGCCTATCTTCAAGAATGTTCCATGTGTTGATGAAAAGGCTGTAACCCTACCTAGAGCCAGACAGATTTAGGGGGTAGTGTGAAATATAAAAGTAGAAGCAGCAGCAGGAGTGTGTGTTTTAAAGTGAGGAATTGGTGTTGAACTTTTCAGCATCTATAACAGAATTATAATAAACATCTGAACCATAATTCCATAAATTCCATGAAGTGAGCAAACCTGAACACATTTTTCAACACTCTATAATAGTTTAGTACTATTTTTGATAAATGGTTAAATAAGGAATGTTAAGCTCCTAATTATTCTATGTAAAATATTGATTATTATGTTGTTTTCTATTATTTCTGTCGTAGGTACATCGTAACTGTCAGAGTATTCATATTTGCTCATCTGATAAGTGGACTAAAGAAATAAAAACAATGAGCTGTGGAGTCTAGCCTCTACCAGTATAATTTAAGTTTGAAGTATTTGATAAAAATTCCACTTCTCTACTACGAAGCGTGTTTTTTTTTTTTTTCTCTCCCTGGAGGTCAAGAACAGCAATAGAGAGCTAATGTAAGCCCATTTTAAATAATCTACACCAGTTTCAACATTCATTGTGCTCTCATTGTAAAAATGTGCAGGTGAGAAGCTCATGGAATACAACAGCAG
>NW_012123821.1:0-1290 GCF_000951035.1 Colobus angolensis palliatus | reverse complement strand
CCAACTTACAAGGGATGTGAAGGACCTCTTCAAGGAGAACTACAAACCACTGCTCAAGGAAATGAGAGAGGACACAAACAAATGGGAAAACATTCCACGCTCATGGATGGGAAGAATCAATATCATGAAAATGGCCATACTGTCCAAAGTAATTTACAGATTCAATGCTATCCCCATCAAGCTACCATTGACTTTCTTCACAGAATTAGAAAAACCTAGTCCATATTTCATATGGAACCCAAAAAGAGCCAAGACAATCCTAAACAAAAAGAACAAAGCTGGAGGCATCATGCTACCTGACTTCAAACTATACTACAAGGTTACAGTAACCAAAACAGATATATAGAACAATGGAACAGAATAGAGGCCTCAGAAATAACATCACACATCTACAACCATCTGGTCTTTGACAAACCAGACAAAAACAAGCAATGGGGAAAGGATTCCCTATTTAATAAATGGCTGCCCATATTCAGAAAACTAAAACTGGACCCCTTCCTTACACCTTATTAAAAAATTAACTCAAGATGGATTAAAGACATAAATGTGAGGCCTAAAACCATAAAATCCCTAGAAGAAAACCTAGGCAATATCATTCAGGACATAGGCATGGGCAATGACTTCATGACTAAAACACTAAAAGCAATGGTAACAAGAGCCAAAATTGACAAATCGGATCTAATTAAACTAAAGAACTTCTGCACAACAAAAGAAACTATCATCAGAGTGAACAGGCAACCTCCAGAATGGGAGAAAATTTTTGCAATCTATCCATCTGACAAAGGGCTAATATCTATAATCTACAAAGTACTTAAACAAATTTACAAGAAAAAAGCTAACAACTCCATCAAAAAAAGTGGGCGAAGCACATGAACAGATGCTTCTCAAAAGAAGACATTCATGAGGCCAATGAACATATGAAAAAAAACCTCATCATCACTGGTCATTAGAGAAATGCAAATCAAAACTACAACGAGATACCATCTCATGCCAGTTAGAATGGTGATCATTAAAAAGTCAGGAAGAAACACATGCTGGAGAGGATGAGGAGAAATAGGAATGCTTTTACACTGTTGGTGGGCGTGTGAATTAGTTCAACCATCATGGAAGACAGTGTGGCGATTCCTCAAGGATCTAGAGGCAGAAATATCATTTGAACCAACAATCCCATTACTGGGTATATACCCAAGGGATTATAAATCATTCTACTATAAAGACACATGCACACGTATGTTTACTGCAGCACTGTTCACAATAGTGAAGACTTGGAACCAACCCAAATGCCCATCA
>NW_012123820.1:10971214-10971483 GCF_000951035.1 Colobus angolensis palliatus | reverse complement strand
ATCGGTGCGCAGGTTTCAGAGGTGATTTTCGTTTCCCGTTTTCCACACTGAACCATTCTAAGTAGTCTCTGACCTTCATTATTCAGGGCTACAAACAGGAGATTTTATTCACTCTGGATGCGGCCCCGAGTTTCCCACAGTGAGGCGGTGCCGCAAACGTATGCGCTGAAGAGATCGCTGCTCCGCCTTGGAGGTGTCTCCCGGGTCTCTGCTGAGCAGAATGCAGCTGCGCCCTCGCAGTGCCCCCCACGCCTGTGTCTGGGCTGAGG
>NW_012123820.1:10957494-10969404 GCF_000951035.1 Colobus angolensis palliatus | reverse complement strand
AGGCGCAGAGACGCACACCGCCGGGGGAGCGGCGCAGAGACGGGCGGAACATTTGCAATCTGAAATGCCGGGCTTGGGTGCGCCCTGCTTGCAGCCGCGCACTACAGGGCCCTCTTGCCCACGGTGCTGTGCCAGTTCGCCCCCTGCTGGCGACTAGAGCAACTGCAGGGCCCTGTTGCTTACGGTGGTGGCCAGCGCCCCCTCCTGGCGCCGGGGCACTGCAGGGCCCTCTTGCAGTATAGTGACCACACACCGCCTGCTGGCAGTTGGGGACGTTGCAGGCCTCTCTGGGTCACAGTGTAGTAGCAGCGTTCCCGATACTGGCAGCTGGGGACACTGCCCGGCCCTCTTGCTCCAAGTGAAGTGGTGGCTGGCTCCCCAGCTGGCAGCTGGGGACACTGCTGGGCCCTCTTGCTTGCCTTGTAGTGGAGGCACGCCCCCTTCTGGCCGCTGGGGGACTATAGGATCCTCTTGCTCACAGTGGAGTGGCAGCACGCCCCCTGCTGCCAACCAGGACACTGCAGTTCTTCTTGCTCATGGTGTGGTGCCCGTGCACCACCTGCTGGCAGCTAAGGACACTACAGGATCCTCTTGCTCACAGTATACTCGTCGTACGCCCCCTGCTGGAAGCTGGGGACACTGCCGGGCCCTCTTGCTGGCAGTGTTGTGGCAGCACACCACCTGCAGGCAGATGGGGACTGTGCAGGGCCGTCTTGCTCCAGGTGTGACGGCTGGCGCCCCCTAAAGGCCGCTTCCTGCACCACTTAAAGTCAGAGCGCCAGTTATTAAGCGCCATCAGTTCTGAAAATTGATGTCCCAGTTCTTGTCTAACTTGGAAGAAAGATTTTCACCAAGAGACAATACTAAGATGGCGGATAACTTCCTTCAAAACAATACAGTGTGAAGAGCTTATTGTAGAAAAATAGGAGTAGGTTGATCGTGCAGGAAAGCAGCGTAAAGTTCAAGGGAAGGTACTATGCCTGGATGTACACATAGGCCAGATTTAGGGATCTCTCCACCCAGACATCTCAGTGTAGTTAAGAATAACAGCAGCATTGCCGCCAGCATATCTCACCTCCAGCCACAGGGCAGTCTTCTCCTATCTCAGAATGGAATGAATGTACACCCGGGTTTTATACCGAGTCATTCCATTCCCAGGGGCATGCAGGAGACAGAGGCCTTCCTCTTATCCCAATTGCAAGAGGCCTTCCTCTTTTACTAATCATTCTCAGCACAGACCCTTCACGGGTGTCGGGCTGGGGGATGGTCAGGTCTTTCATGTCCCATGAGGCCATATCTCAGGCTGTCTCAGTGGGGAGAAACCTTGGGCAATGCCCAGCTTTCCTGGGCAAAGGTGCCTGCAGCTTTCTGCAGTGCATTGTGCCCCTGGTTAATGGAGAATGGAGAATGGTGACGACTTTTACCCAGCATACTGCCTGTAAACATATTGTTAACAAGGCACATCCTGCACGGTCCCAGATCCGTTAAACCTTGATTCCATACAACACACGTTTCTGTGAGCACAGGGCTGGGGCTAAAGTTACAGATTAACAGCATATCGAGGCAAAACAATTGTTCAGGGTACAGGTAGAAATGGAGTTTCTTATGTCTTCCTTTTCTACATAGACACAGTAACAGTCTGATCTCTCTTTCTTTTCCCTACACTTAACCTGCTCCTCACTCATCCCTAGGGAGAACCATGTTCTTTGGCTTCTGATTTGTCCTTGCCATTTTTATTGTGAAAAGAAGCAAATATGTGTTTCTGGTACATTCTGATTTCCCTTTTTTTCTCACACAGTAGGTAGTGCACTCTCTCCAGTGCTCTGAATCTTGCTTTTATCACTTGTGCACACCAGGTGGCAAATATATTCCTTATTTTTTATGGCTGCATACATTGTGTGGATGGACTGTAGTTTATTTGATCAGTCCCCTATGGATGGGCATTGGGCTTACTCTAATCAATCATGTGGTTGCTATCTGGTAGTTCTCTTCTTAACTTTTTAAAATATAATTATGGGTTCACAGGTAGTTGCAAAAGTAGTAAAGGGCGTCTCTTGGATGACTCACTTGGTTTCCCCTAACAGTGCCATCTCACAGAACAGCGGGACACCATCCAACCAGGCATTGGCATTGGTTGACTATTGTTAAGACTACGGACCTTGTTAGACTATGGACCTTATGCAGCCTTCAGTGTTTATATGCACTGTGTGTGTGTGTGTGTTTTATGCATGGTGATCTCACATGTAGTATGTTGTAACCATCTCCACCACTGCCATTGCCATAGAACTGTTTCCTCACTGAGTGGAACTCACCTCCCTTGTCATTATTCTTTTGAGTCACATCCCCACACATTGCCCCTGTGTCCCTGGCAGCCACAAATCTGTTCTCTGTTCTCCATCTCTAGTTTTGTCATATGGAGGATGTTATGTACGTGGAACAGTGTAGTGTGCAACCTTTTATAAGACTGGCCTTTTCCACCAAGTTTCCTGCTGTTATGATCCTTCAGTTGTGGCCTGTATCAGTAGTTTATTTCTTTTTACTCCTGGGTGGTATTCTCTTGTATGGATATCCTAGAGTTTGTTGACTCCTTCACCATTGAAAGATATTTGGGTGGTGTCCACTGTGAGGCTATTCTGAATAAAGCTCTTAGGAACATGCATGTACAGATTTTTGTGAACTTGAATTTTCATTCTTTGGGGTAAATGCCAAAGAGTACAGTTACTGAGTCACATGGGAAGTACATGTTTGGTTTTTTAAGAAACTGCCAAATTCTTTTCTAAAGTGGCTGTACCATTTTTCAGTTACACCAGCGATGTATGAGATGTTCAGTTTTCTTGCATTCCTGCTAGCACTTGGTGTTATTTTTTATCTTACCCATTCTAACTGGCATAGTGAGAGCTCATTGTGGTTGTAATGTGCATTTCTCTAATGGCCAATGGTGCTGACCATATTTACATGTGCACATTTGCTGTTCAGCTACTTTGTTTGGTGAAATGTCTGTCCATGTCTTTTGTCTCATTTCTCATGGGATTTTTAAAAAATGTATTGAGTTTTGAGAGTTCTTCATAGATTCCAGATACAAGTCCTTTGTTGGATATGTGGGTGCAGTTATTTTCACTCGGTCTGCAGTGTGTCTTTTCATCCTCTTAATAAGATCCTTCACAGAGTGAAAGACCTCCATTTTCATGAAGCCCATTTTATCAGTTTTTATTTCTATAAATTATTATTTTGGTGTCATCTCTAAGAACTGGGTGTTGAATATTTCCATGTTTTTCCTTACTCACTAGAGTCTTCTTTCTATGTTAGAGGAAAAGGAGTTGCCTCTGCTACTCTTCCCATCCTGTTCCTGAGAAGAAAACACTGAACCCTCAGAAGCTGCATGCTGTGCTGACCTGGCTGCCACTCTCCCCACACTCCCTGGAGTGGGGAGGCTTGGTACTCCCTCCCACCACCTCCAGCCACACCTTTCCTTTCTTCAAAAACCTAAAACGCTGTTCTCACTCTGAAGTTGTTTCAAGAAAGCTTCTAAAACAGTGTCTCAAACTTCTGTGAATTCTTCCCACAGTCATAAGACGTTTCACAGGGAGACCCTCTGGATACTCACATCTTTATCAATTTAGCAAATGTTTCGCAGCACAGCACTTACCTTTGTGACATGTGATGCACACTGATAGTTTGTATTGTGCTACACTGCGCTATTCTTTTAAAAGCCAGTCATAGCTGACCAAATGGATGTCACCACCTTCTAACACATCTAGGTCTGCAACTAAAATACTCCAAATATTCCAGCAAGGACCAAAAATCTTAGGCCTAGATTTGCCACCAGCGCCCTCTTCTGGGCAGCTTTATTATAAGCAGTGTCTTGAAACACTTGTGTGATTGTCAATATATGTATGTGTGCACTGAGTCTCACCAGAAAATACATCTATGTCTGTTGGTTACAGTCTAAAATGTTTAAGAAACCATGTTTAGAAGTTTTCCTAGTCAGGAAAGGCCAAATAAAAAGGGTATTGTGTGTGTGAGTAATGGGGGTTCTCATTTCACTAAGGAGATGACAGAGGCTGTGCAGATGTTTTTCTCTGTGATCTCCTCTCCTCCTACAAATCATGCCCAGAGGAGGGATCTCAGGGGTCTCCCCCTGCCTCTCCAGACCCTTTCCCATACCTAGGTCGGCCTGGGCAGAAGGCGGCAGAGCTCACATCTGTGTGGAGAGCAGGCCGGGGTCACTGCAGGCCTCCGTGCCATCATTCATCTTCACTTCACAGGTCTCATTCAGAGACATATCCTCCTGACCCACCATGGCTGTCTGGCTCTCCCGGGAAAAGCACCTACAGTGTTCAAGATGGAGAAAAACATCAGGAACTGCCAACCCTTTTTCCCCTTCCCTCAGCTAGTAAGGCATCACACATTCACATATGCACACATGCACACACACACACACACAAACACATGCACATGCGTGCAGACACACGTGAACACACATGCAATTGCTGTGGCCTCACACTCCCGTAGCCATGGAAGTATTAAGATTAGGGTGAGGGGCCGGGTGCGGTGGCTCAAGCCTGTAATCCCAGCACTTTGGGAGGCAAGACAGGCGGATCACGAGGTCAGGAGATCGAGACCATCCAGGCTAACCCGGTGAAAACCCGTCTCTACTAAAAAATACAAAAAACTAGCCGGGTGAGGTGGTGGGCGCCTGTAGTCCCGGCTACTCGGGAGGCTGAGGCAGGAGAATGGTGTAAACCCGGGAGGCGGAGCTTGCAGTGAGCTGAGATCTGGCCACTGCACTCCAGCCTGGGCGACAGAGCCAGACTCCATCTCAAAAAAAAAAAAAAGATTAGGGTGAGGGTTTCACGTGAGAGGGCATCTGGTGTAGATCCAAGGAGATCTGAGTCCTGACCCTAATTCACTTACCCTGTGGTCCAAGTCACTTAGCCCACCCCATGCCTCAGTTTCCCTTTCTATGAGATTGGAGTGACGTGTGCCCAGCCTGACTTGGAGGCCTGCTGCGAGTCACAAATAAAGCAACAGATAGGACAGTGCTTTGAGACTGGGAAGAGCCAGCTGTGACCAAAAGGTCCTGGACTGTGCCTTAAAGGGCAGGGTGGGTCCGTGAGGAGGCTGCTCCCCCTGCTGTTTGGGCAGAGTAGGGGCAGTTCTCTCTTGGGGAGGCCTACAGATCACCACCCACCCCACAGTGGGAGGGGAAGATGAGAGGTTGGAGAAACAAGAGGAACAGGAGAAGAGGGAGGTGGAGTGGGCTTTGGCAAGGCACGGGGGAAGAAGCTGAAGACACAGAGTGACAGCAGGCAGGCAACAGCACTTCTGGGGACCACTGGGAATGAACTTGCTGGTTCACCTTCAGCACAAGCAATGCCAGTGCCTGAGCTGCTTTAAGCTTGAGCTGTGACATAAAGGACAAGGCCTGGGAACTGGAACTTGAGCTATGCCTCTCTTATTCACCAAGCTGGAGCTTGGCACCCTGAGTGTTGTTTGTACCAACTGCAGTGGGCAGAGAGGGAACCAATGTTTTATGAGCACTGACTGTGTGTTCGCCACTGTGCCAGGTGCTTTGTGTGTTTTGCTTCATGAAGAGGTGTATCTCTGCAGAGAGGAAAGTCTCCTGAGAATTCCCCCAACTCCTCTAAAACCCTCTCAGCTCCTCTAAACACCCCTCTCCCCTTATGTCACAGAGAACAAAGCATCACATGAAAATCCCCCTAGAAAATAGGGATTTAATTCATCCTGAGATGCTAAAGACAGACACGGAGTCCTCCCTAAGCAGAGGCTTTGATGAGGCCAGCAGAGGAGAAGGCCATGTGGGGGCCCAGCACATCCTCAGCATTGGCTCACTAAACCTGGAATCGATTGAGTCACATCTCAGTCACTTTTTGGTTAACAAGGTCAACCGAGGCACAAGCACCAAAGTCCACCTGAAGAAGTTGGGTCTGTCTACAAACCACTTGTGAGTCACTTTTAAAAGAATAGGACAGTGTAGCTCAATACTAGGGGGCTTACGCTTCTTCCAGATGTCAGTGAGTGAGACCACCTCACAGAAGACTCTCCCACCTTTGCTCTCGTGAGATGGAAGACTTTGGATTAGGCCTAAGGAGGCAGATTTGATCTTGGGAGATAACGTAGGCTTCTTGTCCCTTACCTCCCTAGAAAACTGTTGGCTGTCAGTATCTATATTAGGGGTAAGACCGAGTGACAGGAACAGCTCTGGAAGCATCTCTTTGGGCTTCTAGGAAATATTTCACTGACAGCAAGGAGAGAGTAGGGTGGCAGAGCAGCATCAAACTTAGTTGTCAGTCCTGTTTTCCACCTCCACACGTGTTGGGTGGAATTCACGTGCTTGCCACACTCCCATTGGTACATTTAGATAACAGATGAGGGCAAGGAAGGTGGGCTCTGGGTTACATACAGCAGAGTGCTGCTGTCTGCAGCCCTCTCTCATGCAAGAAAGCATATCAGATTGCCATAGAGCAAGTGACATTATTGTCGGAATAGCTGAGTCCATTCTAATTTATTTTAAAAAGTTATTCTGAAACTTTGCCCCTCCACTACATAGTAGTTTGAGGATACCCCATTTTCCCTCACTTTTTCTCTGTCCTGATGGAAAACCACATGGTGCCTCAACTGCTTTGTGACTCCACCAGCCTCACATTCTCCTCTGCAGGCTTGAATCCAAGGTGAGGCTTTGAACATTCCCAGACACCCATAAAGGTGATTAGGTTGTTGCCTCAAACTCTGGAAGAAACTGACCAGACCCTGGGCCAAATGCCTTAAACTCTCATAAACTTCCCGGAGTCCCTGGCCAAGATCTCACTACGTAGAGCACTCTTTCCCTCGCTGCCTACCTGGAGGACACACTGAGACCCGGTTTCTACCGAAGTTACCCAAATAAATGCTTTGAACTGATCATCCTGGCATCTAATGCTTCTTTCTTTGGGATCCCAACCAGCTCAATATTGGCATGATTTGGGACATTCCCTTGTGGTAGCTCCCCTGACGCCACTGTCGGGGTGACTCCAGCTGAGGACTCGCTGGGACAGAGCACAGTTATTACTGACGAGCTCTTTATGCTCCTTCAGAGCTCGGAGCTCAACTTCCTTGTGCCTGATTTCTCATCTACAATGTGGTATTTATAACACTTCTGTGGAACTGTTGTTCAATATCCTTCGTTTTTGAACGACCGTGCATTTGGCTGCCTGGAATACAGAATATGCTTTCCATCCTTCCTTGCAGCTAGGTGTGGCCACATAACTAAGTTCTAACCAAGCAGTGGAAGGCAGAGTCCCAGACGGCACTTTCAAGAAGTGTTCTTTTTTTTTTCTTTTTTTTTTTTGTTGAGACGGAGTCTCGCTCTGTGGCCCAGGCTGCAGTGCAGTGGCCGGATCTCAGCTCACTGCAAGCTCCCCCTCCCGGGTTCCCACCATTCTCCTGCCTCAGCCTCCCGAGTAGCTGGGACCACAGGCGCCAGCCACCTCGCCTGGCTAGTTTTTTGAATTAGCCAGGTCTGCGCCTGCGCCGACCTGGGATTACAGGCTTGAGCCACCGCGCCCGGACTCAAGAAGTGTTCCTAAAGAGCAAGGGCACATCCATTTCTGTCCTGCCAGTCTGCCTGGCACCTGGAACATGAACAGCATGGCTGGGGCTAAACAGTGATCTCAAACCATCAGGAGGAAGTGATGTATTAAAAGGTGACAGAACCAAAAGATAGAAGAAAGCTAGATCACTTATAGTTGCAGAGTTTTCCTTTTTGGACAGCTTACCTTGAGGCCTTGTTCATATGAGGGCAAGGGGGTGTGAGTTTTCTGTCACTGTCAAACCCTATCCTAATGGATTGACATGATCTTTCAAAATTGCTGTGAGGATTAAAGGAGATAATTATTTAAAGTGCTTAACAGTTATTCTGGCACAAAGTCAGAAGGCACACAAAGTCAGAAGTCAGAATTCTGCACCTTCGATTGAGGTATCCAGATTCTTGCACTGGGACTGACTAGGCAGACAGCTCAACCCACAGAGAGTGAGGAAAAGCAAGTGGGGCAATGGCCCACCCAGGTGGGCACGAGCCAGGGGAGCCCCCACTCGCAGCCAAGGGAGGCGGTGATTGTGCGACTCTGCCCGGGAAACCACGCTTCTCCCACGGACCTTGGCAACCTGCAGATCAGGAGGTCCCCTCATGAGCCCAGCCCCCATGGCCTGGGTCTGCAGCACAGAGCTGTGTGGAGTCTCGGCGGAGAGCTCGCTGGCTCACTGGGGCATGCTGGAAACCCAGGAGTTTTGCGTACTCTGCCCGGAGAATTCCAGCAAAGCGGGAGATAATCCATGCATTCCCCTAGGAAGGGGCCTGAATCCAGGGAGCCAAGTGACGTCATCCTGAGGCTCCACTCCCACAGCCCCTCACAAGTGACGTCATTCTGAGGCTCCACTCCCACAGCACCTCACAACTGACGTCATTCTGAGGCTCCACTCCCACAGCCCCTCACAACTGACGTCATTCTGAGGCTCCACTCCCACAGCACCTCACAAGTGACGTCATTCAAAATAATTTTCATGTAGAGGTTTACATATGTGGATCAGGAATCTCCATGTATTACCAAATTTATGAGAACATAACAAATGTTGATACACACATTTAATTCTGAAATAAATCTTACAACAAATAAAATTGTAACAAATCAAGAAAACTCTGTAGGTTACATATTTTATGTCTAAAAATACAGATATTGAACACTCAAAGGATGGATAAAAGAAGAAATCATAAGAGAGAACAGAAAATATTTAGAGACAAATTAAAAATATGAAATACCAAAAGTTAAGAGAGATGTCAAAAACAGTACCATAAGAGAAAAATTTATAGCTACAAATGATTATAAAAAAATAAGACAGCAAATCAACAACTTAACTTTATACCTAATGAACTAAAAACAGAGGGGAAAAGAGGGAACAAACAAAAGCTAGCAAAACAAAAAATGATAAAGATAGCAGTGGAAATAAGTGAAACAGAGAATAGAAAAACAATATCAAAAATCAACAAAACCGAGTTTGTTCTCTGAAAAAGTTCAACAAAACTGAAAAACCTTTAACTAGACTGACTAAGAAAAAAAAGAGAATACTCAAATTACAAAACTCAAAATAAAATGGGTTCATTACTACCAAATTTTTGGAGTAAATAAAGGATGTAAGAGAGTACCATAAGGAATTGTACACTAAAAAATTGAATAACCTAAATAAAATGAACAAATTCCTAGAAACAAAAAACCTACTAAGACTGAATCAGAAAAGTTGAATAAACCTATTCAGCAAGGAGATTCAGCAAGAAGATGGCATCAGTAATCAAAAACTCAGCAACAAAGAAAAGCCTGGACCAGACGGCTTCACTGTTGAATTCTACCCAATGTTTAAAGCAAAATTAATGCCAGTTTTTCTCAAACTTTTTCCAAACATTGAAGAGGAGGTAACATTTTCTAACTTATTCTATGAGGCTAGTATTACCCTGACACCAAGCCAGACAAAGGTACCATAAGAAAACTACAAACAAACATCCCTTACAAATGCTGATGCAAAAATCCTCAACAAAATACCAGCAATTCAAATTTAGCGGTACATTAAAAGGATTATACACTATGAATGAGTATAATTGACTCCTGAAATAAAAGTGTGTTCCAACACGTGAAAATCAGTATAATAGCACATTAACACAAAGAAGGAAAAAACCCTCATGTGTATCTTAATCAAAGAAGAAAAAGCATTTGTCAAAATTTAACCCACATTCATGATAAAATATACTTAATAAACTATAAAAAGGAATAAAACACCTTAGCATAATGTTATATTTAAAAAAACCACACACACACAGCTAACATTATAATGAAAGACTGAAAGCTTTTACCCTAAGAGCAAAAACAAGGATGCCTGCTTTTACTACTTTTACTTAATATAGTACTGAAGGTTCCAGTTAGCTAAAACAATAAGGCAAGTAAAATAATAAAAGATATTCCGACTTTTAAAAAAGTAAAATTTTCTGTTCGCAGATGACATAATCTTCTATATTAAAAATATTTTACTTTCTGTGAGATAAACTATCAGATGCAATAAATAACATTCAGCAAAACTACAGGATACAAAATCAACACACAAAAATCAGTTGTATTTCTACAATAACAAACTATCTGAAGAAGAAATCAAGACAACAGTATCATTTATGATAGCGTCAAAAAATAAAATACTTAGAAACCAACTTAACCAAGGAAATGAAAAACTTGCATAGCAAAAACTATAAACATTGCAGAAAAATATTAAAGATGACACAAATAAATGAAAAGACATCATGTGTTTATGGATTGGAAGACAAAACCTGGTCAAGATGCCATTGTTATCTATAGTCATCTACAGATTCAATAAAATCACTATAAAAATTCCAATATTTGAAAAAATAGAAAAACCTATTCTAAAAATCAGATGAAATCTCAAAAAACCCCAAGTAGCCAAATCAATCTTAAAAACTAACAATGTTAGAGAACTAACACCTCCTGGTTTCAAACTTACTGTAATTCTTCAGTACCCAAAACGATGTTGTACCAGCATAGAGACAGACATAAAGACCAATGCAATGGAAAAAAAGAACCAAAAAATATGGTCATGATTTTTAACAAGGGAGTCAAAACTATTCAATGGGGAAAGGACAGTGTATTTTTTAATGGTGTTAAAAATGAATATTTACATGGAAACCAATAAAGCTGGACCCTTACTTTATACCATATAAAAAACTTAATTTAAAACGGACCAAACATCTAATTGTAAGAGCTAAAACTATAAAACCCTTAGAAGAAAACACAGGAAACATGTTTCATAATGTAGAATCTGGCAATAATTTCTTGGATATAACAGTGAAAGCACAGACAGCAACAACAAAAATACATAAAAAGAACTTCATCAAAGTGAAAAGCTTTTATGTATCTGAAGATACAATCAATAGGTTGAAAATAAATTCATGAAGGGAAAGAAAATATCAACACATTATATATTTGATAAGTAATAACCAGGCTATATAAAGACCTCAGAAACAACAACAACAAAACAATCAAATATAAACATGAGCAAAGGTTTTAAAATACACATTTCTTTAAAGAAGATAGATAAATGACCAGTAAGCACAGTATAAACTGTGCAGCATCACTAATCATGAGAAAAATGTAAATCCAAACCACAACGCAATACCAACTGACACATATAAGTGTAGCTGCCATCAAAAAAACCACCACCAGCAAATCAAAACAACAAAGCCCCAGAAAACAGCAAATGCTGGATGTGGAGAAGTCAGGACTCCTGCACACTGCTGGGGGAAAGTAAGATGCCACAGCCACTGTGGAAAACAGTAATCACCACATGATCCAGTAATTCCACATCTGGGTATATACCCCAAGAAACTGAAAGTGGGAATTTGCACACCCATGTTTATAGCAGCATTCACAAGAGCCAAAGGGTAGAAAAAGCCCAAATGTCCATGTACAGATGAATGGATGAGCAAATATGATCAATACACACAATGATATATTATTCAGCCTCAAAAAGGAAAGGCATTCTAATACATGCTACAACATAAACCTTGAAAAGATTCACACCAAAAAATGCAAATACTCTATGCTTTCCACTTTTATAGCGTACCTAGAGCAGTTAAATTCATAGACACAGAGAGTAGGATGTGGTTTCCAGGGAACGGGGGGAAGGGAAAGGGGAGCTATTGTTCCATGGACACAGAGTTTCACTTTGGGGTGATGACAGGTTTGGAATGGATAGTGGTGATAGTTGCACAACAACGTATTTGTACTTAATGTACTTAAATTTTCTGTTATACATATTTTACCACAGTAAAAAAATTAGCAAATATTTAAAAATCTACAT
>NW_012123820.1:10952331-10953715 GCF_000951035.1 Colobus angolensis palliatus | reverse complement strand
GAGGTCAGTGTGAGACCTCCCGTCCCCTACTCTGGAATCAGATCCAGGAAGGCATGCATGCAGGCTGAGATTGAGGTCAGTGTGAGACCTCCCACCCCTGCTCTGGAATCAGAGGAAGGCATGCATGCAGGCTGAGCTGGAGAGATGAGCTGGGTGGGCAGAACAGTCCTCCCATGACCCTAGACCTTAAGTGCTCCCACATGCTCTCAGGCATGTATCAAACCAAGAAAGCAGGCTAGGAGGGTAACACAGCTAAGTGTATACAGGGAGCTACGAAATACTTGAGCTGAGCAAATGACACACAAGGAGACAGAAGCAGTGTGACCTTCACACAGTGACCTGGCTGAAATCATTTCAGGCTCTCATTAACCAGGCGAGCTCTGCTTTCTCTCTGAGGTAGGCAAACTTGAGGGGTAAAGTGGGAGTTGGGGAAAACAGAAAAGAAAGCCTGGTAGTATTTCTTCTAACTCTGTTATACATAAAAACTAAAACATAAATGCCCTGTCTCAGGGCCCAAATGTTAGCTGAAAAAATGTTTGTCATCTCAGTCACGTGACATGGACTTTAGCAGAGCAGTACACACGTGGTCATTATTCCTTTCCCTCTGCATGTTGTGTGCTTTCTCAGTTTTATAACGTACCTGATCCACTTGTCTCATCATACTAGCTGCAAACAAGGCCACTGAATGTCACACCAGGTGGCCAGCATGTCTGTGAAGGGCAGAAACTGGGGCAGTCAAGCAGCTGGCAGAGGCCAGCTAGTAAGTCCCCAATGCCCACTCCATAAAGGACTCCACACTTAAAAGACAAGATAAGCAAGTGTCAGGCTGCCTCACTAGCTATCCCCCCAAATAAAAAAATAAAAGTAACCCCTCCAGTTACCTGTGGGGAAGGGGCAGGTGAAGCTGCCTGTCCACATTACTCACCTTTTCAACTGATGAGCTTGCATCAGTTTTGGCAATTTCTCATAAAAAGGCAATTTTCACTCCTTGGGTGACACCCAGGTCCTGCAAAACTGAGCCACCAACAACCACCGGCACCACTTCCCATGAGGCCAAATAATGGCTTCCCTCAAAGCTCAGCCCTCCCACCCGCCTCCCAGTCCTGTCCCATGCAGGGGGCTACTAGCCTCCTGGGGTACAGGGGTCCAGGCCAAACCCAACCCACAGACAGCTGGTGAAACCAGCATGTATCCGAGGGCCTTCCCCCAACCTGGGCCGTGTGCCCACTGGATAGATATGCCTGTGCTCGCTCCCCTAGGACAGAGACTCCCTTTTCTTCAGTTGGAAGGAGGGATGGGGAGATTCGATGGTGTCCTGTACAGGTTGGTTTCTTCGGCTGGAACGAGGGATGGGGAGATTCGATGGTGTCTTCTACAGGTTGGT
>NW_012123820.1:10942483-10952278 GCF_000951035.1 Colobus angolensis palliatus | reverse complement strand
TGTACAGGTTGGTTTCTTCGGCTGGAACGAGGGATGGAGAGATTTGATGGTGTCCTGTACAGGTTAGATGCTATTCTGATGAGGTGCTCTTGGAGAAGCTTGCGTGAGTTTGGCGCTTTCTCAGCACGTGGTGTGTGCTGCCCCTTCGAGCTTCAGAAGTCCCAGAAGGAAAGTGCTTCTGCAACCCCCATTTACTGGTGAACAGAGGTCAGATGGTCTGCAGCCAGCCGAGCAGCTGCTAAGTGGCCAACAGGCTGGATCTGCGTCTCACTTGCAGAGGCCCTGCCTGGCTGCTGGGGCTGCCCTGGGGCTGCCCTGAGACTCCCTCCTCCTCCTCCCTCCACAGCTTTCCCAGCTTCTGTCCACAGCTGTGCTCCAGGTGGGGAACACCTGTGGGTGCACCAGGTGCAACTACTCAGAGCCCAGTGTGCTGAAGGGCCCCTGCTCTATGCTGTTTCCATATCCAAGCCCAAGCTCATCTACAGCTTCAGCAAATCCAAGCCTCCCTGAATTTCCTGCAGGACCAAACTGAGCCCTACAACCCCCACTACACTGGTTAGCTGCCAGTCCCAGCCCCTGCTGCCTCCTGAGCTGCTGTCTGTACAGTTCTGAAGTCCTTCAAGAATGTTGAGATCCTAAGCCGACTCTCACCCAAAGAGGTAAACAACCAGGGCCTCCACGGGTAGAGAACATACCCAGACAGCTCTGCTGCCTGTAGGCTTGATGTCCTTCGCCTACAACATGCCACGCTTGCCAGGCTGGAAGAGCGGCTCCAGAAACTTGGGAAACCTGGGCCTGTAGCTGGCATATGGAAAAGAGGCCTGGAAAAGCACCATTCCTGTCCATGAAGCCCCCAGATGGAACCAGGTAATTGGGAAGTACATGGGCACCAAGCCTGACCCCCACTCAGACCCAGGTGGGAACTGCAGCAGTGACTTGCCCCCTCTGCCACTCTGGCTGTACCACTACAGGAGGGAGGAACATCTAGCCCCATGCATGAGTGGAGACACTAGGTGTGGGCAGGTTCCAGTGGTTGCTGCAGCTGAACCTTCCCAACCAGGTCCATGCAAGGCCATCTCAGATGGGTGCGCACCTGGGTTGGGCAAGGACACCCCTCAGAGTGAGAGCCACTGAGCAGGGCTGTCACAGAGGCCCCCCTTCCTGCTCTGAGAACAGGTTGGGGGGAGTATGGGGGACCTCTGCCCCCTCCCAGCTGCTTCCAGGAGCCACTTCTTTCCAGATGAGGCACTCTCCTGCCTGCCCATTCCCATTTGGCTGCATTCCCATTTGGCTGCAATAGACCATTATACTCTCTGTCTCTATGACATCAATTGTTTCAAATTTTAGCACCCACAAATAAGTGAGAAGATGTGACACTTGTCTTTCTGTGCCTGACTTATTTCACTTAACATAAAGACTTTCAGTTCCATTTATGTTATTGCAAATGACAGACTCTCATTCTTTCTTATAGCTGAATAGTACTCCATTGTGTATATGTACCACATTTCCTCTATCAACAGTCATCTATTGATGGACATTTAGGTCTCTTTCAAATCTTGGCTATTACCAGCATTTGTTTCTGACTGACTTCTGGATAAAAGCCCCCTTAACTGGGGTGAAATGATATCTCATTTTGGGTTTGATTTGCCTTTCTATGATGATCAGTAATGTGGAGCACTTTTTCATTTGCCTGCTTGCCCTTTATATGTCTTCTTTTCCTAAAAGTCTATTTAAATTTTTTGTCCACTTTTTAATTAGATTACTATATTTTTTCTATACAATTTGTTGAACTCAATATATTGTAGTGTATTAGTCTGTTTCTGCACTGCTATAAAAAAAGAGACTGAAAGCCTAAAGACTAAAAGAAAGGGGCCACAGGACCCATGCAAGTCTGAAACCCAGAAGGGGAGTTGTTGAATTGTAAGGCTCCAAAATAATTATTTTTGACTCTATGTCCCATTTCCAGGGTACACAAATGCCTTGGTAAGTTTTGACCTTGTGACTTGGCATGGTTCAGCCCCCACAGCTGCTCTCATGGGCTGGTATTGTGTGCCTCTGGCTTTTCCAAGTGCAAGGTGCAAGCTGTAGCTAGATCTATCACTCTGGGGTCTGGAGGACAGTGATCCTGTCCTCACAGATCTACTAGGACATGCCCCAGTGGAGAACGTGCATAGGGACTGTAACCCCACATTTCTTCTCTGCATTTTTTTCGTAGAGGTTCTCCATGAGGGCTCCACCCCTGCAACATGCTTCTGCCTGCACACCCTGGCTTTTTTGTACATCCTTTGAAATAAAGGTGGAGGCTACCAAGTCTCAACTTTTGCATTTTGTACAACCACAGGCCTAACACCACATGAAAGCTACCAAAGCTTATGACTTGCTCCCTCTGAAGCAGTGACTATAGTTGTAACTTAGCCAATTTGAACTACACCTGGAGCTGAAGCAGTGGCCAGGATGCAGGCAGCCATATTCTGAGGCTACCCAAGGCAGCAGGTCCTGGGTCGAATCCCAGAAACTATTCTCTTGTTTTAGGCTTCAGGACTTGTGATGGAGGGCTGCCATTTAGATTTCTAAAATGCCTTCAATTCCTCTTTCCTATTGTCTTGGCTATCAACACTTGCTTTTTTTTTTTTTTTTTTTTTTTTTAGTTTATACAAGTATCTCTAACAAGTGGTTATTCCACAGCCTGCTTGAGTTCCTCTTTCATAAAAGCTTTTTATTTTTCTGCCACATGATTAGGCTGCAAAGCTCTCAAGCTTTTACACTGTGCTTCCCTCATAAGTGTAAATTACAACTTACTTTTTTTTTTTTTCTTGCTCCCACATGTAAGCATAGGTTGTTAGA
Organism: Colobus angolensis palliatus; assembly: GCF_000951035.1. NCBI lineage: Eukaryota > Metazoa > Chordata > Mammalia > Primates > Cercopithecidae > Colobus > Colobus angolensis. The sequence continues at coordinate 10,949,434 of NW_012123820.1, read as the reverse complement.
AGCAGCCAGGCCACATCTTGAATGCTTTGCTGCCTAGACATTTCTCCAACAGAAACCCTAAATCATCACTTTCAAATTCAAACTTCTATATATCCCTAGGGCATGACAGATATTCAGCCAACCACTTTGCTAAGACAACATGCATGACCTTTGCTTCAGTCCTAATAAGTTTCCAATTTTCATCTGAGACCTCCTCAGGCCAGCCTTCACTGTCCAGATCACTATCAGCATTTTGGTCACAGCCATTCAACCAGTCTCTAAGAACATCTCAACTTTCCCGCATTTTTCGGTCTTCTTCTGAGTCCTACAAACTCTTCCAATCTCTGCCTGTTTACCCAGTTACAAAGCTGATTCCACATTTTCAGGTATTCTTATAACAATTTTCCACTCCTTGGTGCCAATTTTCTGTATTAATCTGTTTTTGCATTACTATAAATATCTGAGACTGGATAATTTATATTTTAAAATGGAGGTTTAAGTGGTTCATCATTCTACAGGCTGTAGAGAAGACATAGCACTGGCATACACTTCTGGGAAGGCCTCTGGAAGTTTAGTCATGGCAGAAGTTGAAGCAGAATCTTGCACATCACAGGGCAAAAAGCAGGAGCAACAAACAGAGGGGTGAGTTGTTACACACTTTTAAACAACCAGATATTATGGGAACTCACTCACTCTCATGAGGATAGTACCAAATGGGATGATGCTAAGCCATTTATGAGTAATCCACCCCGATGGTTAAATCACCTTTCACCAGGCCCATCTCCAACATGGAGATTAACATTTAAATAAGATTTGGGAGGGGACACACATTCAAACTCTTTCAGGGGAGTCTTTATGTTTTTTCAAATATAAGATTATATCTTCAGCAAAAAAGATAATTTGACTTCTTTTCCAATTGGGATACCTTTTACTACTTTCTCTTGTCTGATTGCTCCAGATAGGACTTTCAGAATTATGTTGAATAACAGTGGTCAGAGTGGATATTCTTGTCATCTTCCAGATTTTAGAGGAAAGGCTTTTAGTTTTTCCCCCTTTAGTATGATACTAGCTGTGGGTCTGTCATATATAACTTTTATTATGTTGAGGTATCCTCCCTTACCCAGTTTACAAAGGGTTTTTTGTTATTAAAAATATTAAATTTTATCAAAATTTTTTTAGCATAATTGAAATGGTTATATGGATTTTTGTCCTTCATTCTTTTTGCTTGTTTGTTTTTTCTTTTGACGAAATCTCCCTCTGTCACGCAGGCTGGAGTGCAATGGCATGATCTTGGCTCACTGCAACCTCTGCTTCCCAGGTTCAAGTGATTCTCCTGCCTCAGCCTCCCAAGTAGCTGGGATTGCATGTGCCCACCATGGTGCCTGGCTAAATTTTGCATTTTTAGTAGAGATGGGGTTTCATCATGTTGGCCAGGCTAATTTCTAACTCCTGACCTCAGGTGATTCACCCACCTTGACTTCCCAAAGTGCTGGGATTACAGGCGTGAGCCACTGAGCCCAGCCCCTTTATTCTGTTTATATGATATATCACATTGATTTGCATGTTGAACCATCCTTGCATCTCTAGGATAAATCTCACTTGGTCATTATGAATTATCTATGTATGTATCATTTAATTCAGTTTGCTAGGTTTATTGCAAATTTTTGCATCAATATTCTCAGATCAAAGAATGAGTTTGGAGATGTTCTTTCCTTCTCTATTTTTCAGTCTGGTCCTACAGACTTTTTTATTATTACTTAATTTTGTTATTTGTTATTGGTCTGTTCAGGGTTTTTTTTATCTTTTCCTAGGTAAATCTTTGTAAGTTGTGTATGTCTAAGAATTAATTTCCTCTAGGTTTTCTAATTTGTTGGCATACAATTGCTCATGGTAGCTGCTAACAATCCTTTGATTTTTTGAAGCATTTCTTGTAATGTCTACTTTTTCAATTCTGATTTTATTAATTTGTATCTTCTCTGTTTTTCAGTTAGCCTGTCTAAATATTTGTCAATTGTTTTACTTTTCAAAAAAATCAACTTTTGTTTCATTGATCTTTTGAATTTTCTTCATTTTAACTTTATTTCTACTCTAATCTTTATTATATCTTTCCTTCTAATTTTGAGTTTGGTTTGGCCTTTTTAATCTAGTTAACTAAGATGTATTGTTAAGTTATTTATTTGAAGCATTTCTGTTTTTTATGTATGCACTTACAGTTATACATTTTCCTTTTATAATAGTACCTCTTTTACTATATTCCATAGGTTTTGCTATGCTATATTTCCATTATCATTTGTTTCAATACATTTTTCTATTTTCTTTTTAACTTTTTATTGACCTACTGATTATTCAGGAGCATATTTTTTTAACGTACAAGTGTTTGTATAGTTTCTGAAATTCATTTTTTGTTTATTTCTAGTTTTATTCCATTGTGGTCAGAGAAAATGCTTGACATTACTTCAATTTTTTGAATGTTTTTAGACTTGTTACTTAACATATGGTCTATCCTTGAGACTAACCCATGTGCTGAGGAGAAGGATGTGTATTCTGTAGCTGTTGGATGACATTTTCTGTAAATATCTATTAGGTTCATTCATTGTATAGTGCAGATTAAGTCTAATGTTTCTTTGTTGATTTTCTGTCTGGAAAGTCTATCCGATGACTAAAGTGGGATGTTGAAGTGTCCAGCCATTATTGTGTTGAGGTCTCTTTCTTTTGCTCTTAAAATATTTTCTTCATTTATCTAGGTACTTTAGTGTTGGGTGCATATATACTTCCAATTATTATATCCTCTTGATGAATTGACCTCTCCATTATTATATAATGACCTTCTTAATCTCTTCCTACAGTCTTTTGTTGAAATCTATTTTTGTCTGGTATAAGTATAGCTATTTCTGCTCTTTTTTGGTTTCTATTGGCATGGAATAACTTTTTCCATCCTTTTATTTTCAGTCTAAATGTATCTTTATAGGTAAAGTTTTTTTTTTTTTTTTTTTGGTCACAGATTATTGTCCTGCTTCTCTATCAATTCATCAACTATTTGTCTTTTAATTGGAGTATTTAGTTTAATTACATTCAATTTTATTACTGATAAGTGCTTACTCCTGCCATTTTATTTGTTTTCTGATTGGTTTTTGTCCTTTCATCCTTCTTTTCTTTCTTCCTGTCTTCCTTTTAGTGAAGGTGATTTCTCCTGTAATATAATCAAATTTCTTGCTTTTTACTTTTTGTACATCTGTGGTGTGCTTTTTGATTTGAAATTACCATAAGGCATGAAAATAGTATCTTATAACACATCATTTGAGACTGTAGACAATTTAACACTGATTGCATAAACAAAGAAACAAGCAAAGCAACACAAAAGCTCTACACTTTAATTTTATTGCCATTCTTTTAATCTTTTTGTTGCTTCTCTTCAATCCCTATTTTAATGTCCATGTCTTGGAAATATGTTGTGGTTACTATTTTTTTATTGGTTGTTTACCCTATTTGAGATTTTTGCACACCGTAATTACCGTGTTATAATATTCTGTGTTTGTCCACGTGCTATTACTAATGAGTTTTGTACTTTCAGATGATTTCTTGTTGCTCACTTTGTTTCTTTCAGGTTAAGAACTCCCTTTAGAATTTCTTGTAGGACATGTCAGTTATTAATGAAATCCATCAGTTTTTGTTTGTCGGGAAACGTTCTTATTTCTCCATCAGGTTTAAAGGACATTTTTGCCAGATGGATTATTCTAAAGTAAAAGTCTTTTTTTCTTCAGGTTTTTTAATATGTCATGCCATTCTCTCAGCCTGTGAATTTCCCCCTGAAAAGTCTGCTGTCAGATGTATTGGGGTTCCACTAAATGTTATTTGCATCTCTTCTCTCGCTGCTTTTAGAATAATTTCTCTATCCTTAACCATTGGGAGTTCAGTTAAGTGCCTAGAGGTGGTCTTCTTTGGGTTAAGTCTGCTTGATGTTCTGTAACTTTCTTGTGCTTGAATGTTGATATCAAATGTTGGGGAATTGCTTAATATTATTTAACACTATTTCTTTAAATAAATGTTTAACTCTAATCTCTTTTTCTACCTCCTCTTTAAGGGCAATAACTCTTAGATTTGCTATTTTGAAGCTATTGTTTTTAGATTTTGTAGGCATGCTTTAGTTTTTATTCTTTTTTGTCTCCTCTGACTTTGTATTTTCATATAGTCTGACTTCAAGTTCAGTAAATCTATCTTCTTCTTGATCAATTCTTTAAGTAATTCTGATGCATTCTTCAGTATAACAATTGCATTTTAACTTCAAAATTTCTGTTTTATTCTTTTTATTTCAATCTCATTGTTAAATTTATCTGCTAGAATTTTGGATTTTTTTCTCTGTGTTATATTGCATTTCTTTGTATTATGTCAACCAACTATTTTGGATTTCCTGTATGAAAGGTTACATATCTGTTTTTCCAGGATTTGTCCCTGGTGCCTTACTTAGCTTGCTCGGTGAGGTCATGTTTTCCTGGATGTTCTTGATACTTGTAGATGTTCATTTATATGTGGGCAGTGAAGAGTTCTGTCTTTTTTGTAGTCTTCAGAGTCTGGGCTTGTTTGTGCCCATTATTTTTGGGAACACTTTCCAGGTATTCAAAGCGACTTGGGTCCCAAACCCAATAACACAGTAGTTTATGCAAACACGTCGAGGTATTGCCTTGGTGGCCTTGGATTAACATCAAGAAAAATTTTCTTGATTTATCAAGTAGAGACTCTTGTTCTCTTCCCTTACTTTCTCTCAAACCAGCAGAGTCTCTCTTTCTGTGCAGAGGTATGTAGAGCTGGAATTGGGGTAACATAAGCACCACTGTGGCCACCACCACTGAGACTGTGCTGGTTCACACCTGAGGTAGGCACAGAACTTGGTCTCACCCAAGACCCACTGTAACCACTACTTGGCTACAATATAAGTTTACTCAAAGCCCTAGGACTCTATGATTAGTAGATGACAAAGACAGCCAGGTTTGTGTCTCTGCCTATAGGGTGGCAAGTTCCAAGAGTGGGTCCATAGATGCTATCTGGAAGCCCAAGATTAAAGTATAGAATCTTCAAATTGTACCTGCTCTTCTATTTCACTGTAGCTAACCTGGCACTTAGGACATAAGATTAAGGGTTTTCTCCCTTCCTTCCCCTGTTTGCAGGCAGAGGAGCCTCTTCTATAACTTCCAACATCACCGGTCCATGGGGGGATTCTGCCCAATGACTCTTTAGTTAGCTTGTGATAAATTCTGCAATGCTTGGGACTCAACCTTTGGCCCAGGGCAAGTGCAGAAATGCTGACCAAGCCCCTAGGCCTGGACTCAGGGACTCTAAGAATCTGCTTGGTGCTCTACCTCACTGTGCCTGAGCTGGTATATCAGGTGCAACACAGAGTTCCCTTTACTTTCCCCACTGCTTTTCTCAAACAGAAGAAGTCTTTCACCATAGCTACCACAGCTGGAAATGTGCTGGGTCACACCGGAAGTTAGCACTTCTCAGGCCCAATACCCATGGTGTATTGCCTGGGCATCACTGTTTTTTATTCTGGGTACAAGAGTTCTTTAGTCAGCAGGTGAGGAATTCTGCCAGGTCTTTACGGACATGGCAGCACTGACTTTAATGTTAAGTCCCCCGGTCACTGTGCTCTCGCTCTCCCAAATTCACAGGTTTCTCTGTGTTGTGTGGCTGCTGCTGGGTGGGGGTGGGGGAGTGTTGTTGTGGGCACTCCCTTAGCTGCTCTGGCTGGTGTTCCAGTAGGCCACATTCTCCCCACCCTCCACATTCCACTGGCTCCGAGTGCCTCGGCAGTATGGCTTGCCTAATAATTGAAGTCCTTGTGGCCTAGACTGCCCCTTAAGTCCTCTTAGGGTCCAGTAGCACTTCAACTTATGATGGCAAGGCTTGTAACAACTCAACCTCCCAACACTGAGATGGGAGATTTTCTTCTTGCTGGGGCCAATCCAAATTCTCCCTCTATTGGCAGATGTCAGCTGAGTACAATCTGGTTCTGCTTTTCACTGTGACAGGGTAGTACTGAGTTTATTGCAAAACCTCACAAACTGTGCCCTCCCTCTCCCAAACATATGCTCTCTGCACCACGTGGCCACTACTGGTGGTGGAAAGAGAGGTGGCATCAGTGTTTCCAGACTGTCATTTTCTATGTCTTCTCCAATGTCTCTTTCAGTGGTATGAAGTTAATACCAGGTACTGTGAGTGCTCACCTACTTTTTGGTCCCTTTGACAGAGCTTCTTGAATATAGTGAGTTGTGAAAATTTGGTGTTTTGGTATGGGGATGAGTGTTGTAGGCTTCTATTCTGCCTTCTTACTCTGTCTCTGCCTTAAATTTTTTAGATTCAGGGAGTACGTTTGCAGGTTTGTTACGTGGATATATTGTGTGATGTTGAGCTATGTGAGATATAATTGATCCCATCACCAAGGTAGTGAGCATAGTACCCATAGTTTCTCACCCCCTGCCCTCCTCTCTTGTCTATTTTTTACATCTTTATATTCATGAGAACCCCATGTTTAGATCCCACTTATAGGTAAGAATATGTGGTACTTTGTTTTCTGTTCTTGTAATTTCCTCAGGATAATGGCCTCCAGATGCATCCATGTTGCTGCATAGGACACGACTGTATTCTCTTTAATGTGTGCATAGTATTTTATGTTGTTTATGTAGCATATATTTCTTTTGTTAATTTTTTTTATTATTATACTTTACGTTCTAGGGTACATGTGCATAGCGCGCAGGTTTGTTACATATGTATACTTGAGCCATGTTGGTGTGCTGCACCCATCAACTCATCAGCACCCATCAATTCGTCATTTATATCAGGTGTAACTCCCAGTGCAATCCCTGCCCCCTCCCCCCTCCCCATGATAGGCCCCGGTGTGTGATGTTCCCCTTCCCGAGTCCAAGTGATCTCATTGTTCAGTTCCCACCTATGAGTGAGAACATGCGGTGTTTGGTT
>NW_012123820.1:10932970-10939811 GCF_000951035.1 Colobus angolensis palliatus | reverse complement strand
CAACTCCTGGATTCATTGATTTTTTGGAGGGTTTTTTCTGTCTCCGTCTCCTTCAGTTCTGCTCTGATCTTAGTTATTTCTTGCCTTCTGCTAGCTTTTGAATGTGTTTGCTCTTGATTCTCTAGTTCTTTTAATTGTGATGTTAGAGTGTCAATTTTACATCTTTCCAGCTTTCTCATTGAGGCCTCATTGAGGCCTATGGTGAAAAGCCAAATATCCCACGATAAAAACTAGAAAGAAGCTCTCAGTGAAAAGCCTTTTCCATGTGTGGATTCATCTCACAGAGTTAAATATTTCTTTTAATTCAGCATATTGGAAACACTTTCTTTGTAGAGTCTATGAGAAGACACTTTGGAGCCCATTGAGGCCAATGGTGAAAAGTCGAATATTCCCTGAAAAAAACTAGAAAGAAGCTCTCTGTGAAAACACTTTGTCATGTGTGGATTCACCTGATAGAGTTAAACTTTTCTGTACATTTAGCAGGTTGTAAGCTCTCTTTTTGAAGAATCTACAAAGTGACATTTTGGAGCTTATTGAGGCCTATGATGAAAAGCCGAATATTTCACCAAAAAAAGTAGAACAAAACTCTCTGTGAAAATGCTTTGCAATATGTGGATTCACCTCCCAGAGTTAAACTTTTCTCTTGAATCAGCAGGTTTTAAACACTCTTTTTGTAGAATCCACAAGGAAACATTTCAGAGCCTACTGAGACCTGTGATGAAAAGCCGAATATTTCACCAAAAAAAGTAGAAAGAAGCTCTCTGTGAAAACTTTTTGTGATGTGTGGATTCATCTCACCGACTTAAACCTTTCTTTTGATTCAGCAGTTGGAAATATTTTTATTGTGGAATCTACAAGGAAATACTTTGGGTCTCATTGAGGCCTATGGTGAAAAGCCAAATATCCCAGGATAAAAACTAGAAAGAAGCTCTCAGTAAAAAGCTTTTGCCATGTGTGGATTCATCTCACAGAGTTAAACCTTTCTTTGGATTCAGCACATTGGAAACCTTCTTTTTGTAGAATCTACGAGGGCATACTTCTGAGTCCATTGAGGCCTATGGTGATAAGTCAAATATCCCGTGATAAAAACTGGAAAGAAACTCTGTGAAAACGTTTTGCAATGTGCAAATTCATCTCACAGAGTTAAACGTTTCTTTTGATTCAGTTGTTTGGAAACACTCTTTTCTATGAGGGGACATTCCATAGCCTGTTAAGGCCTATGGTAAACAAAACGAATATCTCACAATAAAAACTAGAAAGAAGCTATCTCTAAAAATGCTGTGTGATGTGTGGATTCATCCCACAGACTTAAACCATTCTTTGGATTCAGCAGGTTGGAAACACTCTTTTTGTAGAATGTATGAGGGAATATTTCAAAGCCCTTTGTGACCTATGGTTAAAAACCAAATATCCTGCATTAAAAACTAGAAAGAAGCCATTCCTGAAAATGCTTCATGATGTATGCATTCATTCTACAGAGTAAAGCCATTCTCTGATTCAGCAGGTTGGAAACACTCTTTTTGCAAAATCCATGAGGGAACATTTCAGAACCCATTGAGGTCAATGATGAAAAATCGAATACCCCATGATAAAAACTAGAAAGAAGCATTTGTGAAAATGCTTTGTAATGTGTCATTTCACCCAACAGAGTTAAACCTATCTTTTGATTCAGCAGGTTGGAAACATTCTTTTGTAGAATCTACAAGGAAACATTTCAAAGCCTATGTAAGCCTATCGTGAATAACTGAATATTTTGCAATAAAAACTAGAAAGAAGCTCTCTGAGAAATACTTTCCAATGTGTGGATTTATCTCACAGAGTTAAACACTTCTGTTGATTCAGTAGGTTGTAAACATTCTGCTTGTGGAATCTACGAGGTGACATTTCAGAGTCTATTGAGGTCTATGATGAAAAATCAAATATCCTGATATAACAAGTAGAAAGAAACTATCTGTGAAACTGCTTTTCACTGTGTGGATTCATCTCACAGAGTTAAAACTTTCTTTAATTCAGCAGGTTAGAAACACTCTCTTTGTAGAATATACAAAAGAACATTTCAAAGCCCATTGAGGACTAAAATAGAAAACAAAATATCCCATGATAAAAACTACAAAGAAGCTAGCTATCTGTAAAACTGCTTTACAATGTGTGGATTCATTTCACAGAGTTAAACCTTTCTTTTGATTCAGCAGGTTGAAAACATTCTCTTTCTAGAATCTATAAAGGGACATTTCAGAGCCCATCGAGGACTATGGTGAAAAAGTGAATACCCCGTGATAAAAACCAGAAAGAAGCTATCTGTGAAGATGCTTTCCTATGTGTGGATTCATCTCACAATGCTAAACCTTTCTTTTGATTCAACGGGTTGGAAACACTCTTTTTGTAGAATATACAAAGGTATATTTCAAGGCCCATTGAGGACTATGGTTAAAAAAGTGAATATCCTGTGATAAAAACTAGAAAGAATCTATCTGTGAAGACACTTTTCTATGTGTGGATCCATATCACAATGTTAAACCTTTCTATGAATTCAGCAGGTTGGAAACACTTATTTTCTAGAATCTATGAGGGGACATTTTGGAGCCCATTGAGGCCTAGGGTAAAAAAACAAATTTCCCCCAATAAAAACTATAAATAACCTATCTGTGAAAGTTCTTTGCAATTTGTGGATTCATCTCCCAGAATGAAAATTTCCTTTTGATTCGGCATGTTGGAAACACTCTTATTGTAGAACCTACAAGAGGACATTTCAGAGCCTATTGAAGCCTGTGTTGAAAAATCGAATATCCCGCAATAAAAAGTAGAAGGAAGCTACCTGTAAAAACGCTTTTTGATGTGTGGATTCATCTCACAGAGCTGAATCTTTCTTTTGATTCAGCATGTTGGAAATACTTTTTTTTTAATAGAATCTATGAGGGGACACTTGGGAGCTTTTGTGTTCTATGGTGAAGAACTCAATATCCTGCAATAAAAACTAGAAAGAGGCTCTCTGTGAAAACATTTGGTGATTTAGGGATTCATCTCATAAACTTAAACTTTTCTTTTGATTCAGCAGTTTGGAATCACTCTTTTTGAAGAGTGTCTGAAAGGACATTTTGGAGCCCATTGGGGCCAGTACTGAAAAACCCAATATCCTTTTATAAAAACTAGAATGAAGCTGTCTGTAAAGACGCTTTGCTATGTGTGGATTCATCTCATAGAGTTAAACCTTTTAATTCAGCAGTTAGAAACACTTAGTTTGCAAAATCTACTAGGGGACATTTCTTAGCCCATTGAGGCCTATGGTGAAAAACCAAATATCCCAGGAAAAAAACTATACAGAAGCTGTATGTGAAAACACTTTGCAATATGTGGATTCATTTCACAGAGTTAAAACTTTCTTTTGATTCAGCAAGATGGAAACATTCTTTTTTTAGAATCTATGAGGGAACATTTTGAAGTCCTTTGAGGCCTATGGTAAAAAATCGAATATCCCACAAAAAAGCTAGAAAGAAACTATCTGTGGAAACGCTTTTAGATATATAGGATTCATCTCACAGAGTTAAACCTTATTCTTTTTTTAATTCTGTAGGTTGGAAACATTACTTCTGCAGAATCTACAAAAAGATATTTTGGAGGCCATCTATGCCTAAGGTAAAAACCCAATTATCCCACGATAAAACCCAGAAAGACACTGTCTCTGAAAATGCTTTGTGATGTGTGAATTCATCCCACAGAGTTAAATCTTATTTGGATTCAGCAGGTTGGAAACACTTTTTTTTAGAATGTACGAGGGAACATTTCAAAAAAGATAAAACGATTGTGATGTATGGTGAAAAATGAAATATCCTATGATACAAACTGGAAAGAAGCTTTCTGTGGAAATGCTTTGCAATGTGTGGATTCATCTTACAGGGTTTAACCTTTCTTTGGTTTCAGCTGGTTGGAAACACTCTTTTTGTAGAAACTTTGAGGGGAAATTTTGGAACCCATCGAGGCTTATGGTGGAAAACCAAATATCCCATGATAAAAACTAGAAGGAAGTTATTTCTAAAAATGCTTTCTGATGTTTGGAACCTACCGAATTCAAAGAAAGAGTTAAACCTTTCTTTGGATTCAGCAGCTTAGAAACATTCTTTTTGTAGAATGTACAAGGGAACATTTTAAATCCCATTGTGGCTTATGGTGAAAAAACGAATATCCCATGATAAAAACTGGAAAGAGGCCATCTCTGAAACTGCTTTGCAATGTATAGATTCGTCCCATAGAGTACAACCTTTCTTTGATACAGCAGGTTGGAAACACTCTTTTTGCAGAATCTATGCAGGAACACTTCGGAGCCCACTGTCGTTAATGGTGAAAAACAAAATACCCCACCATAAAAGCTAGAAAGAAGCTATCTGTGAAAATGGCTTTGTGATGTGTCAATTCACCCAAAGACTTAAACCTATCTTTTGATTCAGCAGATTGGAAACATTCTTTTGTAGAATTTACAAAGGGACATTTCAGAGCCCATGTAGGTTTATAATGAATAACTGAGTATTCCCCAATAAAAACTAGAAATAAGCTATCAGTGAAAATGCTTTACCATGTGTGGATTCATCTCATAGATTTAAACCTTTCTTTCAATTCAGCAGGTCAAGAATACTCTTTTAATCGAATCTACCTGGGGACATTTCAGAGCTCATTGTGGCCTATGGTGAAAAACAGACTATCCCATAATAAAAACTAGAGAGAAGATCTCTATGACAACACTTTGGGATGTGTGGATTTATCTCCCAGAGTTAAACCTTACCTTGATACAGCAGGTGGGAAAACACTTTTTGTAGAATCCATGAGGGGACATTTGAAGTCCCTTGAGGCCCATAGTGAAAAACCGAATATCCCACAATAAAAACTAGAAAGAAACTATCTGTGGAAACACTTTGCAATGGTGGATTCAACTCACAGAGTTAAACCTTTCTTTTCACTCATCAGGTTGGAAACACTCTTTCTGTAGAATCTACAAAAGAATATTTAAGAGTCCATTGAGGCCTAAGTTGAAAAACTGAATATCCCATAATAAAAACTAGAAAGAAGCCATTGGTGAAAATGTTTTGTGAAGGGTAGATTCATCTCACAGAATTGAACTTTTCTTTTGATTCAGCAGATTGGAGACACTCTTTTTGTAGAATCTATGGGGGTACATTTCAGAGCCCATTGAGGCCTATGGTGAAAAACTGGATATCCTGTGATAAGAAAACTAGAAAGAAACTATTTCTGAAAATGCTTTGTGATATGTGGATTCATCTCACAAAGTTAAACCTTTTCAGCAGGTTAGAAAAACTCTTTTTGTAGAATCTGTGAGGGGACATTTCAAAACCCATTGAGGTCTTTGTAAAAAGCTGAATATTCCACAGTAAAACCAGAAAGATGCTATCTGTGAAAACACTTTGTGGTATATGGATTCATCTAACAGAGTTTAACCTATCTTTTAATTCAGCAGGTTGGAGACACTTTTTTTTTTTTTTTTTGTAGAATCCACAAGGGGACATTTCGGAGACCATTGAGTCCTAATGTCAAAAATTGAATATCCCACAATAAAACTAGAAAGAAGCTATCTCTAAAAACTCTTCGTGATGCATGGATTCATCTAACAGAGCTTAACCTTTCTTTGGATTCAGCAGGTTAGAAACATTCTTTTTGTACAATGTACGAGGGAACATTTCAAAGCCCTTGTGACCTATAGTGAAAAACCGAATATCCGTAATAAAAATTGGAAAGAATCCATCTCTGAAAATGATTTTCGATGTGTGCATTCATCTCACAGAGTTAAACCTTTCTTTTGATTCAGCAAATTGGAAACACTCTTTTTGCAGAATTTACAAGGGGACATTTCGGAGCCCATTGATACCTGTAGTGAAAAACAGAATATCCCATCATAAAAAGTAGAAAGAAGCCATCTGTAAAAATGCTTTGCCATGTGTGGATTTATCTTATGAAGCTAAACCTTTCTGTGGATTCAGCAGGTTGCAAACAATATTTTTTACAATCTACAAGGGGACATTTTGGAGCCTAATAAGGTCTATGGTGAAAAACCAAATATCCAGAAATAAAAACTAGAAAGAAGCTCTCTGTGAAAACGTTTTGTGATGTGTGGATTCAGCTCACAGGGTTAGACCTTTTGCTTGATTCAGAATGTTGGAAACACTTTTTTTTTGGTAGAATCTATGAGGGACATTTTGGAGCCCTTTGAGGCCTATGATGAAAACCCGAATATCCTGTGATAAAAACCAGTAGGAAGCTATCTGTGAAAACCCTTCGCAATGTGTAGATTCATCTCACAGAGTTAAACCTTTCTTTTGATTCAGCAGGCTGGTGATCTTTTTTTGTAGAATCTGCAAGGGGACATTTCCAAGCCCTTTGAGACCTACGGTGAAAAACTAAATATCCATGATAAAAACAAGAAAGAAGCTATCTGTGGAAATGCTTTACACTGTGCCAATTCATCTTACTGAGTTAAACCTTTCTGTTTATTCTGCAGATTGGAAACACTCCTTTTTTAGAATCTACAAGGGGACTATTCAGAGCCTATTGAAGTCTATGGTGAAAAATTGAATATCCCATGATAAAAACTAGAAAGAAGCTCTCTGTGAAAATTCTTTGTGATGTGTGGATTCCTCTCACAGAGTTAAACCATTCTTTTGAGTCAGCAGGTTGGAAACACTCTTTTTGTAGAATGTACGAGGGGACATTTCTGAGTCCATTGAGGCCTATGGTGAAAAACCGAACATCCCATGATAAAAACTAGAAAGAAGCTATTTCTGAAAACACTTTGCAATGTGTGGATTCATCTCACAAAGTTAAACCATTTTTTTTTTTT
>NW_012123820.1:10925420-10931530 GCF_000951035.1 Colobus angolensis palliatus | reverse complement strand
TGCTGCACTAGCCAAAGTTAATTAGAAGCAATATTTGAAGGTGGAAGACACAGAATTTTTTTTTTTGAGATGGAGTCCCACTCTGTCGCCCAGACTGGAGTGCAGTGGCACATTCTCAGCTCACTGCAACCTCAGACTCCCAGGTCCAAGTGATTCTCTTGCCTCAGCCTCCCAAGTAGCTGGGATTATAGGTGCCCACCACCATGCATGGCTAATTTTTCATATTTTTAGTAGAGATAGGATTTCACTGTTTTGGCCAGGCAGGTCTCAAACCCCCGACCTCATGATCTGCCTGCTGTAGCCTCCCAAAGTGCTGGGATTACAAGTCTGAGCCATTGCACCAGGTCATGGAAATTTTTTATGCTGGAATAAAATATGTTGGCTAGATTCGGCTATGTGAGATATAATAGGAACACAATCTCAGCATTTAACAAAAGAATCAAAGGATTTTGGAAATCAATAGTGTAAAAAGGAGCTGGCAGTGAGTGTTTCTACTAATGAAATGTACATTTATCTAATTTTAAACATAAAAATTGGCCGGGCGTGGTGGCTCAAGCCTGTAATCCCAGCACTTTGGGAGGCCGAGACGGGTGGATCACGAGGTCAGGAGGTCGAGACCATCCTGGCTAACATGGTGAAACCCCGTCTCTACTAAAAATACAAAAAACTAGCCGGGCGAGGTGGCGGGCACCTGTAGTCCCAGCTACTCGGGAGGCTGAGGCAGGAGAATGGCGTAAACCCGGAAGGCAGAGCTTGCAGTGAGCTGAGATCTGGCCACTGCACTCCAGCCTGGGCGACAGAGCGAGACTCCATCTCAAAAAACAAAAATAAAAATAAAAAACATAAAAATTTACATACTTGGCCTACAGGTTGAACAACTATACATATAAAAATTAATTAAAATCTGGTTTTATAGTTTCAGGTGGCATCTAAAAAGAGTGCTAGTGACTGAGAAACAGGTAAGGAAAATCAGAACATGTTAAACTACTCACAGTACTTAGAGAGAAACTATGAACAGTTATTTAGAAAATGTAAGTCCAAAATACTTTTCTGGATTTCTGCTACTTGAAGGATCCAACAATCTCTGTTTGTTTCATGAACTAGTAAATCTCCTCTTCCTCTCCCTTCCCAACTCCTATATTTTTTTCTGTTCCTTATTTTATTTTCTTCCTTTGCACAACACCACAAAAAATAATCCTTTTGAAAAACTAAAGCCACACAGCCAATTTGTTCACAACGAAGCAAATTCTGTCTATCACTTTTGTGATCAACTTATGCTGAAGAAAGGGAGCAAAAGACCCAGCTATTTGCTTATAACTCTCATAGAAAAATTCAAAAAAAAGCAAAACACAACTTAAAGTGTTAATTCTTTTCCCTGTAACCAAACAAAAAACAAAGTCTACTTAGTATTAAATAGAAAGCAAGGAAAATAATTAAAAAGCTAAAAAAAAGTCTGAAAATCATATAACAATAGTAAGAATAAATATGTTTTAAAAGAATGTACATTTATTGAATTCATGTTTTAAGGATAAAGACTTAATGCTAAGCAAAATAGCATCCAAATACACAGTCTTGAAATTTTGAACAATTAGTAAAGCTATCAGAAATAGATACAATGATTGACATAGTTATAGTGGGAAACAACTTAGATGTTTCAGAAATTTTTAATATGTGTCCAAAAATGAATATAAATCATTTGAATCATCTAATGAACATGTATGTCTGTGTGTGTGCATGACTGTGTGTGTGTGTGCATGTGTGTGTATAGTGGAGAGAGAGAGAGAGAGAGAGAGAGAGAGAGATGCCATTGATACCTAGAAACCACTAATAAATATATTCTGGTATCCTGCAAAGTTTTATAAAATTATGCCTTTCTGGTCAATTGACAATTATTAAACCGCAGAGAAAATGTTAATATATATTCCAAAGACAAAATATCAAGAAGGAATTTTTAAGCTACAATGCCATAAACTAAAAATTGAAAATATAATTTTAAAAGCTTCTATCATTTAGAAATTTAAAATCCCTTCACCAAATAACTCAAAGAGGACATTGAAACAATTATATATAAACTATTAAAAAACAATGCAAACAATAATATATAACTGATGTGACCAGCGTTTCTCAGAATCAATTTAAACTTTTAACTACCTTTAATATCAGGAATAAACAAACAAATACACAAAACAAAAAAAGATAAAACCAAAAAGAACCCTCAAATTATTTGACAAAAGCTTAAGAAGAATACACACACACACTTTCAAAAGAGAAGAAAAGATATTACAAATGAAATAAGATAGACTATGTTAATACATTTTCAAATTTAGATTAAATAAAGTGAAAGCTTTTCTGATATAGAATACTAAATTTTAAGTAGATAATATCATAGTTTATGCAGATGAAGAACTTTAGAAGACATTTAGATGTTTATTTAGACTTATGTTCAAAATGCACTGAATCTAGATTTCCCTCAAACATTTAAGGAAAAGTCACATATCACATAAAGAGTACTAGAATATGAATAGATAATACGTTTCACAATTTGTTTTATAAATTAACAACAACCCATATCAAAGACTAACAAATGAAAATTTAATTCCCATTGTATTAGGAAATCTATATTGAAGATAGAAAAATCCAATGATTAGAAAATCCAATGATTATTTTATTATATTTCAAAAAGCATTTGATTAAATCTATATTAGTATACTAGGGATGCTGTAACAAACATCACAAACGGAATGGCTTAAAACAACAGAAATTTATTATTTCACAGGTCTGGAGACTGGAAGTTCAAATCCAAGTATCGACATCATACTGAGTGGGCAAAAGCTGAAAGCATTCCCGTTGGGGTGATCAGACTCAACACTAGGTCGTGGGGGTGATGAAGTCCGGCAGAGTCAAAGGAATGAGAAAAAGACAGTTTGAGAGAGAAAGTGGGACCAGGGGCCATTGCAAAGGCCCTGAGCTCTGGGAGGCCACGCTATTTATTGGTGCTCAAATAAAGAAACAGGTGGTGAGCACGTGCGGGTTGAAAGGAAACGGTGTATGAAGTGAATGAGAAACATATGGCTACTTGAGATGATGGGAGTGCTAGAAGCAAGGAGCCAGCAAGTCTAGCTGACATGGAAGCTCTACCTCAGCTTCTCTTCCAACACTCAGCTTTTCTCCCAACATGCCCCCCTTCTCTTTTTTGTAAAAACTGCCACAGCTATCATTATTACTAGCATAAGGTGGCCCCTTTTAAAAATTAATTGAGCAAGGCAATTGCAGGCTGTGCAGCCCTTAAATGCTGGTGGGTGATCCAGCTTCATTTTTCTTAGCCCTTATTCAAAATGGAGTCACTCTGGTTTGAATGCTTCCTACATATCTCTCTTGTCTCTTTTATAAGAGAACCTTTAATTTTAGGGGTTGCGGAAGGATGAATGTCTGTCTTTTGTAACTTCTTCATGCTGAGTAGGGGCAATGATATTCTTGCCTACCTACTAGAGTCTCTTATATTCAGGGTAGAAAGGAGTTCAGTCAGAAAGCATTGGTCCGTTAAGCATCTATAGGTAAAACCTTGGTGCTCCAGCAGTTTCTCAGCATGGCTCATACTGGGGGAGCCCAGTCCATAGTTGGGATGTATGGGTCCTTCCAGTCTTCTGTTCTATGATCATACACACTTTGAGGGCACTTACATGGTTTATCTCCTACAAAAATACAAACATATCTTCACCTCTACGTTAGTAAATCTACTGAAACAGATGCAAAATCTTCTGTGGCTGTAGCTGGGGTGGCGTGCCATTGCTGAAGCATTTGTAACTTAGCTTGTGCTTCTTTCATTAATTACCATGGGATAAAACTTACCACTGATAACAAGAATCAGGCCCCTTCTAACAGAAGGCACAGAGAAAGCAAATTGAGACTTAAAAGCAATCCTTAAACCTTCCATTTGCACCGTACAGGCGAGTCTACTAGATGCTGTGGTTTATGATAGATCTTCAGATGTTTGGTGGGCACCCACACAGGCACCTGATTGTCACCTGGAGAGACACAAGCAAATTATCCTTCTTATAAAATTATTTTTCTTTTTTCCTAGCTGTTTCTATGTGCATTCCTTCACCATATATCTTGTCCAGCCTTTCTATTTTCCTTTTGTCCTGTCAGGTGTTGTTCAGCTGCAGTCATGGCTTGATCTTTTTGTAAATTAAAAAAAATTTAATGTTAACAAAGCTAAATGCAGTTGCATATGTGGTGTCTTATATTCCTGGTCCCTTCCTTTTTGCTTTTGTATTCGAGTTTTTAAAGTATGATTAGCTCATTCCACTGTTGCTTGTCCTTGTGTGTTATATGGAATACCTGTAGTATGAGTAATAGTCCATTATAGAAAAAATGTAGCCATGCTTTACTACAGTGTCCTGGGCCCTTATTAGTTTTGATTTTTGGGGGAGTTCCTGTAACTGAAAAGCAAGATAAAAGATGTCTTTTAACATGAGCTGTGGCTTCCTGTTTGACATGTGGCCTACATATAATGTGAATAGGTATCTACTGAAACATGAACAAAGGACAATTTTCTTTTTTTTTCTTTTTTTTTTTTTTTGAGGTGGAGTCTCGCTCTGTTGCCCGGGCTGGAGTGCAGTGGCCGGATCTCAGCTCACTGCAAGCTCCGCCTCCCGGGTTCCCGCCATTCTCCTGCCTCAGCCTCCCGAGTAGCTGGGACCACAGGCGCCCGCCACCTCGCCCGGCTAGTTTTTTCTATTTTTTAGTAGAGAGGGGGTTTCACCGTGTTAGCCAGGATGGTCTCGATCTCCTGACCTCGTGATCCGCCCGTCTCGGCCTCCCAAAGTGCTGGGATTACAGGCTTGAGCCACCGCGCCCGGCCACAAAGGACAATTTTCTAAAAGCAGGAATATGTGTTACATCCATCTGCCAGATGGAATTTGGAGATCAACCTCTAGGGTTAACTCCTGTTCCTTGATGTGGCAAGTGCAGGACTTGGCAGGCAGAACAGTGTTGCACAATTTCTTTACCTTGTTTTAATGATAGACCATATCTTTTTCTAAGGCCTGCGGCATTAAGATGGGTTAAAGAATGAAATGTTTGTGCATCAGCAAAGGATGCAGACACCAATGCATCTGCCCTTTGATTAAGTTTACTCAAAAGGCCAGGGAGGTTAGTATGTGCTCTTATATGACTGATATAGAAAGGTGAATGCCTTTGTTATAGTGCTTGCTTTAAAGAATGAAATAAAAGATTAAGTTTTTCTTTGGACAGGGAGCATTTGCTGTTAAGGTTAGAATCACCTTGTAAAGTAGAAAAGAGGTGAGACATACCGTAGGTAGGAATGCCTAAAGTTGGAGGAATCCAATTAATGTCTTCTAATAATTTTTGAAAGTCATTTAAGATGTTTAAATTATCTTTTCAAACTTCAACTTTTGAGGCTTAATAGCACTTTGTTCTACCTTCATTTCTAAATATTGAAAGGGAGTAGAAGTTTGGATTTTATCGAGTGCTATAACTAAACTTATCACATTTATAGCCTGTTTTAACTGTTTGTAGCACAATGTTATTTTGTTCTTAGTCTCAACTGGACACGGAATATAGTCCATGTAATGGATTATATAACATTTTTTGAACAGTTCTCTAATTGGTTTAATAGCTTCCCTGACATAAGTTTGACAAATAGTTGGGCTATCTAGCATGCCTTGTGTTAGTACCTTCTAATGCTATTTGTCTGCTGGTTCTTTATTATTTATGGCGGGAACAGTAAAAGCAAATTTTTCCTAATCTTGGGCAGCTAAAGGAATGGTAAAAACACAATCCTTTAGATCTATTACTATGGGAGACCAGTATTTTGGGGTCATTGTTGGGGAGGGCAGCCTTGGTTGTAGCATGCCCATGGGTTGAATCACAGAATTGACAGCATTTAGATCTGTTGACATTCTCCCTTTCCTTGATTTTTTGTTAATGATATATGCAGGAGAATTTCAAGGGGAGAAAGTAGATTCTACATGTCCCTTTTGGAATTGTTCCTGCACCAGTTCTTTTTTTTTTTTTTTTTTTATTATACTTTAAGTTCTAGGGTACATGTGCATAACGTGCAGGTTTGTTACATATGTATACTTGTG
>NW_012123820.1:10913346-10924615 GCF_000951035.1 Colobus angolensis palliatus | reverse complement strand
TTCATACAGCCAACAGACACATGAAAAAATGCTCATCATCACTCGCCATCAGAGAAATGCAAATCAAAACCACAATGAGATACCATCGCACCAGTTCTTTTAAAGCCTCCAGTTTTTTTCTGTTTCAGCAGCCGTTGCTCCACCTAACTGATTTGGCAGGTTGCCAAACAAGAGGAATGGGAGCCTCGAGGGTCAACAATGGCTGCTCCTAAAAATGACACCTCAATCCTGTCTGATCTGTTTGCCTTTTTAATTCTAAAACTTTTGATTGACCATTTTTATCTTTTCCTAGTCCTTTTCCCAGGTCATAGCCTATATTTTTCCTTATTTGTTTATTATTATTACTATATTGATCTGTAGGAATAGATATTTTAGCATCATATTGTTGCAATAAGTCTCTACCTAATACATTGACAGGAATAGGTGCAATGATAGGCTGAATTGTCCTTTCCTGACCATCCAGCATTTGACATGGTAAAATTGAAGAACTTTGAAAAACTTGTGAGGCAGTCCTTACTCCAACAATACCAATGGATGCTTTCTGCTTAGGCCGGTGCCGGGGCCATTGATTTATAGCAATAATAGAGATATCAACTCCAGTATCTACTATTCCTTTAAAATCTTTTCCTTGAAAAGTTATTGTGCAAATAGGTCTTTTGTCAGACACTTGAATAACTTAATACACAGCCTTTCCTGCTGGAGTAGTACCACCAAAGCTTCCTGTTCTTTTCACTGTGCTAACAACTGAGCAATTCTTTCTCCTGGGGAGGCAGACCACGGGGTTGAGGAACTAATAACTAATTGAATTTCTTCAGTATAATCGGAGTCAATTATTTCCGTATGTACAGTAACACCTTTTAAACTTAGACTAGACCTTCCAAGTAATAGATCAAATGTTCCTAAGGGTATGGGTCCCCTAACTCTTGTGAGGACCTTCTTTCGTGGCTCACCAGGAAGTAAGGAGTTGGGAATTGTGCTATAGAGGTCTACAGCAGCACTGCTTGCTGAGACAGGTGACAATTATATATTTGTAAGGGCACTGGCTGTGTTGGGTATGCCTTGGTTTGTTGAGGGGCTCAAGGTGGGTCCTTCTTCCTATTTCCTGAAAGAGATTGTCCATCTTTGCTAAATTTAGAATGACACTGACTTGCCTAGTGATTGCCTTTCTTAAACTGGGGACATACACTGGGACTTTTCTGTTGATTGATGGTAGTAGTTTTTGTCTTTTTATTTCCTTTTCTACATTCCGTGTGTGTCCAAATTGCCCACAATTAAGGCAAGAGCCTGAGAAATGGGGCACATTTTTTCTTACTCTTAATCTAGCCATAGCCTGAGCTAAAAGAGTAGCCTTATGTAAGTTACCCTCAATGCCATCGCAAGTCTTAATATATTTAGTTAAATAAGCCTTCTCTCTCAGGGGTCTAATAGCAGTTTGACACTCTGCATTAGCATTATTGTATGCAAGAAGCTATATTACAACATTCTGAGCCGTTTTATCATTTATGGCTTTATACACAGCCTCTTGGAGCTGAGCAATAAAATTAATGTATGGTTTTTTAGGTCCTTGTGGGACAGAACTGAAATAAGAATATATTTTCCCTGTAACATTTATCCTTTTCTATGCCTGTAAGCACACAAAGCACAGCTGAACAATGGCAACATCCTCCATTACTGCTTGATTCTCTAATTGATCTCAATTAGGGCCAACTACTATTAACTGATCAAAGAAAAGAGACACAGGAGGCCGCACTTGTATGTTTTCCTTTGCCTGAGTTTAAGCTTCATCAGCCTACCAGGTTTTAAACTGCAAGTATTGACATGGAGTGAGAACAGATTTTGTTGAAGTATCCTAATTATATGGTATTAATCCATTATCAAGAGCCATATTTTTTAATAAAGTTTGCACAAAAAGAGAGTTTGATCCATATTGACCAATGGCTTGCTTAAATTCTTTAGTAACTTAAAAGAAAAAGCAGCCTAATTAGCTATATTCTGTCCTCCTTGCTGGATTATAGTAATGGGAAATTGCCGTGCTTCAAGGTCTCCCTTGGCTCTAGCTTTTTGAATAGAATTTCATATAGCACCACCAATTGCTCCAGGTTTTAATGTTACAACTACAGGAACAGTAAGTTTTACAGCTAATTTATTTTCTCACCATTAAGGGGAGAGAGGGGAGGTGGCCATTCACTTAATTCAGCAGGTGGAGCTGATGGGCAAGTAAAACATACTTTTTTTAGTTTTCCTTTCTTTTCTTTAATCTCCTCTGGTAGCTGTTCCTCACACTCAGAATTTGAAGTTAGTTTTTTATATTCATCCTCCTCTTTCTCATCTGAGTCTGCCTCATCATCTATTTGAAATAGCTCAAGGGTTGCCTTTATTAGCACCCACATTGACCAAACAGAAACTGGAATTTCTGCTCCATCTTTATACGCCTCTTTAAATTCTCTTCCAATTCTCTCCCATTCATCCAACTTCATAGTCCTTTGTTCTGGACACCATGGGCAAAACTGCTTTACTATACTAAAGACTGTTAACAAATTCTGGGTACTTTCACTCCCCCTCTGTGTAATAAATGCCTTAAGAAATTTAAACAAGCAGAATGTCTGCTTTCACTTTGTCCCATTGTTACCCTGGTTCTTCCGAGCGCTCAGTTTTCCCACCCAGTCCTTTTAGACATCCTCAGGTGTCTTTTGATGATGTGTCACACACTCTAGCATTCCTTCACCGGGGTCTTCGTTGCCCCATGTTGAGAGCCAGGAAAGTTGGAGTGATCAGACCCAACACTAGGTCGTAGGGGTGATGAAGTCCGGTGGAGTCAAAGGAATGAGAAAAAGACAGTTTGAGAGAGAAAGTGGGACCAGGGGACCATCGCGAGTGGGGTGGCTGTGAAGACTCTGAGCTCTGGGAGCTGACGCTATTTATTGGTGCTCAAAGAAATAGGTGGTGAGTATGTCTGGGTTGAAAGGAAAGGGTGTCTCAAGTGAATGAGAAACGTATGGCTACTTGAGATAATGAGAGTGCTAGAAGCAAGGAGCCAGCAAGTCTACCAAACATGCAAGCCTTGCCTCAGCTTCTCTCCCATCACTCAGTTTTTATCCCAACACATTCCCCTTAAGAACAGGAATAAAATAGGGACATCTGTTCTTACCACTCCTGTTCAACAAGTCCTAGCCAGAGCAATCAGGCAAGAGAAAGAGATAAAAGGCATCGAAATAGGAAATAAAGTCAAATTATCTCTCTTCACTGATGATATGATTCTACACATAGAAAACCCTAAAGACCATGCCAAAAGGTTCCTAGAACTGATAAGCAACTTCAGCAAAGTTTCAGGATTAAAATAAAATCAACAAACAAATAGAAGTAGCATTTCTGTACACCAAAAATGTTTAAACTGAGAGGTAAATCCAGAATGCAATCCTGTTTACAATAGCAACCCCCAAAATAAAATAAAATAAAACAAGAATATGTCTAACCAAGGAGGTAAAGGATATCTAAGAGGAGAACTACAAAACACTGCAGAAACAAATCATAGATGACAAAACAAATGGAAAACCATTCCATGCTCATGGATTAGAAGGATCAATATTGTTAAAATGGCTATACTGCAAAAAGCAATCTACACATTCAACACTATTCCTATCAAACAATCAATGTCATTTTTCACAGAATTAGAAAAAAAATTGTTCTAAAATTCATATGGGTTTTTAAAGAGCCCAGAAAACCAAAGGAAACCTAAGCAAAAGAGAACAAAGTTGGAGACATCACATTACCTGACTTCATACTATAAGGCCACAGTAGACAAAACAGCGTGGCACTGATATGAAAACAGACACAAAGACCAATGCAACAGAGTAGAGAACCCCAGAATAAACACATGCACATACAGCCATCAGCTTTCCCAGGGTAACACAAAGAGAGCCAAGTGGCACGTGCACATTTCACTGTGGGAGAAAAACCCAAGCTCAAGAAACCCCAATTTGTATTATGGGAAGTTCACGTGGCTGTACCTTTCCCCAGAGAGAGAAATTATCTACATTATACTAAACAGTAAATAAGCTTTTCCTTTGTTCCAGAAGGAGGTACTGGTTTTCTATTCCAAGGCTGTTTTCTATACAAACATACTTGAAAACAACCATTTGGAACAAGATAGTCAGTGTCCATACTTGCAAAATGTGCAGAAATTAAACAGACCCAAAAATCGTTTCTCTACCAATTTCTATTTTTTAAAAATCATATTTTCCCCATTTAATATGCTTTTAATATGTGATCATATCCTGAAATTGTCTTAGCAATTACCCCCACTTCTGAGTCCAGAAGGATACAATAAATTTAATTTAATTTAATTTAGTAACACTTCAAATTGTAGTGATTCTAATAGCAGAGCTAGTTTGTAGCACAAAGAAAAAATAATATTATTAGGTGACACATATAAATAATGCTAGTCGGCCAGGCGCGGTGGCTGAAGCCTGTAATCCCAGCACTTTGGGAGGCCGAGATGGGCGGATCACGAGGTCAGGAGATCGAAACCATCCTGGCTAACACGGTGAAACCCCGTCTCTACTAAAAATACAAAAAACTAGCCGGGCGAGGTGGCCGGCGCCTGTAGTCCCAGCTACTCGGGAGGCTGAGGCAGGAGAATGGCGTGAACCCGGGAGGCGGAGCTTGCAGTGAGCTGAGATCCGGCCACTGCACTCCAGCCTGGGGGCAGAGCAAGACTATGTCTCAAATAATAATGCTAGTCACCATTTGTAAGTGTCATGGTAAGTACAGTGATTACTTTCTTTTTATTTTATTTTATTTTTTCCATAGGTTATTGGGGTACAGGTGGTATTTGGTTACATGAATAAGTTACTTAGTGGTGATTTGTGAGATTTTGGTGCACCCATTACCCAAGCAGTATACACTGCACCCTATTTGTAGTCTTTTATCCCTTGCCCCCCTCCCTATAAAATAATAGACAAAAAATAATGGGTTTAGAATAAATGAGTTCAAGTAAATTGTCAAATGTATATGGGATAAGTGGAATCAGTTTCTGAGAAAAAGCAAAAAACTCAACAGAAATGCTCATAAAGCATCATCCCTTCATGGCTGGAGCTGCCAGGACACCGGAACACCAGGATCAGCTAGGGACATTTTGTAGAAGTCCTAGAGGTACTAACTGCTCTGTGAATACACAGAGATACAATTATAACTGTTACCTGCATGTAAAGATGAGAAGAAGGCATTGGTCATAGTGGCAACTACCTCAGGAGTTACAAAGCAGACATGGTTCCAGGACAGTATATGTCAGGGCAGAGGTGTCCTTGGAGGCTATTAGGAGCTGGTCATGGCACAGGCATTGCAAGTCAGATGGTCTCATTACTTTCATTGACAACATCAAAATTACTTTTGCATCAGCCTAATACAATGGCCTGGCAAGAGCACAGAAAAAGTCCCTGTGCTGTTAGGTGGGGGCCTCTGAAGCAGCACAATTCCTTCATTCCCTTCTCCAAAACCCCCTCTTCCAATTCCACTGAAGAGAAAATCTGATGGACGTCCTGTAAGCAGGCTCAGATATATCTGCTATTTAAAGAAGCAGTGGTAGAGGTGATTCACAAATCCAAGCCTACCAAATACATCATAAATAAGTTACATGTTTTTTTTTTTTTTTTTGAAATTAGGGATCATGATGTGAAAGTTATCAGAATCAAAACTGTCATTAATCTTTAAAAAGAAAAGAAAAAATCCAGACAAATAAATTCAGAGAAGGCCTTGAAGAGAGGGTTCTCACCCTTCTAGGCCTGATAACAAAAACAAAATACCACAAAAACCACAACCTTGCACAAAGGCCGTAGCAACCTTACACAAAAAACACTTCTGTCGGGACATTTATCCAGCAACCAACTGCCCAAACTTCAACTGACATCGACCTTGTTGTTGATCTTTATAGTCAAAGATAACTGTGTCAAAACAATTATATAAGCCTCTTCATTTTTCCTTTATTTTTTTCCTACTCCCCCATACTTCCAGGTTGATCATTTTTCTTTTAAAAACCTTGTCTTCCTTTACCTATTTGAATCTACATAGTTTACTTTGTCATGCATATTCCCATTGCAATGCCCTCCTCTTTTTCCTTTAAAGAGCCTTTCTATGTTTGTTATTTAGGTTTACAATGAGAAGAGGTCTAAAGTATTTTTGCAAAATGGTTACTGTCTTCCTAGGAAAAAATCACTGACTTTTACTATTTACATTGACTTATTTACATTCCTGGGGATGAAGTATTAAATATTTCACAAATTTTCTTACGGACAAGATCCAAGTTTTCATGTGAGCAAAACTGAATATGCAAATTGATATGTAAATTATGCTGCAGATGAAATAGTCAAATGTTTCCTTGTATTTAATTTGTTGCACATGAATATTGCATATGTAAGATAATACACTAAGAAATGATCAAATTTAATGAAATGCTTTAATCAAATTCCTCACTGAATTTTTGATGTCAGTCTCTTTTTCATTGCTTACTCCATCTTCAGAGTGAACAGGGCTGTCTAGGCCAAAGTCCTCACTTCTGTCTAAATTGCCCGAGTTACAGAACTTTTTGAATGTATTATGTTGTCACAGGAAATTTCCTATTGCTTGTTTAAAGGATTCTCTCTCAATATGATGCAGAATCCAAAAGCACTGAAGGGCATATATGCTGAGTTTCTGGTACTGAAGCTAAAGCTGTTGCCAATTTCTTGTAGAGCCTGCTGGAGTTAAACTTCATTTAAGTAATCATTAAAAGCTGCATTTATTCCCTCACTTGAAATTTTGGTTTCACAGTATTAGGACTAATCCTCTAAGTCTTTGCTAAGTTAAGTTTCTCCTTTTCTTATTGCTTGACTCTGATGATTTCTATATGCAATATCAATTGATGTAAATTAAAGTATATTCAGGGCAGAGAGTTTCCTTAAATATTACTGTTATTCAAAATAATCACAAAATTACTCATCATAGAAAAACTTGTGAGGATTCAAATATAGGGAAACACTTTTTCTTTCTAAGGTATAATTCTGTAAAGAAATTCACCTTAATTTGAATATATATGGGAAAATCTCCTTGTTCACTAATATTCTATATTTACTCTGTTTTCTTCCCTTGTAGACCAGCCAGCTCTCTATTATTCTCCAAATGATGTGTGCCTCTCCAGAGTTCAGGCTATCTGCATACCTAATTTTTTCCACAGATTAGTTACTCTTCTGAATTGCACTGAATTCAATTCAAGGTGACGTTATTTATAAAGAGTAAAGAGTGCAAATACATACTGCACGAGGGATCTTAGAAATCACATATGTGGTTCGATCCATAAGCTCATGCGAGCATGCAATGTCAACTTTTCTCATGCTTTTTTAAATCCACTTAAATTCTCTTTTAAGCCACCATCTGTCTGTGCTGTTACGGCAGTTATTTAGCCTCAAATCATTTTAAGATGCTCCCCCCTGAGTATTGTGATAGTGACAGAGGTGTCACCAGTCATGTGTTCTGGGAAGCTGGCTCCGAGATGGAGATTTGCACGCAAGGAAGTTGGAATGGATATTCCCAACACCTGTGGAAGAGTGCCAGCAATAGGATTGGGCAGAGCAGGAAGTGGGCTGGAATGCAATCACTATCATGGCCGCAGCCCGCTCTTCAGGGACCTTGATGAGTTTACCTAATGACCTCAAATTGGAGCAAGGAAACCAGGCCATTGTATTTCTGTACCAAGCAGTCCTCGGATGTGGGATGCCCTGAGAAGGAACATGAACTTGGATGGAGGAACTTTACTGTGCTGTGAGTATTATTGCCAGGGGTCAGCTGTCAACACTCCCAGGAGACGGGGAACGATGCTTTCTTTAGTCACTGAGGAGGCATCCAGTGCCAGACCACGGCCTTGTTAAAAAGAGCCAGAATTTGGAGGATGGACGGTGGGTTTAACATTTGGGGCTTGACTTCTTGTCCTCACAAGCTGCCGCTGGCCTCTTCCTTGTCCATTTCTGTGTGGCTTCTTTAGGCCCACCAGCTTCCTGCTGCTTCTTTACCATGTTTGGAATGCAAAAATATACTAGTAATTTGGCCCATGGTCCCTTCTGCTTAGACATATCCTTGTAGCTATTTTAAAGATGACTATTCCTTCTAGAATATTTATAAGAAACTGCCTAAGTCACCACTGCTCACCAAGAGGCCTTTGCTTCTTAACTGTGGGAAAGGAACGTACGAGTGTAGGGAGCAGATATTTTCTAACCTGGAAAAATCTCCTTTTACCCTATATAATTTTTCTTAGCAAATTCCTTCTTTGCACTTATTCCACAATCTTTCCAAATTCTCCCAAATGCTCAAGCTTTTAAAAAACAAAAGACAGGTATGTTTTCCACAAAACCTTTTCTTTCTATTCCTTTACATCAATGAGCTTAGAATAACTCTGCTCCTGGAATTGGGAAAGGGACTTGGGAAAAGAAAGAAAAAAAAAGACTCTCAAAGTTTAACATCACAAAACATCACAGTCACTGTTATTTATTTATTTATTTATTTATTTATTTATGAGATGGAGTCTTGTTCTGCCGCCAGGCTGGAGTGCTGTGGTGGGATCTCGGCTCACTACAACCTCCTGGGTTCAAGCGTCCTGGGTTCAAGCGATTCTCCTGCCTCAGACTCTCAAAGTTTAACATCACAAAACATCACAGTCACTGTTATTTATTTATTTATTTATTTATTTATGAGATGGAGTCTTGTTCTGCCACCAGGCTGGAGTGCTGTGGTGGGATCTCGGCTCACTACAACCTCCTGGGTTCAAGCGTCCTGGGTTCAAGCGATTCTCCTGCCTCAGCCTCCTGAGTAGCTGGGACTACAGGCGCCCGCCACCACACCCAGCGAATTTTTGTATTTTTAGTAGAGATGGGGTTTCACCATGTTAGCCAGGATGGTCTCGATCTCCTGACCTCGTGATCC
Source organism: Colobus angolensis palliatus (assembly GCF_000951035.1). Classification (NCBI taxonomy): domain Eukaryota; kingdom Metazoa; phylum Chordata; class Mammalia; order Primates; family Cercopithecidae; genus Colobus; species Colobus angolensis. The sequence goes on along the minus strand of NW_012123820.1, from coordinate 10,915,669 downwards.
ACCTGCCTCGGCCTCCCAAAGTGCTGGGATTACAGGCGTAAGCCACTGCGCCTGGCCTTGCTTTGTAATTTGTATGTCATATATCCCCTGTGTTAGACCAAGAGCTTGTAAAAGCCAGAAGACATACACTATGTGTAGTTCAATTAGAGTTGTTTACTGATAAAACTGATTCTTCAATCTGAGGGTAGCATTTGTAGTTACAGTAATGTAGATGACAATCTAAGTTATGTTCTATAAACTGTGTCACTGACATCTCAATCTACAGCTAACTTTAATTTTTTAAAAGCAGAGAAGTGGGTTTTATAGGTTTAGAAACACATCCATTAAGCTCATTAAGTGAGGTAAATTCAAACCTTCACCTCACTGGAATATTTACCAAACTGACTATTCGTTATCTAAAGGAGTCATACAAATGAGGTACTTTTTAAAATTCAAAACTATGTAAGGTTTTATTTCCTTGTTATACTGTTATGAATTGGATTGTAGAGGTTATAAGGTAAAATAAGATTACTTTTACAGTAAAATATACAACATGTTGTCACAAGAGGGCAGCCTTTGAACATGAATTGCTTCTCAGGCATTCCTTGAAATTTTGAGACAGTTACTTTAATTCACACAACTAAATAATAAAACACTACTGAGGATCGAAGCAGCTACTTTGACTTATGCATGTTGTTACTTTTTTATTACTGCTAATGGAAAATGTAATCTATAAGGAAGGCAAGGGCTGAATTTGTTTTATGTAAAAAGATAAATTTCTTTGGATTGTAGCTTTCAAACATCAAGATAGTAGGTCAATGTCTAAATGAGTGTATCAAAGTTCTCACACTAGCACATGTAAATCCACCTCTTATCTACCCAGAATTCTAACCAAGCAAAGGCAAGTTGGAAGAACCAGACAAATGTAAGAGCCTAGGATACATACGTAAATGCCACTGGATTTTATGTTTTTAATTTTCAACCTCCCAAGTTTCACTAAGAGACATATTATTTGGAGATGTTGGTATGATGTCTCCGCGTACAGTTGGTCTGGACCCCTCTCTGTCCAGTGGTTGCCCACAACTGATTAGAGCCACCTCTCTAAAGATCATGCTTATGTCCATGGAGCAGTCCACAGCACTATAAATGACCTCCACCTTGTTCCAATTAAGATTTCTAGACTTACTGAATTGGAAAACACACAGGTGTTTTTTGCCTGGTCACTTGTGGTTTTACAACACTACCCACCACTTGCCCACCACTGCCCCAGGTGATTTTGATGCCACCCAAAGTGTGAGAACTACTGGCAGCTGCTATCAGAGAGCAACAAAGGCCCCGATCCTCTGTGTGATTTCAAGACCCACATCTGGTTTTCAGCCATGTTGCCTTCTCCTTCTCACAGCTGAGCCTACTCCTCTTCCCTCACCACCTGTAGGCTATGCTTTCCTGTCTGTGTCTAGGATTATTCCTGACGTAAGGCACGTGGGGTTAAAGGAGCTCTCTCTTCAGTCTTATTTCTGCACCATCTTTGACAGATGTATTCTAGTTGTAATCATGGGGCTAACTCCTTTTGTTTTCAGTCCTATGCTCTTTTTCTCTGTCATATTCTACCTTGTAGTAACGTAAATCTTCAGGTGGGCAAGCTCCTTCCTCAATCAAATTTGTGTTTATGAGTTCCTGCTTTGGGGATTGGCTTAGTAATCAAGGTATTACTACTGCCTTGAATTCTCAGACTGCATCCTTCTGTCTGGATTTCTTCTGAGTTTCTGGATTGTAAACCTTATTAGGACCTTATTTTTCCTAGAATTGGAGCTCTCCTTTGTTCTTGCTACTTTAGTTCACCCAGAAAGGCATGATCTCTGCCTGAATTTCAAAGTGTTGGCTAGTTTAAATATCCTTTTGTGGGACTTTTGTCTTCTTGTGGGGTGATTTTTTCATCTCAGACACCATTGCTATTCCTTTTATCTTGAATGTAATTGAAATCGTTTTAATTTGTGTTACCAACACCAAGAATCCCTTTTATGAGGTGGAGAAGGCAAGTCAGTCTCATAGCATGTGTCCCCCTCCATGTGTTGAGTTTATGTCAGAGCTAGGCTCTTTCCTCTTTGATTTCTCCCACCAAATTCCAGTGTTTATGTCCTGCGAGGTGCCCAATAAATTCTAGAGTTGATACAAGCTGTAATTTTAGCAATTTAATTTCTCTAAAATTAGGCCCAAAACAAGTAAAATTAGATTGTATACAACCTAATCAACTTTTTTTTTTTTTTTTCCTGAGATGACCAAGATTTGGGCTTCAGTGACAATAGTTGTCCCCTAAACATTCATACTCAAAATCTAGGATCAC
>NW_012123820.1:10894973-10912920 GCF_000951035.1 Colobus angolensis palliatus | reverse complement strand
TTTTTTTTTTTTTTTTTTTAATCAGCAATAGATATTTCTCCAAAGAAAATATCCAAATGACCAACAAGTACATGAAACAACGCTCAACATCACTAATCATCAGGGAAATGGAAATCAAAACCACAAAGAGATAATTGCCTCAAACCTGTTAGAATGGTCTTATTAAAAGAAAAAATAACGAGTGTTAACAATGTTGGGGAGAAATTGGAACACTTGTACAGTGTTTCTGGGAATGTAGAACTGTGCAGCCTCTATGGAAAACAGTATGGTGGTTCCTCAAAAACATTAAGAACGTAGAACTACTGTATGATCTAGCAATCTCACTTCAGGTTATTTATCTGAAATAATTGAAATTGGGATGATTCTCAGGCTCATTGCAGCATTATTTACACTATTCAAAATGTGGAAATAAGGTTAATGTCTATTGGCAGATGAATAGACAAATGTGGTATATTCATACAGTGGAATATTATTCAGCTTTAAAAAGAAGAAAGCCCTACAGTATGCAGCATGGATGAACCTGGAGGACATTAATGCTAAGTAGAGTAAATCAGTCACAGAAGGACAAACTCTATGATTCCACTTGTATGAAGTATCTAAGATAGCCAAATTCGTTAGAATCACGGATTAGAATGGTGATAGCTCTTTAAGTTGAAATCGATTTTGCATTCCTGGATTTTGTAAAGTTTTGGTATCAGGATTCTGACTCATACAACGAGTTTGGTATTTCCCCCTTCTTTATTTCTGAAATAATTTTAAAATTTTATTTTTTTTTAATGTTGGAAAGAATTCACCAGCAAAACTCTTTGGATCTGGAGTTTGCTTATTTTTAAATTTTCTTTAGTTTTATGTTTTTATGTGCAGGCATTTGACAATTAATTTAATTACTTTAATAAATGTCAGTTACTTCCAATATTCCATTTAGTCTTGTGAGTTTTTTTGTTTTTTTCAAGGAATTGACCCTTTCATCCAAGTAATGAAAATTGCTATAAAATGTTTCACAATATTCCATTATCTTGTTAATGTCTCTTGTGTCTACAGCTGCACAATCTCATTAATCCCTGATATTTATAATTTGAGTTTTCTTTTTCTCACAGAACTAATTTTGGCCATGTTAATTTTCCCCCATGTCTGTTTTCTGTCTCATTGATTTCTAATTTCTGTTTTATTTCCTTTCTTCTACTTGTTTTGGGCTTAATTTGCTCTCTCGTTTTAGATTTTCTTTTTAAGGTAGAAAATTAGTTCATTTGTTTTGAACTTCTCTTTTTTAGAATAAGTATTTACACAAAATATTTATTCTGGGTTTGCTTAACTTTATCCCACACATTTTGATATAGTATATTTTTATTTGTATTCAGTTCAATGTATTTTAAGGTGTTTCTTATGATTTCTTCCTTGAGCTAAAGGGCATTTTAAGGTGTATTTAAATCTTTCAATAGTGTAGACTTTTCTGGATAGCTTGTTTTTACCCATTTCCACTCATTTTCATTATGGTCAGAAAGCATACTTTCTATGGGTAAAGTGTTTTGAAACTTCTTGAGAGATATTTTGTGGTCTATAGTCTATTGATAAATGTTTCACGTGTAGTATAATAGAACATATATTCTACAGTCTTGGTCAATATTGATTAGGTCAAGCTGTTGTCAAAATTATTTCATCTTAACTTTCTTTAGTTGTTCTATCAGTTAGCAATATAGCATTACGTCTTCATAACTACTTGACATTTTATCATTATGAAATAGCCTTCTGGTGTAATATTGCTTGTTTGAAGATCTACATTTTCTTATATTAATACGGCCACATAAGATTTCTTGTGATTGTTGTTTCCATGGTATATTTGGAAATTTTACTCTCAACTTATCTGTGCCATAATATTTGGCATGCAACTCTTATAGGTACTTTTATTATCCAGCTGGACAATCTGTGTTTTATTTGGAGTGTTTAAATTACATTTGAAATAATTATTGATAAGGTTGGATTTAAGCTTACTATTTTGCTCTTTATGTCCTATTTTTTCCATCATTTTTTCCTCCACTGTTCTTTCTTTCATGCCTTTTTATATTAATTGAACAATATTCAGTGTTCCATTTTAATTCCTTTATTGGCATTTTAGAAGAATATCTTCATATGATGTCATGGTTCTCTAGGGATTATATAATAAGCATCCTGGGCTTATCGCCCTCCACTTAGTGTTAATACTCAATGTTTTCATGTAACATAAAGAACTGTTGCAGCAAAATTGTTGCATTTAGTCTCCTGTCAGAGCTATTAATTTAGAATATTTTACTCTACATACATTATCAATAGTACACTTAATTTTTTATTGAAACCATCAGTTGTTTGTTATAAAACTGAAAGAAAAAAACTCTCAATTTTTCATGTGTATGCACATGTCATTCCTAGAGCTTCTCCTCGCTTCCTGTAGGTCAGAATTTCCATCTGTTATCTTTCTTCAGCCTAAAAAATTTCCGTTTGCATTTCTTGTATTTAGGTCTGCTAATGACAAATGTTCGAAGTTTTCTTTTCTCTGAATAAATATTTTCTCAAGACTTACTTTTTCTAGTTATAGAATTTGGAGTTGACCGGTATTTGTTAATTTTGAAGATGTAGTTTCATTGCTTTTTAAACTTTGTCATTTCTGATGACAGGTCGTCTATTTGTTTCCATGTATGTAAATTATTTTCTCTATCCCTTTAGCTACTTTCAAGATTTACTCTTTTTTTGCCCAGTGGTTTGACTATGGTATGTCTACATTTGATTCTCTTTATTTTTATTCTGTTCTTCGAGTTTCTTGAATCTGTAAGTTGATATATGCTGACAATTAGGAAAACTGTTGGTTTTTACTTTTTCAAATAGCTTTTTCTGTCTCATTTTCTCCTTCTCTACTCTTTCTAGAACTCCAATTATATTAGTTCTAGACTGGTCCTATTTTTATTATTTTTCTTCCTCTGTATTCTTAACTGTATTGGGTAATTGTTCTTGATCTGTTTTTAAGGGTACTGATAGTTTTTTCTGCCATCTTTAATTTACTGGTATGTGCATACAATGACATTTTTATGTAAGATATTCTGTCCCTCAATTGTAAATTTTGTTCCATTATTTGTTTATAGTTTTTGCTTCTTTGTCGAGATTCTCCATATATTAACTCTTATGACTATCTATTTCTTAAATCCTTGAAGATGCTTATAATAGCTTGTTTTAAATTTCTTATCTTCTAATCCCATCATGTGGGCTATTTCAATGTCTTAATCCATGGTTTACTTTTTTTCTTATGGATCATATTTTCCTGGTTCTATGTCTAAACATGTTAAATTATATGTTAGATTATGTGGATGATATTTTGTAGAGATAGGTTCTTTTATTTTCCTTTGAAGAGTGACTGTTTTCTAACATTAGTCTTCTTTCTGTAGTCAAACACAAAATTTTCATTCCTGAGCTATATGCAGTGGTTGAAATCTCTGCTCTGTACTAGCAATTTAGCTGTTGTTTTCTGCTGGATTCTATGGAGTCTCTTTTTATGAATGTGTAATGTAGCAGCCATCATATATCTGAATGAAGTTTAAGTGCTGATTTTAGATTTTTACTCAGCGACAGTCTCCTCTGTGACTTTCCCTTGTGTGAGATTTCCTCCCATGTCACTCAAATTTCCCAGTTCTTCTTTTGTGTCAGCTTGGAAGTCTGTACTCTTATTCCTCAAACTAGTAAAACTCACCGCTTTACTTGTAGACATCCAATTTTGCACAGACCGGGGAGTGTCATCAGGTGTAAAGTTACATTAATGTAAATTTAAATCATTGCAATTTTCTTTATTCAATGGTCAAATACTTCATCAGTGGTTGAATATTCTACTATTTCTTCCTATTTTCTGTTTCTCATTACCATCAAATATATATATATATATATATTTTTAGAGTTTATGTTTTTTTCCTCTGCATTTGAGTTAGACATGAGCTACTACCACATTTTGTAATTCAAACGTTTTGTCTAACAATGTTTAAAAAAAGCTCTTTATTTGGAGGGAATTCTCAAATTTCTAAATACTCTGCGAACATTAGGATCAGGGCTCAAATTCCCAGCTCCCCTTGCAGCCAGATGTGCATATGAAACATGGCCTCAGCTAATTAAACGTACCGACATATTTGAAAGTAAGACAAGTGTTCAGAGGCACTGTAGAGATCATTTTAGTGGATGCGAGGATGGAAAAGAAATAACCAGCTTTCACTGGTGAACTTTGTCTTCAGTTGTTGTTTTCCTGTAGGTAAGTGGCTAATTTTCTGGCGTAGAGGTGGAATTGGTGTATTGGTAACAATTGATTTGATGATAACGAGCTTTTGTCTTTTTAAAAATTGCTAATCCACCATTGTTTCTGGTCCTGTTTTATCCTTATGCAGTGTATAACCTCTCATGTAAAATTTAGTTCTTCCTTTGTTTCTCAGCTTAAACTGGATTTTGATGAGCAGTTTTCACCTTCAAATGAAAGAAATGGCTTTGGTTGATGTTAAAGAAAAATAACAACAAGAGGCTATTAAAGAAATAAGTTTGTCATCTTGTAACATTACATAAATAAAACTTTGAAAATTCAACAATTCTGTTTTATAAAAAAATAGAAAGTTTCTACTGTTTTTCATTATTTTCAAAGCTATATCATTAACTGAAATTTCTGCCTCATAGAAGATTTTTAGAACTATGTAATACTTAACAACATACAGATCATTAGGAGAGAAATGAATAAAGACTGAAAGAAGTACGCACTGTGTGGTAATGTAGATGGTGCACAGTTGTGTGCGTGGAGCCCTAATACATTTTACCATGGAATTTATACAATAAATGTTAGTTTCCTGTGAACCTGCTAATTAATATGACTTTCACAGACATTTCATTAACCTAAACAGTTTAGGTTTCCAGTAGATAGACTGCATGTATTCTCATCTTTAACCTTTCCATAATGTTCCCTAATTACAGATGTCATTGGTTCTTAATAGCAAAAGAACAGCAGTAGCTTATAAAGTTATATTATTTGTTTTTTACTAATATGTGAAGTGATTTTGTCTTTCAATTCACCTCTAGAGCTAATTATGTATTCTAGGTTAACAAAAATTCCAGATCACACCATCATTAGTTTAAACTTTACAATGAACTCATTATTTCCATTTATTACTAGCCTGCATTATAGCAATATTTAGCTAATGGATTCTCAAAATATTTCTTGAAAGGTGAAAGAGTACTTCAAGTAAACGGTGTAATTAATTTATTTATCAGAATTTTAAATTAAGTGTTCTTTTTAATCTCAAAGGGATACCAGTGAAGTTAGGGTGTAAGGACTCCCTGGTTAATAAAATGGCAAGAATTAAAAAGGATTATTACATTTTCCCTCATAATATGATCGCTATAATTTTTTAAAACAGTAGAAATGTTTAATTTTTAAAAGCTGCTAGTGTCTATTTTATTCAAAGATGTGAACTCTTCAGTTCAACTTGTTGTTTGAAATTTGAGCAGCTTTTCTTGCTCTTGTTCAATACATTTATTAAACAGTCCAGGCAGGCCTCCAGAGTTACATATACGTATGTGGCTATGTGTATATGTATACATAGAAGCACTATGCAGTAGAAATAGCATATAATAAATTTACATACGACTTTTGCTTTTGATGAAAATTCTTCTAAAAGTGAATATACATTAATAGCATATGGCACCTACAAAAATTGTCTAATAGGCAAGCAGGCAAAAATAATCTGTGAACAAAAAGTTTGCTAAAACATACTTTTTTTTACATGTAATAACTTTATGTTGAAGGGTTTCCAGAAATATATAATGTTATAGGGCACTTATCCTGAGACACATGAAGGAGACAAGGGATACAGCTAGGATGGAAGTGAAAATAAAGGACAAATAGAGATAGATACTTAAGTGGAAATGTTTTTAGAAGAAAATCATCAGACAGATGATAATTTTAAAACATGGCTTTTCCAGGCAGTAAATTTTCTGAATGTATCACAAAAGAAGATAAATCATGTGTCTGTGTAGATCATGCCAATGAAATAAACAATAAAGGTTACTTATTGGAATATTGAAAGTGGTTGATAATAAATAAATTATTTATATTTATGATAAAAGCCATAAACTTGATTTTTAAGGGGTTCAATGACTTCCTGAAAATATCCTCTCACAGATTTTCTCAGCGTCTAGTTGGCAAAAGCACAGCTCCAAATAGCGATTTCTATCAATGCCTACAGAACATTTACAGTTCCACTTCTGAAAGTTTGCATTTCTACTGACCTTATAAATTTGTAAAATGAATGTCCACCAGGACAAAATATTAAGTGATAAAATTAATTGGATCCTACAAGTGAAAATCTAGGCAAGAAAAATCTTCCTTCTTAATGAATGATTTTTATGTCTCTTCATTCATGTCCTTCTAGGTAGAGCAACACTCTGGAGACCTTCTTTTGAGGCATTTCTCCACCAGAATAAGTGTGATGTATGACTAATTAGTCCACCCACGGGGGGCTGGTGAAATTAAATTGGCAGTTATTTCCTAACTGGCATATCTTGGAGTAAAATTAATCTAATAACAGCTTTCATGAGCGAGCATAAGCTTAAAAGACAACATTTTTCATTCAACTTTACCAAACAAAGTGCAAATTTAGGTCTCCATTTGTGAAATTTGGTTTTGTGTGGATTGTACAGTGAAGGTACCAATGGACAATAGTTGCTCATCAAGCAAGTTTATACAAAAACTTTGGGACAAGTCCAACTCTAGATAAAATGGTAAAGTATTTCATGCTTGTGTTCAGAGTTTCTTTTTCTCTCTCCAAGGTAACCCACATCTCAAAAGACATATGGGTTGTGGGTAGAACTTCCTAAAATTGCTGGTGGGAAACGTGCCGTGCATAAACATACTTCACTAGCTTGCATTTTCTGTTGGTCTCACAGGCAACAATTGCAATCCTGTATGTTGTTCTATCGCCACACACTCCTGTTCATAGAAAGACCAAGTACCATACCTGGGTAAGATGTGCACAGGTCACAAGATATGTCTAAATATGTTCACCAAGAGGTTTATTATTTTCACAGTGGCATTCACTACATCAGTTATTAATGTAACAATAATCAAGGACTAAACAGGGTCTTTATCAAAGTTTGGAGTCAACCCCAGGTTAGATCACTGAAGCACATAACTATAGATAAGGTCACTCAAAAGCACAAATCCAGGTTATAAATATTCAGTAGTATTTTATATGCATTTAGCAATTTGAGTGCTGGGAAGTGTAACCCAGAAAATCAACAGACATGGAACTATTAAAGAGGCATGCATAGCACCTGCACTTTGAATCTCTTCAAACTCAGGTTAAACAGGAGACACAGTGGCTCATGTATCCCGCAATAACCCTTCCTCATTGCCTTGTTATCTACAAACTCACCCTTTTCAGTGTTATCTAGATGTCTGAAGGTATGAATACCCTTGATCTTGATAAAAAAAAGATGCCACCCCTCAGCAAAATGTCACCAATTGGTGTCTATGTCACCTCACTGAGTTAGCCTTTTGTGTTGTTGTGGCCCTGGATGACAATGTTGACGTAATCCAAACCAGTAGTTGGAAAGTTAATGTTGGATGCTTCTGTGACAGTTGATGGAATGGCCTGAAATCAAACGTGAGGCAGTGGAGACTCAAGAATGCTATTCAGGCAGTTAGTGATATGTGGAGACACTCCGTGAAATATCTGGAAGAGATTGTAATCTTGCAACTATGTTTGTATGTGTTTTTTGACATAAAGGTCTAAGCAGTGGCAGTTTTCCAAGACCCATATTTCTTCTTTTGAAACGGTAAATTTTGAAGATTAACTGGTTAGTATAATCCCATAAAATAAGAAAGTTTGAGTCCTGTGAACTGTGTTTTTGGCTAAAGTTGTGTTTTATGCTAAACCATTATTTACTCCTTGTATGATTTTTCTTTTTTGGGGGGGACAGAGTCTGGCTCTGTGGCCCAGGCCGGAGTGAGCGGCGCCATCTTGGCTCCCTGCAAGCTCCGCCCCCCGGGTTCCCGCCATTCTCCTGCCTCCGCCTCCCGAGGAGCTGGGACCACAGGCGCCGCCACCAGGCCAGGCTGATTGCTTTTTAAGATTAAGGGCAAAATCAAAGCTGCTCCCCTATATTACATTCATGAATCAAAATGATTAAAGCAAGCTATTTATTTATTAGCAACACATACTCCAAATTTAGCATCTAAGACATGACAGCCTTTCAAGAGACATCAATTTACTTTTTAGTGTCTGTAGCTGTATTTGTATTCATGTTATTGGTGTCCATAATATTTCATTAGATGTTCTGGGTAAATTGATAAATGAAAATAATGTATATGATAAGGAGAACAACCTAGGCCTCCTGGAGGGCCCCTTACAACTCAGCTGGTGTTAGCAGACATGCCTGGGTGTAATCGTGAGAAAAGTGTAGAGCAGTGTTTCAGGCAGAGGAGTATGTCTGCCAATCCGGGGAGCAAGGTAGGGGGAGGTCACTTAAAAGTTCAGGTATGTGATGACACGTTTGTGTTTAGGTTCTACTGAGAGGAAATATAACACTCGGTGATTATTTTCTCCGTATATCTCTGGCTATTTTGTCACAACCTTTTACGTAAAAGCTGCTACCAAACACTGGGTTATCCAAGATCTGTGGGTCATCTTCAATGTTTGCTTTTCCCCCAACTCCTAACACGTTTGATTCCCTTTGTAACTTTCTCCCCATTTCTCCTTTCAACCCGTTTTCTTCAACCGCACTGGTTAGTGAGTCTCCCTGTATACTCTCATACCCTGTTTCATCTCTCAGCGCCCTTGACCTAAAGAGATCTCCTTTTTCTACTCTTATACGCATCTGATTCCCTAATTTATTTCTTTTTATTTCTCTCTATATTTTTTATTCTTTTAGGCACAGCTCATGTCTCGTGACTTTCAAAAAGCTTTTCTTTTGATATTCCCAGCTTGAATTAGGTACATCCTGATCAGTTTCCTTAGACTAACCACTCTGCATATTATTTGCTTGCAATCTGTCTTAGGCTGGGAATGCACTCCTTGTAGTCAGGGGCCAGAATTTATTTACTCTTTCGTCCATAATGCCTGACGCAGGATCTATTCTCATATACCAATTGTAGGGCTGTAATTCCTGAGAACATACGTATATTGTAGTGACTCATAAAGGCTTGAAATAAATTTTAAAAATGATGAATTGAGGAAGTCCATGAACTTGACCTCTCCATGTAGAAGAAAAGCAAGGGCAGATGAAGAAGTTATACAGGATACCTGCAATACCAGAAGAATATAGTCAGAGAGCAATACATTAATCCTAGATTTTTAGATGTGAAGAAGTTCTGAGAAATATTTAAAGACATGGCTCTAGGAATGAGTACATAACAGAGACCAGTTTCCAGAGTCAGAGCCAGAGTCAGAACTTTTAAGAATGAAGAAATTGCATTGCAGGGGGAAGGGCTGTTGTATACTTAACAGAAATTGTCATTAAATGGAAGACTAAGCAAGAGGCTGATGATCTGTGGATGAGAGACGCAAAAAGGTGTGGAGATAGAGGTAGATGTCATAATCTTCAAAGAAGATATTTTTGTGCCAGGAAGAAAGAATAGGTCTGGAATGTAATAAAAGATAAATAGGTAACTACATTGTAATGTGGTCTGAGAACTCACTGAAGGCATATCCATTGATATTAACCTCCACTTTGCTTCCAGACAAAAGATTTTAAACATCTTAAAAATTCCATTTGATACTGTATGATTCTTCAAGACAGAAAGTAAAGTGGTAGTTGCCCTGGGAGGGCGGGGAATGAGGAGTCACTGTTTAATGGGTACAGGATTTCAATTTCACAAAACAAAAAATTATGGAGACGGGTGGTGGTGATGCTTGCACAACATTGTGAATACATTTAATAACACTGAATTGTAGACTTAAAAGTGGTTAAGATGCAAATTGTTGATTGTATTTTGCCACAATAAAAAAATGAGAAACAATAATATTTGAAGATATAGCCCATTTCATATGCTAGCTAGCTGTATGTGTCTGCTCAGCTGTGAATAGATATTTATGCTCTCTCTGAACTGGAGGTTATTGCTATTCTCTAAGGTATAGAAAAATTGTTCTTATGTGGCCAAGTGAGGTTGATATAGTTGTATCAGTCAGACAGTAATGATATTATAATCATGATAGTTTATATTTAACACCATTTACATGTGTTATACTTTAGAAAGCACTTCATAGATATTATTACTTAATACCATTTTCCCTTTACCATATTTGTCTCTCCTTTCTCTGCTGACTTCAGAAAATGTCTCTTCCACATTACTCAATTCATCTCCTTATCTTTGTCAAAATTTTAAGTCTCAGAGTCTCCAAAAAAAAAAAAAAATTTCCAGACAAGTCTCATCAGCTTTCAGTCATTGATTAATTGATGTCCTTAGAGGCTTTCTCCCTTCCCCTTCTCAATTTAACATAGCTTCCAAATACACTTGCCAGTAAAACAAAGTTGTTTATATGGTTTTGTATTTCTTCCTGTTGAATTATGAACATTTATTCATATTGACATTGATTTCCATCTGGCCATGAAATACTCAAGGTGAAGAAAATGATACAAAATGGTCAATATTTATCAAGAGCCAGGTACAATTTTAAGTGTCCTAGAAGCATAAATAAGTGTGATGCTCACCAGCTCACATGAGAGGCAAAAATGGATGAAACTATAAAACCAAGACACAGAGAGTTAAAGGAAATTTCCCAAGATCACACAGCCACTAAGGATATGAACTAGATTTTGACTTCAGGCTGTTTACCCCAGAGCCTGTGCTTTCAACCATCATTTGTACTGCTTCCCTAAATTATACTTGATTAGACTGTGACGTCAAATTTCACCTATGACACTGATTATCTGGGGAACTTTGCAACTTATTCTGTATATGACTCAGTTTTCTTTTCTGTACAGAGACAAAGTTGGTATATACCTCATAGATTCATTATAAGGATTATATGAAATGACACATGAGAAGGCTTTAAAGGACTTGGAAAGCAATAAGCTATTTTGTTCTCAATCATTTTTTAATAAGTTATCAGTGTTGTGAATGGATTATGAAAAACGACTTTGGGCTCAGTGAGTAACTGAAATGTTGATGCTTAATAGTGTGCTTAATATTAATATAATAATAATAAATGTTGTTATTGTTGAGTAATAGTTATTTTGCTTTTCACTGCTTTTCTTTTCCAGTATTTTAGTCAGAGACTTCTTAAGTCTCTTCAAGAATGTACACATTTCTTGAATTTGTTGGAAAGTACCAAATTTAAGATATCTTGCATTTTTCTTCCTTAGTAAATGCTATATTCCATCGTGCAGCAGGAAAAGGGTTCTGTTATTGTCAGTACCATGGTTTAATATTCACTTTTATTCCCTGTATGGTGGTTCTGATTTAATTGCTATTTAGAATAAAACCTGTTCCTTATTATATGCTTTCATAATTACAAAATGTGTGTCCTAATGCCTTCTACACATATACTGTGCTTTTCTTTATTTCCTTTTATCTTTTACTGTTTCATAATCCTGGTATTTGAAATCTCATTAAGCATTATTTGGGGAATTTGCTGGGAATGTCATCTACATAGTAATGTCTCGAGTTTGTAGCATCTTTAAGACACAATAGGAGATGGAATTCACAGCAGAGTAAAAAGCCTCCCCCTTTAGGCAATGTATTTGTGATTGGTATGACTTTGTTCCCAGAGGGCAGTTAGCAACACAATATTATGGCTATGTGTACAAGGAAAACAAACACATTTGTTTAATCTCCTTTGAAAAACACAGTGCCCCAGCCTAACCAGTATCATGCACAGAATCCATTTCCACCTCTTCTTATGGAAGTAGCGCTGGGTGAACATCTAGAAAGTTGGATAACTATTTATCACATATGATCTGCAGAGGGAGAGATTTATAAGAAAGTGCTAAATTTAATCCATAGGAAAGTCAAATAGAAAATCAATGACTTTTCCATGTGTAGTTTTCCCTAGGGGCTCTACTCTCAAGATGGCTTAAATACATTAGAATTCAACGACTAGTCACAAGTGTTTGTTGGTGATATCAAAGCAAGGTAAACATTCCTGCTCTATGAGTCCAAGCACAGGGACACTTGGTTTCCTTTGGGAGGATATCATAAAGGCAATGTTTATGAATAATCCCTCATTGTCTTTTCTTCTGTAGCATTCAATGGTATGTACTATAATTTAGAAATGAAAACTACTTAAAGACCGCTTGTTAAGCTTCATATATTTTGGATTCTCAGATCCTGAGTGTTTAAATATGCCTATATTTCTTCATGAAAAACCATAATCTTTGCCAAGTTAGAAAAAGAAAATGTCATATTCCCATTTTTAGCTAAATGTAGTCAGAAATTTGGACCGTTTTTAGCCTTCAAAACATTATGTAATTTGGGTAATAGACTGAATAAAAGTAAGGAACTTCAGTTAAATTCAGAAAGAAGCTAGTAATTGTTTCTAAGACTTAAATGTATAGAACAGATCTCTGATGCTAAGGATAAGACCCTCAAAAGTGACCCAAAATGGGTAATTGTGGGATTATTTTGGGAGGAATCATCATAGATTCTTACTGCTGTAAATAAGGTCAAATGTCAGATAAATATACTCCACTGAAATGTTTTCTAGGAATGATGTTGGAACCAATGTTGGTAATTTTGAAAGTAATGGAGAGGATTTCAGATGTTACAAGTCGGGCAACTATCCCAGATTTAATAAATAAGCAAATGGTGAATTCCAAAAATGCTGTATCAATGAGCCTTGTATTGATCTGGAGCACAATTTCAGAAAGGTCCATTAAGTGGGTCTTTTGAGAGCACTTAGGATAAAAGGCTGGCAGCAGGGATTCACTAAGAGCAATAGTGCCAAGGTTGCCTCTTTGACATTGTTATCAGACTGAAAAAGGTAGGCCACAGCGGTACACAATATGGATATTTCCAGGGTAAATCTGTTGAGCTGCTATAATTTTCCTTTCCTCTTCAGTAGCTTCTCCTATAGCTGACCCCTGAGGAAAATATAGTTGACTTTTAATCTAGAAATGTATGTTAATTGACAAAAACAAACAAATGAAACCATAAACTATCCTTTAGGCTTCTCTCTGCTCAGTTAGTAGATCATATGAGTGAGCCCTTAGGAAACAGAAGGCCCACACTATTACAGGACAAATTTACCTTCTCTGCTGTTTAATGCTCTTCAAAAGACTTACGACACTTCACTGGTTTGATTACCGACTACTTGAACACAGGGACCAAAGTACTTATTAAAAATTGTGCATATCATGAGGGCATTAACTTTTAAGTATTCAATTGTTAAGACAATGAATATTATTATGAACTATGGAAGGCACACTTATTACCTCCTTAAGAACCAGTCTCTATTTCTCTGGTTCTTCCCAGTTCATAGAGGGATTGGACCTCTGTGTCTTCAGCTGGCCCTCTTCAACCTAGGATAAAGAATAATTAATCTAAGCCAGTGGTTTTCAGCTCTGTCTGACCCAATGCCTCTACTTCATAAGAAATTCTTCAAAGAACCCTTTACTATTCTAAACTATTAGTGAGAACACATGTATGCATTCAAGTTGTTGAAAATATTAATGTTATGCTGCAGCTAACAAAGGAGAAATAATTTACCATCAATATAGAATCCAAAGTGTGTATAATTGTGCCAGAATATTATATATCAAATACAATGGAACATGATGAAATTTTCATATCTGAGCCCTTGAATTTCATATCTGTGCCTTCAAATACCTTGAAACATTGTAAATAAAAGGCTACAAATACAGTTTCATTGAAAAACTAAATGCCAAATCTGCCATTTCTATTGTTGACATGATTGGTTTGCACTGGTCAATGTGATGGATACTTTCTGTTAGCCCCTTGTCCCCAGTTCTACTACCCTATTTACTGGCTTTTGTCCAAGTGGGACGGTCCATATTGAATATCTCAATAGCTTCCCTTGCCATTGCCTTCTATGCATGTTCACGAGATTAAAGGGAAGGAGGAAACGGGATTGGGGATTATTGCCTAAACTCCCTCTCTGCTAGGTCTCCTTGACTTCTCTTTTTCATAAGAAAATCAGTGTTTCCTTGTGTGATCAGGACAGTTTGCTCCCCAGAACTCTGCCTACTGCTACTAACCCAGAGTTATTGTGGGGTGTGATTTCTGTGATTCCTTCACCCTTCTTCCCTGACATTTTTGTAAGTAGTCTCTTTGGAAATAAACCCATGTGAAATTATTTTAGTTTGAGTGTGTTGTCTTTGTCCTATTGAGACTCTGAAATGAGTATCTATACAAAAAAATCTACCGTCTTTTCTCATGTATATAGTAGTTTCATTCCTGGAAAATTCATGGCATATTAAAACCATGCAAAAGTACTTGACACTTAGGCAGTTACATTTGGGTTTGTATAATTAAACAAAACAGGTTATTCACCTTCATTACGTTAGAAAGTCATTCAGGACATACAGCAATCCTTGATTAGGAGTGGTTACCCCATGTTACTGGACATTTGGCAGCCCTGTTTTCCGATTCTTAAAGTTCTTCCTCAAAGTTCCCAAACATCCTCACTTATCCTTTCCTGCCGTGGGATTTTGTCACATTAAGTTGTAAGGCTGGGAATGCCATAGCCATCTTGAAAACACAGGTAGAAAGATAAGAGAATCACAAAGAAGTGGATCATGTTAACTAACCATTGACACATCTATTTGTTGTGCAATTTGGTAAATTGTTTTTTTTCTACAGTTAGTTGACTATTCTGTTGCTTGAAGCTAAAAACTTTTTTTTTTTCTTTTTGACAGAGTCTTACTCTGTTGCAGGATGAAGTGAAATGGCATGATCTCGGCTCACTGCAATCTCTGCTCGCCTGGTTCAAGCAATCCTCCCACCTCAGCCTCCCAAGTAGCTGGGACTACAGGCACATGCCACCACACTCAGGTAATTTTTGTATTTTTAGTAGAGATGGGGTTTCACCATGTTTTCCAGGCTGGTCTCAAACTCCTGACCTCAATGGATGCACCTGCCTTGGCCTCCCACAGTTCTGGGATTACAGGCATGAGCCACTGCCCCTGGCCAAAAACATTTTAACCAATAGCAAAACACATTATTTCATTTCATTTTTTCAAAAGTTGCCAGTAATTTCAATTAAAAATATTATATAACATGCTTAATGCAATACAAATGCTTTTCAATGTACAATGGGGTTAAGTCTTGATAAACTGATCATAAATTGAAAATACTGTAAGTTAAAAATGTATTTAATATACCTGACATACTGAATAATAGTATATTAAATCACTGAAATGTATTTAATATACCTGACTACCAAACATCATAGCTTAGCCTGGCATACCTTTAATGTGCTCAGAATATTTACATCAGCTGACAGTTGGGCAAAATCATTGAATACAAAACCCATTGTATAATAAAGTATTGTATATTTTATGTAATTTGTTGAATATTATACTGAAAGTGAAAATCAGAATAGTTATATTCTATTGAAAGCTATCACTTTTGCTTTATCATAAGTAAAAAAATCATAAATTGAACCATTATAAGTTGGTGACCATCTGTGTATATGTATGTGTGTGTATATGTGTGTGTATCTATATAAATATTATGTTTATATATATTTGTGTGCATATATATCCTCTGTGTGTGTGTGTGTGTGTATGAAATGGTAGGAAAGTAAAATTTCTTATCTTGTAGATATAGCATTGTTAACATGTTGGTGCCTGTCATTCTGAGATGTAAAATTTTACATGGATAGATGTGTACATTTACAGTTGTACACAAAGAGAAACATATTCTGTAGGCTCTTTGTTTTTCTGCAGTTTCATTCAACACTATCTGGTTTATATGGATGATTACATATATAATGCTAGGATGAAAGTTCTTCCCTATAACTTTGAAACTTCCTTGATTATCAACCCTTGGCATATTCTTAGAATAGGATTTTTCTTAGAATTAGGATCCTTGTTTCAAGACTCTTGCCTGTTAACACACAGAGCCAATAATTATTGAGAATGGTCAGGTTAGTTTACATTCCCACAAGGGACATGAAATGTCTCGGCTGCACAGCCTTATTAATGCTAGATTTTCTGGATGATTTATATAGTATTTCATCTGGTATAAAAAGTAGAATTCTAATTTAGTAGTGATCATTAATTTATTTTTACTTTCTTAGTCATTATGAAAATGTTTAACTACATGAAAAACCAGGAAAGGTTTTTTTTTTTTTTAGGTAGTACTTCAGAAATATTTGTGACACTACTTCTAAAAACTCACTCTAGAAGGCTCTTGAAATATCTCTTTAATGAAATAGGACATAAATATTGGTCACATTAGTGAAAAATACATGTTTAAAATTAAAATCTCTGCAGCAATCCTATAAATATTAATTTTTTAAAATAATGACAACTTCAAAATATAAATGTTATAAATTTATAATTGGTTAAATATGCCTCTATTAAAATAGCATACATAGATCTAAATAAATTTGAAGACTTCAAATTCCAGGTACAATGTAATTTTTTCTATACTGTGATTTGTCATTCAGGATTTTGTAATTTGAACAGAAATATTTTGCTCTAACCACGTCTGTCTTTTCTCTTACCTAAAAATGATATTTTATGAAAAATTGTTTTAAAGGTCAGTCTGTATGTTTGAAAAGCATCTTGTACAATGTTATACAATATGTTGCATATTTGGTTATATCGTTTTAACTATGTAAATATGGTTTAAATCTATGATGTTCTTTAGTGCCGATCATGATGCAAAGCAAATTTATCTGTATAAAAGCCTCCCGTTAAGTTTTAACTTTCAAAAGATTAGATACATTCACACTCTTCTGAATTTTAATTCCTGATGCAAAGATTATGAAATCTCAAGAGGATAATGAATCAGCATCTGATTATATTGTGGAGTCACGATTTGATCACCCATCCAAGAATGCGTATTCACTTTCCTTTACATTGCATTCTTAATACCATGCTGAGTAGTGCTGGAAGAGGTGAGTCTTCAGTAATGCCTTCATTAAACTACAGTCTCACTACACCGAGGTATTTTCTTTTTAACCCTTTCTTTTCTGCTATGAATAAGTGCCTTCTAAGAGATGAACAAGTGGAAAAAACTGAGAAAGAACCTTCATCCAATTCAGTAACTAGTTTTCGTATCTTCTAAGAATTTTTGTCTCCAAAAAGCTCTAATTTTCATTCCATAACAAGTTTTATTTCTCTCTTCTTTCCAACACCAGACTTTTCCCTGTTTGTTTTCTCTACCTTTTTACAGAGATGCCTACAATAGAAAAAAAGTATGACATATTCAAAACATCTGAAAATTTTGCAATGCCATAGATAAGAATGAATTATCTGTTTATAAAGAAAAAAACGTTAAAAATATGAACCAAGAAAGCACAGAAGGTAGTAACCACATTTAGATGTTTATCATAGAATCATCTTTACAATCCATCTGTCACAATTCCACAGAGCAAATTACAAGTAATTGTGAAGTTTCCCTCATTTCATGGGTTTGGTCTTGTAAAGCATACAACACAAATTTTATTTGCTTTTCTTTTTGGTATTTGGATCTTAATTTGGTTAAGTGGCCACTGGGTAGATGATGGAGCCTCTTGGGACATGCAGTCTTCTTCTAGCTTTGTTGATGTAAATATTACTGTATATTTTTCATTCACTTATTATTTTATGAGGCATACTTCATTAAAAATATGTCAGCATCACATTGACAAATCACAAAATTTAAAAGGAGAAAAAAACAATTTATTTAAAGCATTCCTGTGTAAAAGTAGTCACCACTATTACTATTCTTCAAATATTTTTATTCTATTTAAATACAAGTCTAATCCAGTCTGTCACTGATGGACATTTG
>NW_012123820.1:10888044-10893613 GCF_000951035.1 Colobus angolensis palliatus | reverse complement strand
TTAGCCAGGATGGTCTCGATCTCCTGACCTCGTGATCCGCCCGTCTTGGCCTCCCAAAGTGCTGGGATTACAGGCTTGAGCCACCGGGCCCGGCCGCAAAATTACCAACAATCTTCAACTATGAATTTTTATGAGTAGGGGCTTCCCACACCATCAGGGATGTCAAATTGAACGTTTACATTTTTAGGTTTGATAGATTAGGGAAGTTTTGGGTAAACTTTTCCCTCCCTCGTGTCCTCTCCTTAACTTAGGGCCAACTTGGGACATGGATTCAATGGAAAAGAGTGCCAAGATTAATGAGAAATATCCATCATGAACATTGGAGGCAGACATTCTGGCCGAGGGGTGCGTCTTCCCACTTTGTAATCCAGAGTGCGATTTCTTCTTGCTATCTGTCCCTCCATAAATAAGTGTTCAGCAGAGGACAAGCTGGTTACAATTGAGGATGGAACGAGATTCTAGCAGAATTGCAAAATGAACTGAGAGCCACAAAAGTGTCCGTCTGCGAACCAGCAGAGATCGCTGTCGAAGACAAAGGGAGAGGAGTCGAGAGGCCAGATAACATTCCTGCTTCCCCACATTGTGAGAGTGAAATTGTCAGCAACCTATATCAATAATTAACCAGAGGCTTTTTAGAGAGTAAGACTTCTAATAGATACCTCATAGCTGAAGTCGCTCTTTAGTACTGCACATAACCTGTGGATGTTCATCATTATTCATTTATTCAACAGATAGATATTAAATTCAAGGCATAGTTCTAAACTATGCTGTCAATTACAAAAAATAAATAATAATGAAGGGCATTAGTTCTGCCTCATAGGATGTTAAAACTCTAGCTGCTAAATGAGACAGATACGGTTCCCGCATCAGGTACCTGGCCTCCTATTATAACCTGGACTCTGCTTCCAGTGGCTTCTCTCTTTCTGTTCTGGTAAACGCACCATTTGGTTTAGGCCCTATCATTGCCATGGTCACCCCCCTGTAGGTGGACCTCCTTGACTGTGGCTATAGGATAGATCTCTGTTTCTTTTCAAATGTCTGCTTACTTTAGAGCTGCAATCAAATGTTGTTTGGACCGTGAGACTCTGAGGCTGTGTGTGCTTGAAGCTGTCTTGAGACTCAAAGAGCTATTGAGGAAAGAATTTGGTAGCCGAACTCTTTTGAAATTTTTCTCTGTCTCTCACACATCTGGGCTGAATAGCTGAATATATTGTTTAATTTCTACATTGATGATGGTTTAATAGGCAGTCATGCAAATCGGTTCTCCTGGGAGTTTATTATCCTACTCCAATGACAAGTAATGCATTCCTTAAATTCAGTGTAGGTATAACTTCTACATGGTAAGTGAAGCCGTCTTTATGAATTGCTGCTATAGAATATACTAGATTGTGTAGGTTTTAGTACAATCCAGGTAATTATCAAGCCTTGTAACATTTTCAGGAAAGTGATCCTTTCACTTCAATTTATGGGATTTGGAAATTTTTCAGTTGTCACCCACTAGTTAGATTATAAACTTAATTCTATGTATCTGAATTTATTTTTCTATTTATAAATTTATGTGGATGCTTTCTCAAAGGTTCCTCAGGTTAAAAACCTATGGCTTTGTAAAAGTAAAAGAGAAGTAATAAGAATCATGTTAAAAAACAGGATCAGGCCAAGCATGGTGGCTTATGCCTGTAATGCCAGCAATTTGGGAGGCCGTGGCGGGAGGAGCATTTGAGGTCAGGAGTTCGAGACCAGCCTGGCCAACTGGCAAAACCCCACCTGTAATTTTAAAAATACACAAATTAGCTGGGTGTGGTGGTGAATGCCTCTAGTTCCAGCTACTCAGAAGGCTAAGGCAGGAGAATCACTTGAACCTGGGAGGCTGAGGTTGCAGTGAGCCAAGATAGTGCCACTGCACTCCAGCCTGGGTGATGGAGTGAGATCCTGTCTCAAAAAAAAAAAAAAGAAAGAAAGAAAAGAAAAGAAAAAGAAAGAAAACCAGAATCAAACAATGAGAGAGGCTGTGTAGCCCTTTTAATTGTCCATAATGGATCCATTTCTTTTTCTGTGTAATAGTTTATCAGCATGAAAAAAGAGTCACTGAACACTGATAATTTTCTTTCTCTCTCTCCTTTTTCTTTTCCTTTTTTTTTGAGATGAAGTCTCACTCTGTTGCCCAGGCTGGAGTGCAAGGGCAACATCTCTGTTCACTGCAACCTCCACATCCTGGGTTCAGGTGATTCTCCTGCCTCAGCCTCCCCAGTGGCGGGGATTACAGGTGCATCCCACCATGCCTGGATAAGTTTTTGTAGTTTTAGTAGAGATGGGGTTTCATCATGTTGGCCAGGCTGATCTCGATCTCCTGAGCTCAAATGATCTGCCCGCCTCAGCCTCCCAAAGTGTTGGTGATGATTTTCATTTAATGGTGTTCTACAAAGTGAGTTTAGGCAGTGAAAGGGCACATGTCATATATAGTTTACCAGAAAGTAGTACTGGTCACCAGCATAGAAGCATACTCCTAACCCTGGAAAATTTCTTCAGCTCCCAGGATTAATCTCAGATTTTGAGACTGGAGCAAAGACTAATTTGGCACATGTTCATCCAGATTAGTAAATCTCCATGGTGTTCGAACTGTATAATATCAAATCTAAAATAAGCCAAGAGAGTTGGACAGTTTTTCATCTCTCAGAAAAAAATGCATCATTTTCAAGAGATTTAAGATTGAATTTAAAATCCAACTGCCTATTTCAGTGGATGTTTCTCCAGAGTAAGGCCAAGCCCCACAAATTCTGGATAGTGTCCTCCAAGTTGTGTTTAAGTGATAACTGACACATCTATGGTTTAGATACATATGGAATTCCATATAACTCTAGTGCCAGTCTTTGCGAGTAAAAATTGGCAGTAATCATGGCCTTAGTGGAAGTATGTGGCTAATTGGAATTTTCGGTACCAAAAGTCTTTGTGTTATCCGGGCACCCTAAAATGGTATCCATAACTCATTGCCCACTTGTCTGTTTTGATTTCTTTTTTAAAAAAGACAATTTTAAACTTAGAGGTTTTGTACGTCAATTCACATACGTGGCACATTTATAAAATAATCATGCCTTTGCATAGTTTTCCTTTGATATCTTAACTATATATCCAAGCCATTTATGTTTTTTAATTGCCACAAATATCGCACCCAAATAGAGCATTAGGTACAAAAATGCCCGGCACAACATTTCTTCTTGTTCTTGAAAGTTATTTTAATCCCCATGTTTGATATATTCCTAGACAATTATATGTAACTATAATTATTTCTGCTAGGTAGAAACATTTTTGTGGTCGATATTTGTGAAGTGCTTTGTAAATAAAAATATGCTTGAGTAGAAACAGTATTTTGCAAACGTAACCCTAAACAGAGCTACTGATTTTCCAAGAATGAAAGACTCCAAGCTCTGTCTTTGTCTTTCGACTTTGGTTTATAGGAACATCTCATTACAATGAACCAAAAACTTATTTGATCACTAATGAGGTAATTTTGACACTTCCAAATGACACAGCTAATTTGTAATATATTTTTGAAGTGCAAATTACATAGTTCTGTTTAAATAATGAGAGTAAAATATGGACACTATCTATTCACACTCTATATACACAACTAACCCCAACTTGTCTCTAGAAGAAAGATTTAATTTTTCAGGTCTCATCCACAAAATGAAGTGTTAATAAGCTGTATCTTTATTCCCACTTTTAAGTGATTTCTTTTTAACCATTGTATAACACTACTACAGTTTGTATGGAGATAAAATAACTCATGGTGAGAAATCCAGTTCTTTAAAGAAATCATTTTACCTTCAATCACACTTAGGACATCTATGCTTTTAGAGTAAGGATGAAAATTTAAAACATTTGTTAAATTATGCAACTGTTTTTGAGGATGTTTTGAAATTACATTTTCCTTATTGTACAGATAGTTTTCATGTATTCACAAATGAGACACACGAGAATTATTAATGAAAAGCATAGCATATCGACAAAGTTTATAATGTAAATAGTTTCATTTGGAAAGAATGTAATGAGTGAATTATCAAAGCTATTTTATTGGTTCCCAGATTTACCATAGAAGAAAACAAAGCACCCTTATGCAAATTTCTCCGCACTGAGTCCATTTAAGGTCTATTTTGTATGCCGTTAAGTTCTAAAAAATGTTATTGCTGATAACTACTGTGTGCCTCAAAATTGCCTACAGTTGTGTTAAAATGAGATTGCTGAGGCCTGCTCTTAGAATTTCAGATTTGGTAGATCTGGGGGTGTAACCTGAGAATATGCAGTTCTGGTAAGTTCCCAGGTGACGCTGATGCTGCCAGCACAGAGACCAGACTTCCAGAATGACTGAGTGAAGCATCGTCATTACTTA
This sequence comes from Colobus angolensis palliatus, assembly GCF_000951035.1. Classification (NCBI taxonomy): domain Eukaryota; kingdom Metazoa; phylum Chordata; class Mammalia; order Primates; family Cercopithecidae; genus Colobus; species Colobus angolensis. Next base: position 10,889,229 of record NW_012123820.1, on the reverse strand, counting down.
CAATAGCAACTTCTCTAGTCACAGCTTCATTCATCCCATTCTCTGAGCTCCTCCTTTAATCATTCCCTTTCATACCCTGACATAAAATCTTTCAGTCTCTCTGAGACCTCCAAACTATTATTTTATCATATTCACAATGATCCTTACCTCCTTGAGGTACTCTCTTGCCTGTTCTCCTGCCTAAATTCCATGGTCAACCATTCCCAGGAAACTTCAACTTCCTTGTTTCTCTTTCACTTTGCTGAATCTAACTAGGAAAATAACCCTGGTGAGATCCAAATTTCCACCAGATCCCCACATATATTTCAGCAACTAGTTATATGTAACAAATTGAAAAATATCCCACTTGAAACTGAGGATCTCAGTGCCACCTATCAATCAATCATACTACATATGTTCCAATCTATTCACTCTCTAATTTACCTAGTTTTGTATCTTATCCTGTCTCTAACCCCTAACACTTACCCAGAAATCCTCATTCTCTTTTTGGTTCTGCTTCCCTGAGAACATTGAATCACCCAAAGACAACTTCCAGACTCCTGAAACCATTCAAACTCACTTTCCCATGTCTACACCCACATACTCTCCCTTCTCACCTATTATCTGTGAACTCACTGGCCCCTATCTGTATATTGTCTGATGATGATTTCTATATCCCAGATGAAGAAAATGCGAATAGGGTTAGAGCTACTTTCTCATTATAACATAGCTTAGAATCAAACCCATGCAGTCCACCACTGAAACTGGGGTTCCAAATCAATGTATTTGGAGAAGGAGAGCTAGTAGAAAAACAAGGATGAAAAGATCCAGGATGAAGCTTCCGATGGAAGAAAAGGACATTTTTGCTATTATGAGCCCCTTGAAGTAGACCTTAAGCATTCTCATCTGGACAAATGTCCATTCATCCACTCCAGTGAGTGACTAAGGTTTAGGATTTTAAAGGTCAATGAACAATTATTCCTCATTCAGCAATCAAAGAAGGATTAATATGAATATTATCTTGAAGTTTAATTTAAAGCATATTTCATTGATCTTTGGCAACTGTCTTCTATCAGATCATTACCAGTCCACATGATTTGGGAGGAAGGGAGAAAACCCAAAACTTAATCAGATGCCTGAAGTTAGGGAACATTTTATAACCAATGCAGAGGGAAAAAAAGGCTCAAAAAGGGAAAGATGAGGACA
>NW_012123820.1:10884643-10887994 GCF_000951035.1 Colobus angolensis palliatus | reverse complement strand
TAGGGACATGGATGCAGCTGGAAACCATCATTCTTAGCAAACTATCGCAAGAACAGAAAACCAAACACTGCATGTTCTCACTCATAGGTGGGAACTGAACAATGAGAACACTTGGACACAGGAAGGAGAACATCACACACCGGGGCCTGTCATGGGGTGGATGGTGGAGGAGGGACAGCATTAGGAGATATATATAGTGTAAATGGCGAGTTAATGGGTGCAGCACACCAACATGGCACAAGTACACATATGTAACAAACCTGCACGTTGTGCACATGTACCCTAGAACTTGAAGTATAATAAAAAATTTTTTTAAAAAGTTCCTTTTGGAGGATATATCTTCAGGAAGGTAAAGAGAGTTCAGAGAAAGCATGCCCCGCATTTGTTGTTTTTCACATATTTTCAGTTCGATATAATCAGTACACCAAAGCAATACGTTTAGGGCTGGCATTTCCTGAACACCTTCACAACTCTTTTTGATCCCATGTTATTTCTATCAGATCACGTGATTTAAGAACAACTTTCACCTGCCACTTACATATATATTGAAAAGGCAGGCCGGGCGCGGTGGCTCAAGCCTGTAATCCCAGCACTTTGGGAGGTTGAGGTGGGCAGATCACCTGAGGTCAGGAGTTGACCAGCCTGGCCAACATGGTGAAACACCATCTCTACTAAAAATCCACAAATTAGCTGGGCATGGTGGCATGTGCCTGTAGTCTCAGCTACTCGGGAGGCTGAGGCAGGAGAATCGCTTGGACCCGGGAGGTGGAAGTTGCAGTGAGCCGAGATTGCACCACTGCACTCCAGCCTGGTGACAGAGAGAGACTGTCTCAAAACAAAACCAAACCCCAAATTCTTAACTGAATCTCAGAATAAGGACCTCAAAGAGGTCAATATGTATATAATATATTCTGAAAGAAAAATTTTCTCCAATTGTTTATTGAAATATCACACAGGCTCTGCCTTTGTTTATACCCTTGAAAAATATCTAGATTTATATGTAGCTTTTGTAAAGTGAAAGCTCAGAATGTGTACTCTGTTCTGGTACCACTTTAATTGCTGGAAAATTTTTAATAAAAATGAATTGGTCAACAAATGGAAAATTTGAACTTTGTATGTTAAATTTTTACTTCATATTATCAACTCTTGAAAAATAAGTGTGCGTATTAGAAATGACACTCATTTGACTACACCATAATATATTTCAGACATTTTATCTTCAGGTACAGAATTTCTCCATCCTTTGAATCATGTCAGCAGGCTTTAGTTGCCCAGCACTGGGGATCCACCTCCACTAATTCACAACTCTATTATATTACCCCAGGCGATGCGTTTCCATAGCTCTGCCTTGTTATAAGTGTCATTTTTTCTTCCATTTTTTTTTACTGCCATTCAAATATTTTTGGCTTTATCAGAGATTTTCACTTTATTGTTTGTCACCTCCTCATTTGTTAGCTTTTCATAATTTGCTGTGGTTATATCTGCCTAGGCTTTTGGTTCCTTTACAGATTTGTTTTTAAGGCTTCAAACTTTTTCATTTTATTTTTAGCTTATGATACTTCTAAAGTCTGTACCCTTTTAATTTTCACTTGCTTCATTGTCACATTCTTGTGTTTTGTTTTCATTTCAAAATACCAGAAAGTAAAATGTCTCAGCAGCTTGGTTAGTGGAATAGTTTATTTATAATTCAAAAAAAAAAAAAAACCCATACTTTTTGTGAGCTCTCTGCTTATAAGTAAAAATTTCATTTATAAATTCTTGGAAAAAAACCTTAAATTTCTGGGGGATTGAACGAGATTTTAAAAATCATTCCATACAACGACGGGTGCAAAATTTGTATTCCTCTTCTCAAGAGAAATAATTAATGAACATTTGTTATTAGTTTACTAACGTCTAAATGTTAATGTATTCAATTATACATGATTAAAACATGATTAAGCTCAAGAGGTGGAAAAGTATAAAACAAACAAGTGTATAATTTACCTTTATTCATATGAAACATCTTTTTCTCTGCTGAAAATAAAGATTAGCCAGTGTATGCTGGAGCGGGAGGGGGTGTGCTGAAGGGAGAAAAGCCATGGTTTGTACAACTTGCCCATTTCCATGTTTTAAATACTCCCACCCTGGCCAATTTCAAGCTACCAGCAATTTGGTAACCAGTTCACAACATTTTTGAAAATTTAATGATCAGCTCTCAAAAGCTGGTACAGGCTAGGATAAGCCAGCTTCAGCACAAAACTGAAAATGGTTATTACTCTTTACTAGCTCCAGATATCCTTTAACATATATTGAAACCTATGACCCTTAAAAAGAAAACATATATACAGACTTTGACAAAATTTTGCAGTTCCGCTCATGGATCCCTGTATAAGAATCCCCTTTCTATGTGTGCTTGTAATTTAAAGAGTTCAGAGTTTATGATTCACAGGTGACAACTAATGGTTTAATCTCAACACTTGGGCTTTTATAATTTGGGAGTCAGGTGTTTAACTGCTGTAGTAGTAACTGCTTCTTCTCAGAGAAACTTAGGAGCTAAGACCAGGGAAATGTCCCTTGGTCTGCAACACACCTCTTCTTTCTGAACATGTTGTATAAGAAACTAACTTTGTCTCAAAGTTTATATGACTTTTGCATTATCAATTACTAGCTATTCTCTTTCGGAATGGTAGGAGTGGGAAAAATTTCCCTCTGCCCTCTGAAGGTATGATAACTGAGTCTATGAAATAAACGGATAACAGGCACGTCGAAAGAAGAAAAGATATACACATTTATTACCTGCGTGGGGGAATCACAGGAAAGAAAATTGGATGTAAAAACAAAACAAAACAAACAAGACATCACCAAGAAAAAACCCCAGTTAGATTTAGGAGCTTACAGGGAAGGCAGGAGGGAGAATGTAGGAAACTTAGTGGGGAGCAAATGACTTTTGGGAAAGATGGCCAGACTCTTAGAATAGTTGATAGTTTGTGACAGTCTGTCTTGGTGTGGTATGGACTCTTAGTCTTCTCTCCTGTGATATGAGGAGTTAATTTTCCCTGGCTGATGAAACTCCTAGGAAGGAGATGAATGTCTTTGTGCTGACAAGACAGTATCTCAAAGCGTTGTTTTCCAACTCAGTTCTAAATTTGCAGTGTATCAAAATCTCCTCATTATGCTTTGGATGTTATGGTAGATAAATGGTATCTTCACAAAGATACGTTCATTCTGGTATTGAGAATTCCTTTTGGGATTATAAATCATGCTGCTCTAAAAACACATGCACACGTATGTTTATTGCAGCACTATTCACAATAGCACAGTCTTGGAACCAACCCAAATGTCCATCAGTGACAGCCTGGATTAAGAAAATGT
>NW_012123820.1:10855148-10880793 GCF_000951035.1 Colobus angolensis palliatus | reverse complement strand
GCTCACTCCAGCCTGGGCCCCAGAGCGAGGCTCCGTCTCAAAAAAAAAAGAAAAGAAAGAAAAAGAAAAGGCAAACTTTTTGCTAATTTTGGCAAAGTACATTAACAAAAGTTAAATTAAGTGAGTAAGTGAAATTTTCTGTTCTATTGTTTTGAAAACAATTCTAGAAAGTGTCCTTGTAAGAACAGCAAAAAGAGAAAAAGATAATTCTCAATTGCAGTTTCAACCATTCTTTGCTTAACAATGTATCTAATTAAAAGGCAAAACTCTCTATTTCAGGTTTATACGTATCAATTGCTTGATTAGAAAGTAAATTTTCTACCCCATATAATCTCGTGTCAAAAAACTTATAATAAAATTACTTTGATTTTATTGCTGGTAAGTTTGTGAATTTAAATCTCAACTTACAGTGATGAATTCATTTGCTTTGTGCTGACAAGACAGTATCTTGAAGCTTTGTTTTCCATCTCAGTTCTAAATCTGCAGTGTATCAAAATCTCCTCATTATGCTTTGGATGTTATGGTAGATAAATGGTATCTTCACAAAGATACATTCATTCTGGTATTGAAAGTGCCTACTTAAAATTCTGCACAAACAGTTTTATTGAAAAAATATGTAGACAAGCCATTAATTATACACAGTGACTTGGAACAAATTCTTTTAAGAAGCATGGCATGTCTTCCATTAAATGTATACATTTTATAAAAAGTTACTGAAAGTCTTCCTGAGGTTAAACAATAAATCTTTTAAATTTAACCACTGTGCTCCCTCAAAGGTAATTTTTTCTTTATGACACTCACTTAGGGCATACAGTCAGATCTGAGCCTACTTTAAACAACTAGGCAGTATTTTTAGTGCATTTTTCTGTTTGTTAAAAAGCTAGTTGTTGAGAATAAGTTGCTCAAATATCTTCCTCAATTACTTTTTGTTTTGTTTTGTAATTATTATCCTATTTTGATTTTTCTTTAGAATTGTGAAGTGTCTTCAATCAGAAATTGCAGAGAATATACAAATGAATAAGAATACAGTCTGCAATCAAACTAGATCTAGAAAGTGTTTTGTTGTAGTTTATACCTTGAATCCAAAGTGCCATTTTATACAAGGCACTTGAGAAATTTTCAAGCTCATATATTTCATAATAGTACAGAATTTATTGTTCTTTTATTTGCAAGGAGATAGACCAGATAAAGGATCACTTTATTTCTTACAGTGTTGACTTTGATATTCTAAACTTGTCAGTTTATACAGACTAATGAAGACTCCATATATGTAAAATTCACTATAATTTTTTTTCTGGTATGAGAGTGAAAACAAATAGTAACTACATATTCAAACAGATAAAGTAAAAATTTGCAATAGCTAGACAGGAAAAAAAAGAAACCCTTACACATGCCTTAACATTCTTAAACTCTGAGGACCAAATTGGATTCAAAAGAAACATTTCTGGTGGGCAGGGAAAGGGCTGAAAAGCTAAAGTACGTAATAAGTAAATTCCTCATTGCTGTCAAATGTGACCAGCACGACATTTCCATACATGTTAAACTTTTCTGAAGAAAGTTCTAGGATAATAGGATTTCAACTCTTGATTCTACAGACATCATTCTTGTGATTGATATGGGAGAATCATCCTCTTCATGTACTAGTGGATTCAAACAAAAAAAAATCAGGCAACTAATTCCTTTCCCAGAAGCCTTAGAGATTTTTGTACATAAAAATATGATCCATATTTCTGATTCAAATTTTAATTAGAAAATTCTCTTTTTTCCCTCTTCTGCATAAAATTATGCACAGGCACTCTGCTCTCCAGACAAGAAAAACTTCTTGCCTGCTCTCACTTGAGATGCCCAAGACTCAGAACGTATTATTTCCTAGTGGAAAGTCCCAACAAAGCTTCTCAGAACAAAAACAACAAAAAGTTAAATACACAGAGATAGAGTATAAAACAGGGGTTACCAGGGGCTGGGGGTGAGGCGGGAAAATTGAGATAGGGAATTCAAAGGATGCAAAGTTGCAGACACGCAGGATGAACAAGTTGAGGGATCTAATGTACAACGTGAGGACTGTAGGTATTAATATTTATTGTATTTGGCATTTTACTTTAGGGTAGTTTGTAGGTACTGTTTCCTCACACACATATCCAAAAGAAAGGTTACTGAGATGATGGAGATGTTAATTTGCCTGACTATAGAAACCATTTCACTACGTATATGTGTATCAAAACAACTTAAATATACAATAAAAATGAATGAATATGACATTAACTTCTCCTGTGCTGTCACTTTGGATCGAATCTTTTGGCCATTTCAGTCTGCTACTGAATACCAAAAGGTATAGAGATCTAATAATCACTCACCATACTCTAGGTATTATGGAATATGTTGGGGGAGTGGTGATAGAAAAATGGGTAATTCACAATTATTAACCTCAGGTTGCTTGAAGTTGATCCTGTGTGCCCTGTAGCTAAATTTCATTAATTCACAAGATAATCCCTACTGATATAAACATTGTCCCTCCCAAGTTGCCAATAGTGGCAGCCTTGAAGTGTTGGTGAAATTTTTAGTTCTTGGCTGTATTCATTTGCAGGCTCCAGTTTCTGTTTTGTTTTTTATGTAAGTAAACATATGGATGATGGCCTCTCGTTCTTTAAATTACCTTCTGTTATAAACTTCTGTGATACCGTATTTGCTTGGCTTACTTATGTTTCTAAGGTCTTCAGTTGCCATTCTTCCTAGGCTTCTCTCATCAGCTCTTAAATTCTGGTGCGTCTCAAGAGCTGGCCCTCCATCCTCTGCTCTTTCCATCTGTAATCTCTGGCCCTCCATCCTCTGCTCTTACCCCCTATAATCTCTGGCCTCCATCCTCTGTTCTTACCATCTATAATCTCTGGCCCTCCATCCTCTGTTCTTCCCATCTATAATCTCTGGCCCTCCATCCTCTGCTCTTATCCTCTATAATCTCTGGCCCTCCATCCTCTGCTCTTATCCCCTATTATCTCTGGCCCTCCATCCTCTGCTTTTATCCTCTATAATCTCTGGCTCTCCATCCTCTGCTCTTCCCATCTATAATCTCTGGCTCTCCATCCTCTGCTCTTATCCTCTATAATCTCTGGCCCTCCATCCTCTGCTCTTATCCTCTATAATCTCTGGCCCTCCATCCTCTGCTCTTATCCCCTATAATCTCTGGCCTCCATCCATCCTCTGCTCTTATCCTCTATAATCTCTGGCCCTCCATCCTCTGCTCTTATCCTCTATAATCTCTGGCCCTCCATCCTCTGCTCTTATCCTCTATAATCTCTGGCCCTCCATCCTGTGCTCTTATCCTCTATAATCTCTGGCCCTCCATCCTCTGCTCTTACCATCTATAATCTCTTACTGGTTATTTAATTTGTAGCCATGGCTCCAGAAACACCTGTCATTTTATTCCTCTTGAATCTGTACCTATATTTTCAACATTTATTTTCTGCTAGAGACACACATGGGCCTCCATTCTGGGCCTCCCCAGTGGGAAACCGCACGGTACTCACAAACTCCACATGCTCATTTTGGAACTTCTCCTCTTCACTTCTCCCATACTTCCTCCTCCAACTCATTCCTCTGCCTGCTTTGCAAAGGCAAGTTAGGGGGATACCACGCACCTGGTCATCAAGGCCAGACACCCCACCTTTATTTTTACCTCCTGTCCATTCCCTTCCTCCACTTTATCCGTTACATCGCCAAACTCACTTAATTTTACCTCTGATATAATTCTACTCTATCTAGCCTCATATTCCCTGCTATCATCCCCTCTCGTGTGGACTATATTATATTTTTTAAACTTGTCTTTTCCTCCTTTTCATTTTTATTCCTCTATAGTCCATCCTTTTGAACTGGTATGACACTCAAATCTTCAGAATAAAGCAAAAATTATTTTTTGGAAATTTAGGCTCTTTAGGATTTAGAGACAGTAGCTATCATCCTTTGCTTGATATTCAAAATATCTGGCTAGTTTTTTTAAAAAAAACATAGGTTCATAGGCCACTCTTCCTGAAATTCTGATTTAATTGATCTGGGATAGGGTCTAGGCATAAGTAAGTATTTCTACAAAAAACCAAGGAAGGGAAATATGCAGTAAGAGTATACCTATGTAACAAATCTGAATGTTCTACACATGTATCCCAGAACCTAAAGCATTAAAAAAAGTTGTATTGGTAGAAGAATAATGGTTCCCAGAGGCAGTGGTTAGGTGAGGAATGAAGGAATGGGGAATTACTGGTCCAAGGGTACAAAGTTTGAGTTAGACAAGAGGAATAAATTTCAAGATCTACTGCAAAGCAGGATGACTTTAATCAATAATAATATGTTGTTTATTTCAAAATAACTAAGAATAATTTCAAATGTATCACCACAAAAATCTCAAGGAAGAGAAGTGATGGATATGTTAACTAGCTTGATTTAATCACTCTAAATTGTAGACGTATATCAAAACATCACGTTGTACTGCATAAATGTAATATAATTATGAAAAAAATCAGACCTGATGTTTGAAATGATAATTATTTTTATAACCTCACTTCAGATTTAACAATCTCATATTATATCTTAGCATGTATCCATATTACCCACATGGGAACTACACGTCTCTACAAAGTTAGCCAGGTGCTATATCCAAGGTATTTAGTCAAGAGGGAGTGTCTAACTGTTAATTTTAGTCTTCACTTAGGTTAGTACTGCCCATCCACAGTTCGTACAATAGTTTTCCCACTTTACAATTTTAAAAACCTATCATTCTTGATTTATTAACTTGCCCATTCTATCAAATTTAAGCATGTTTTTATTTTTTAAAAGACCATGTCCAAGTGGCAATTCTATGTGTATCTCCCTGAAAACAAGCATCAGTTGAAGAAATCTGAGAAATTCAACCAGCTCTGAACTCACATCACTATTTCCATGTCCGTTATTTATTTATTTATTTGAGATGGATTCTCACTTTGTTGTCCAGGTTGGAGTAGAGTGGCACAATCTCAGCTCATTGCAACTTCTGCCTCCTGGGTTTAAGTGATTCTCCTGCCTCAGCCTCCTGAGTAGCTGGTATTACAGGCGCTCACCACCACGTCTAGCTAATTTTTGTATTTTTAGTAGAGACGGGGTTTCACCATGTTAGTTAGGCTGGTCTCGTACTCCTGAGCTCAAGGGATCCACCTGCCTCGGCCTCCCAAAGTGCTGGGATTACAGGTGTGAGCCACTGGCCCAGCCCCATGGCATTTTTTAAACCAGGACTTCTGTATAATGAAGCTTTTCCCAATATCTTTTTAACCACACCCTCTTATTTATTATACCCACTCCAACTACCTGTCTTCATCTCATCACATTTAAGTACTCAAATTGTCCATAGGCTGCAGAATGAATTCATTAGGACTCTATATAATTTTTCAAATCATGAAATTGCACAATCTGTTGAAGATGGACCTGGGAGGCCTTTATGCTACATTCAGTAGAAACCCGGAACGCTTTTGAAGGCAATCTGCTTGACACCTTTCACCTAAGAGCACAAACCCTGTGAAGTAGCAGATGCAATTATTACCAATGTGCTTTATAAAATGACTTTCAGAGTTTAAGATTACATTGGCTTTTCTGAAATATGTAAGTCTCTGGAAAAATACAACATTTCTAATCTCTCTTTGGAAAGCCTTTGAGTATGTAAAAATCAATTTCTTATATTTTCTTCGAAATCAACATGGAATAGGCTAAGGTTTTATTCATGTTTCATGAATTTCACAGCACTCATCATATTTTAAAGTTATTTTTGATGCTTTGCATTGTACTAAAATCTCTCTTGAAATGAGAGGCCTGAAAAACAATCATAATATACGGTTGTTGTCTAACAATATATCAAGTTTTTAATCACTCGTACAATGCAATATTTTTATCATTCTTGTAGTTTATCCTACATGTATTTAATATTACTAGCAGAAATTTAGATTTTAGTAAATTAATTCTGATCTTTGTAAAATAAAATATTTTTGTTTTCCATCTGTATCTATTAATTCTTTATCTTTAGTCCATGAATCCTTCTAACAATTATTATTGAACAAGGTCTAGGAGATAAGCACTATATAGTTGCTAAGAATTCTGAAAAATCATCTTATACCTATTATACAGAAGCAGAGCAAGACAAGTGAACCAAAACTTACGTAACACTGTGACATGTATTTCAAGTTTAAGTATCTTAAAAAATACATTTCATAAAACTAAAGATAAAAACTGATACTTGTTTCTACTACATTTGATTTTATATACTTAGGCATATTATTTTTGAGTCTGGTATTAAATAAGCCAACATATGTTTGCAGTCTATATCTTTATTCATGCCATTGATTAAAAAATTGAATAAGCAAGATCTAAAGAAAAGTAATATACTGAATATACGACTAGAAACCTCTCTCCAAGTGACCAGGCTGGGCAAAATGCTGAAATCCCATCTCTACCAAAAAATAAGACGTGGTGGTGCACCCCTGTAGCCCCGGCTATGCTGGTGTCTACTCAGGAGGAGGCTGAGACGGGAGGCTCACTCGATCTCAGAAGGTGGAGGCTACACTGATCTATGACTGCCACTGCACTCAGCCTGGGTGACAAAGTAAGACACTGTCTCACAAAAAAAAAAAAAAAAAAAAAAAAAAAGGGAAAGGAAACCTCTCTCTAAGATGAAAAAGGAGTAAGAGGGTATTTAAGGCACACGTCGCCAATAAGGCAGCTTAAATCAATATGTGCTTAAAATCCTTTCTAAACAACATTTAGTTCACTTATATTGTTCTGTTATACAAAATCAAAGTATTCCTCTTAGAAACAATATTTACCAAATTTTCCTTTATTATACCAATTGAGATACAATTATGCCACTTCTCTTTAATCCTGCCTAGTCATCCATGCTATCTGGCATTCTGTTAAAGTGTGCGGGCTTCGAGCCACACCACATGGGCACAAAAATTTCCTCTGCCACTTAAAATTGGGTGACTGACTTCACCTTTCTATGCCTCAGTATGACACTAGTTGCTGCCTCCTATAGTTGTGAGGATAAAATGAGTGTCTACAGGCAAAGCACCTGGTATTTAAATACAAGTTAATTATAGTCATAATTATTACTATTACTATGATTATGGTTGTTATTTGATTAACTCCCTCGATGAAAACAAAGCATATGAAGTTGAATTAGAAAAGATTAGAATGATGTTAAAGTTGGGTCCTGTGAAGTAAAGAGAAGAGTCATGACAATTCCTTTGGCCAGAGAAGCCTCAAAATAGAATCTGGGTTTCAAAATCTACTTCCAAAGTAGAGAGAGATGAAAGATGGAAATGACATACAGCTATTTAGTTAGTCAAGTGAGTTTTCTTCTAAATCCATAGCTTTCTTCTAAATCTATAACAATCAAAGAAATTAATCCTTTTCTTTGCTCAGGTACCTATTTTCAAAGTTAAGCCATTCTGGTTGCAAATTCCTTTGAGTTTCAAGATGATCATGATGGTCTTCATTCAGTCTTTCCCCCAGGTTGACATGTGGTTATTTCATTTAATCAGATTAAAATCAATACCTGGAAATACAAAGAAATGTATTTTTTAATTTCTCAAAAACTAATATTCACCAGTATGGAGTGAATAATTGCATGCCTAGTTCTCTGTATACTTGCTCTTTTAAGTAATATAGCTCAGTTTGCTTTCCTTTTCTTTTCTATCTAGAATCAAATTCAAACTGCTATCACTGGTTCATACCTAATCAATCAAATAAACTAAAAAGCTACTGAAAGAATTTTCCATCGTTAAGCTGCCTTTTGGAAGCTGTATACTTGGTCTGCTTTAGTAGACAGTCAAATGCATGCAAATGCATTAGTGCTCATGACTTTCTTCCAGGCCATCCCCAGGCTAGCACTGCTAATTCTTTTTGTCATTGTAGGTAGGTGACTTTATGTATTTTGGGACTTTTATTGTATAATAATAGGGACAAGAAAAATAAATGTTCACCTGGGCATCAAAGATAATTGTTAAGCCACTATTTTAAATGATAGTTAATTATGGGACTCTACTGTTTTGTGAGGAATATAGAAAAATGTTTTGAATAATTACTCTTCCTGGGACAATTTGAGGGGTCAAATGTATTCTGTTCTTAAGCATCAGTTAAAATATCTTTTGCATTCTCTCTGATCTTAGTGTTTTGATGTTGTGTGCAATGAACCAAAACATTGCATTACGAAAAGAAATTTTTATATATTTGACAGCTTGTTGGTCTCTGAGGAATCTATTCAATTAGTGCCATGTCCTGGTTCCCTACAGTATCAAAATTCACAGAGAATTGAGATGTCTTAGAAGTTGTATCCAATAAACCAAGAAAAGCATCAAGAAATTTTTTTCCTTAAAATGAAAGATACAAAAAAATGAGTTTCTGCGTAACTCATGTAAAAACAGCAGCCTAGAATCTGGCACTTAGGTGATCATCACTGAAACGTGTTGTCTGGGTCTGCTAATTTGACGTTATATAGCTATAATTTAAATCAGATCTATCAAAACCTACCTTGACTTTGACTCATGCTGCCTATTTTTCTTCTCAAGGGAATCTGAGAAAATCCTATTTCTTGAGGAGGAAAGAACATCAATTTGATATTACAGATCAGAGTCCATCATTGGGATCATGTGGCATAGGATAGGTGCTCAGTGTGCACGGGAATCAATAGAATCTTCTGGGTGAATGTCAGCTGCTATCCATGGAAGGTACAGAAAATGAAGACTAGACCAGAAGCCATGTTGAACTTTATAAAGGCCTTTTCTGCATCTATTGAGATAATCATGTGGTTTTTGGGTTTAGTCCAGTTTATGTGATGAATCACTTTTATTGATTTGTGTATGTTGAACTAGACTTGCACCCTGGGGATGAAGCCTACTTGATCATGGTGGATAAGCTATTTGATATGTGACTGGGTTTGGTTTGCCAGTATTTTGTTGAGGATTTTTGCATCGATGTTCATCAAGGATATTGGCCTGAAGTTTTCTTTTTCTATTGTGTCTCTACCGGTTTTGGTATCAGGATAATGCTAGCCTCATAGAATGAGTTAGGGAGGAGTCCCTCCTCCTCAATTTCTTGAAATAGTTTAGGTAGGAATGGTTCTAGTTCTTCTTTGTACCTCTGGTAGAATTCAGCTGTGAATCCTTCTGTTTCTGAACTTTTTTTTGGTTGGTAGGCCTCTCCATAAAGTAGATATTAAAGGAATATACCCAAAATAATAAGAGCATACATGCAAGCCCAGAATCAATATCATACTGAATGGGCAATAACGGGAAGCACTACCCTAGAAAAACAGCACAAGACAAGGTTGTTCTCTCTCACCACCCCTATTCAACATAGCGTTGGGAATCCTGGCCGGGGCAATCAGGCAAGAGAGAGAAATAAAGCGTATTCAAATAGAAAGAGAAATTAGAGTATCTTTGTTTCCAGACGACATGAACCTGTATCTAGAAAACCCCACTTCAACCCAAAAGACTCTTGAGCTGAAAAGCAAATCAGCAAAGTCTCAGGATGCAAAATCAACGTGCACAAATTACCAGCATTTATATATGCCAACAACAGGCAAGTCGAGAGCCAAATCAGGAATGAACTCCCATCCACAATTGCTACAAAACGGATAAAATAGCTAGGAATACAGCTAAAAAGGGAAGTGAAGGACATCTTCAAAGAGAACTACAAACCACTGCTCCAAGTAGAAAAGACACAAAGAAATGGAAAAACATTCCATGCTCATGGATAGGAAAAATCAATATCATTAAAATGGCCATACTGCTCAAAGCAATTTACAGATTCAATGCATTCCTAGTAAACTACCATAGACATTCTGCACATAATTAGAAAAAAAAAACATTTTAAGATTTATATGGACCTCAAAACAGAGCCTGAATAGCCAAGGCAACCCTTGGCAAAAAGGACAAGGCTGGAAGTTATCACATGGCCTAATTTCAAGCTATACAACATGGCTACAGTAACCAAAACAGCATGGTACTGGTACAAGAACAGACACATAGACCAATGGAACAGGATAGAGAACCCAGAAATAATGCCACACACCTACGATCATCTAATCTTTGACAAACCTGACAAAAACAAGCAATGGGGAAAGGATTCCCTATTTAATAAATGGTGCTGGGATAACTGGTTGGCATCAGTTGAAAAAACTGGAACTGGACTCCTTCCTTACACCATACACAAAATGAACTCAAGAAGGAATAAAGACTTAAATGTGAAATGCCAAACTATAAAAAGCCTAGAAGAAAACCTAGGCAATATGATTCGGGACACAGACCCTGACAAAGATTTCATGACCAAGATTCCAAAAGCAATTGCATCAAAAGCAAAAGTTGACAAATAGGACCCAATTAAACTAACACATTTCTTCACAGCACACACACACAAACACGTCCCCCCCCAAAAAAAATCAACAGAGTAAACAGACAACCTACAGAATGGGAGAAAATTTTTGCCATCAATCCATCTGACAAAAGTCTAATATCCAGCATCTATAAAGAACTCAAACAAATTTACAAGAAAAAACAAATAACCTCATTAAAAAGTGGGCAAAGGATATGAACAGACACTTCTCAAAAGAAGACATGCATGTGGCCAACAAACATATGCAAAAAAGCTCATCACTCATCATTAGAGAAATGCAAATCAAAACCACAGTGAGATACTATTTCACACCAGTCAGAATGGCCATTATTAAAAAGTTAAAAAATAACAGATGCTAGTGAGGTGGTGGAGAAAAAGGAACTCTTTTACACTGTTGTTGGAAGTGTAAATTAGTTCAACCATTGTGGATGACGGTGTGGCAATTACTCAAAGACATAAAGTCAGAAATACCATTCAACCTAGCAATCCCATTACTGGGTAATTCCCAGAGGAATATAAATTATTCTATTATAAAGATACATGCACAAGTATATCATTGCAGCACTATTCACAATAACAAAGACAGAATTAACTTAGACGCCTGTCAGTGACGGACCGGATGAAGCAAGTGTCACACACACACCAGGGAATACTAGGCAATGCAGGAACAGAAAACCAAATACCACATTTTCTCACTTACAAGTGGGAGCTAAATGATGAGAACACATGGACACATGGGGTGAGGAAGCACACACACTGGGATCTGTTGGTGGGCGGCAGGAGCAGGGAGCGCATCAGGAAAAACAGCTAATGCATGCTGAGCTAATAGCTAGGTGATGGGAGAATGTGTGCAGCAAACCTCCACGACACACGTGTACCTATGTAACAAACCTGCACATCTGCACATGTACCCTTAAACTTAAAATAAAAGTTGGAAATAAAATATCGATATTAAAAAAAGAAAATGAAGAGTAGAGAAGTTGGATCTACTACCAACATCAAATAATGAACAGAGTTCTATGAATGACGTTAAAATCTTACCAGAAAAGTAGGTGGAGCGTTAAATATAGGCATAAAATAAAGAGCAAGGAACAAGTAGCAGGAGGAAGCAACCCAGGGATATTTTGTTTTTGGCTCCTCAAGCTCCACTTTCATTGGTTATTGTCACTATATTGTACAGCCTTTTGGGTCTTGTGTAATATTTGGTTGAAAGGTTTGGCATAAAGGTACAGTTTTATGTAGACAGCTTCCTTCCCAGGCTGCAGGGACCACACATGTGCTCCCGCGTGCTTGATACTGGCCCCTGCTCTTGGAGTCTGCAGACGACGGATTGCTGCTTATGGTGCCATCGATGCCCTGATGGCTTGAATGATTTCTGAATCTACCTAGACCTACAGTCGGACTCCTTCAAATCCTTTGATTTTTTTTTCCTTTCTATGGCTGTGTTCTTCCAGTTTTTCTTATTTACTGCCTGCTTAGATACACTTCTTTGTCTCAACTTCCATTTCTGGCATGATGTCAATTCCTGGTTGCCTACTTGCCTTGTGTCCGGGTGGATCTTGAGCTCTACTCTGTGTGTTGGTCCTGACTCTGCACTATTCAAGTGGTCACGATTTATCAACAGCTTCACACTTGGCTCTTCATTCATTTAATGGGCCCACTATTTGCCAAATTTTGCTTTCATCTTATAATCTGGAAAGTAAATAAATAAACAGCAAGCATAAAATACATTTTCTCCTGTAATCAGAATTTGGTACCTGGAAACTAAAATAATGACTGTCATCCTGGCAAACAAATTGATGATATTTGCTGGTGGGAGAGTTCTTATTTTGGAAACACTTTTGGCAAGATGTGCCTGATTTGCTAGCATTGTCAAGAGCAAACGGCCATGCATTTCAAAGATTTATGAGGCATGAGTATCTAAAGACAAATGACTATATTTTATACCAAAAATTACTCCTCCTGTGTATGTGATGTGACTCCACATGTGTTCTGGAGAACGTCATATTTTAATCTGTGCCAGGTGTGTCCTCATATCGTAAGAAAAGGCCTAGAGAGCTATGTTCGTCATCTTGGAATCATTTTTGTTGGTCTTTGTCTCATGATTAATTGTTTCCTTTGATTAATTAGTAAAACTTACATTGGATAAGCTTTCTGATTCTTATGATACTGAATGTACAATCTAATCCTTTTTGCATTACTATTTACCCAATATCCTTTTGTTGTTATTAATCAATGTCCACAGTTCTAAGCTGAAACCTACTAAAATCTCCAAGAGTAAGATAGTTTCATTATAAAGTTCTGTCATGAGAAAATAAATCATTGTGAATTTATGAAAGAACTTATTTGAGCACTGCAAGGTAGACCATGGCTTTTACTTAAGGTTATTTATTTTTAATATATATTGCAAAAAATTATATTTCCTAAAAATTTTGGGTAATATAATTGTATAATGCAACCTATGACAAATACTTAAATATTTATTAATCCAAAGGAAAATCAATTGGCTCTAATAATTGCAAAATATCTACTAAATACTAGGACATGTGCTATGATTAACATGTGTTAATTAAATCTCATACGCCCCACAATTTTTTTCAGGTAGCTATTATTATTTATAGGTGAGAAAACAGATTTGAGAAGTTAAGGAGTAGGTAGTCCCTGGATTATATTTAGAAAATGACAGAGGACAAATTAAATCAGAGTTAATTTAATGAATGCCCATCATGTCCTTCCTGCAGCATGCTATCTATTTAACACTGATATAAGAACACATTACTATAGGGTAAACTTGGAAAAGAGTTGCTCTGGATTCTGTACCATTATTAGAACATTTAATAATAATTTTATAGTAACTTGATTTTTAGTTTAAAATTCAAAACAATTGATAGCAATTCATCTTTTAATATTTTATACACATATAGTTATATCTCTGTAACTGAATCAAACATTGTCAAATTAATTCCAACAAAACTACATTATTTATCATTTGCTATAAATTATTATTTTAATTTATTGATTGTGTGGTTATGCATGTATTGGATTTGTTTTACAATTGCATAAGAACTATAAACATGAAATGTTGGATAGAGATGTATAAAAGAATTTCAATCAACAGTAGGAGGTCAGACTTTTTTTTTTGAAAAGGTGGTGACCTTGGACATTTTCAGAAACAGAGACTACAATTCCATGTGCTTTGGCAGTCATGGCGGCCAGAGCTCAGAGATTACAATCCGGGAGGGAACAGAACGCTCAGGCATTTTGGTTCTTATGGTCGTTGTTTCTCAATGCAAATCAACAATCTTTTTTTTTATTTTTTATTTTTATTTTTATTATACTTTAAGTTCTAGGGTACATGTGCATAACGTGCAGGTTGGTTACATATGTATACTTGTGCCATGTTGGTGTGCTGCACCCATCAACTCGTCAGCACCCATCAATTCATCATTTATATCAGGTATAACTCCCCAGTGCAATCCCTCCCCCCTCCCCCCTCCCCATGATAGGCCCCGGTGTGTGATGTTCCCCTTCCCGAGTCCAAGTGATCTCATTGTTCAGTTCCCACCTATGAGTGAGAACATGCGGTGTTTGGTTTTCTCTTCTTGTGATAGTTTGCTAAGAATGATGGTTTCCAGCTGCATCCATGTCCCTACAAAGGGCGCAAACTCATCCTTTTTTATGGCTGCATAGTATTCCATGGTGTATATGTGCCACATTTTCTTAATCCAGTCTGTCACAGATGGACATTTGGGTTGATTCCAAGTCTTTGCTATTGTGAATAGTGCCGCAATAAACATACGTGTGCATGTGTCTTTGTAGTAGAATAATTTATAATCCTTTGGGTATATACCCAGTAGTGGTATGGCTGAGTCATATGGTACATCTAGTTCTAGATCCTTGAGGAATCGCCATACTGTTTTCCATAATGGTTGAACTAGTTTACAATCCCACCAACAGTGTAAAAGTGTTCCTATTTCTCCACATCCTCTCCAGCACCTGTTGTTTCCTGACTTTTTAATGATGGCCATTCTAACTGGTGTGAGATGGTATCTCATTGTGGTTTTGATTTGCATTTCTCTGATGGTGAGTGATGCTGAGCATTTTTTCATGTGTCTGTTGGCTGCATGAATGTCTTCCTTTGAGAAATGTCTGTTCATATCCTTTCCCCACTTTTTGATGGGGTTGTTTGTTTTTTTCTTGTATATTTGTTTGAGTTCTTTGTAGATTCTGGATATTAGCCCTTTGTCAGATGAGTAGATTGCAAAAACTTTCTCCCATTCTGTAGGTTGCCTGTTCACTCTGATGGTAGTTTCTTTTGCTGTGCAGAAGCTCTTTAGTTTAATTAGATCCCATTTGTCAGTTTTGGCTTTTGTGGCTGTTGCTTTTGGTGTTTTAGACATGATTAATTAAGTTATCTTTCTCGGCCGGGCGCGGTGGCTCATGCCTGTAATCCCAGCACGTTGGGAGGCCGAGACGGGCGGATCACGAGCCAGGAGATCGAGACCATCCTGGCTAACACGGTGAAACCCCGTCTCCACTAAAAATACAAAAAACTAGCGGGGCCTGGTGGCGGCGCCTGTGGTCCCAGCTCCTCGGGAGGCGGAGGCAGGAGAATGGCGGGAACCCGGGGGGCGGAGCTTGCAGGGAGCCAAGATGGCGCCGCTCACTCCAGCTGGGGCAGCAGAGCAAGACTCCGTCTCAAAAAAAAAAAAAAAGTTATCTTTCCCAAATTTGCACATATTTTCAGTAGTGCAAGTTTCTTAGAGTTTGATTAGTTCTGGGCTCTCGTTTAAAAAGTGAAAGATGAGATCATAGAAAATAATCCCCTAATATTGTTGTTACTAGCCCACCTTCAACTCCATATTAAATTTTATACAAAAAGTTAAAAATTTCTAGGTTTTTAAAATGAGAAATGGAGGCACAAAATTTTACTTCATCAAAATGGGGACATACGTCATACACAAATGGGGAAAAAAGGAAGAGAGACAGGAAGCACAGGTAGAAAAAAAAAGGTATCCACAATTTGACTTGAATTTAGGCATTGGGATAAGGATGTTTAGGCATTTGAGTTAAACAATCAGCTACCTGCATTCAATATTTCTTCCAAGTCTGGTTTTGCTTTACCTGGATGTTTATTTTTCTAATAGAATGAATTAGTTTGAAGGAAACTACCACACAAAATTGAGCTATCATTTTAGCTATCATTAGCAGTTAACAAAGTAGTAGTATTTTAAAATTCCTGCATTTTTAACTCAATGTAATACCATGATGTTTCAGAGAGGTAGGTACTGGGATTGTGCCCATTTTACTGATGGAGAAGTAGAGAAACAGAGAGGCAGATGATGTAATTTAAACAGACTGTAGGGATAAATTCAAACTTTGTCAATTTGACTCTAGTGTACAGCTCCTTAGCCACTATATTGTATAGCCTTTTCATGACCTGGCAGATGACTTTTGGCAGTCAATAGTTTGACTTTTTAAAAGTCTCACTAGCGAACATGTTTATGGATGGTTTAGTTTAAGACATGGAATCTATAATAGTTGCTATTAAAGAGTATTGATTGTCTGTTGGGTGTGTCACAGCTAACTCTTATTCAGCAACTAAAGCTGGTATGTGATGCCAAGGATTAAGGACAGAATGCATGCCTGCTAGTCACTAGTGATCTCTTTATAATACTATTCTAAGGAATGTATATCAATATTTCATAATCTATAGGCTCAATATTTGATGAGATATTTTATCTCTATTCTCTAAACTTATTTTTCAATTAAATTTTTTTAATACATGAGTTATTATTTTGAGGTTTATACCTTTTAGGTTGAAAATGTTTCAGTAATCCTTCATTTTATGAGTAAAAATGAAGACTGTCTAATTAAGTGGAATGATTGGGAATACATACACACTGAGGCAGTTTTATGCTCAATATCTCACAAATCAGTTGGTAGAATCAACTTTTAACATGGTTAAAGTTTTGACTACACCTGCATCCTCATTATGATAAAAAAAAAGGGCTCTGTATGAAGTGCAGTTTATGTAAAGAAATATAATCATATTTTATTTTCCTCATAGGAATATTTTATTTTACTTTGATTTGATTTCTATTTATAATTGATTTGTATCAAATAATGCTGATTAAAATAATTATCATATTAATTAATACAAATAAAGCATCCCAATCATAAATTAATTCTATTTTCCTCTGGTAGATATTTCAAAGCATTTTGTCATCATTTATGACAGATACACAGATGTACATACACCTTCTTAACCTGTTAATTTTCATGGTGGAGCCATCAGATTAAGCTTCTTTCTACTGAATTTTTAATCTGTAGTAGGCAGCCAGATGTAACTCTTTCAGTTGACTTAGTAGCGGGAGACAGATTCACCCACACTCCTTCTGCTAACATTATGGTGGTATAGTGAGAAGAGAGTTTATAAAAGGAAGCATGCATAGTATTATGATCAGATACTTGAAAAATATTATTATGCCAGTGAAAAACTCAATGACGCTTCAGTGTCCTTACATTTATTTCCAAATGCAAGCACCTTTTATTCCTTCACACAAGTATCATATCACAGCTATGCTTTCACCAAATCAACAGCTAGCAAACATTTACTTCTGTGAGTAAACTCAGTAGTTCCATCTATAAAAAGTTATTTCTATATCAGCTACTTGATTGTTAAAATTATTTAGCTGTTGTTGAAAGATTATGATCCTTATTCTGTTAAATAAGTTGATAAATGTAAAACATTTTGACCAGTGCCCAGAATATGGTAAGCAATATAGAATGTGATGTGCTATATTTTTTTCTCAAATTAAAGCTTGGTTCCTTTGGCAGATTTTAAGATGAGACAATACATCTAACTTTCTAGATTTAAAATATCATACACACACTAACACATAATATTTAAAGTATATCTTTTAATTTCATCCAGCAATCCCAATGCTGGGTATATCCCCAAAGGAAAATAAATCATACCAAAAATATACCTGTACTTGTATGTTTATTTTAGCACTTTGCACAATAGCAAAGATATGAAATCAACCTGTATCCATTAAAGGATGATTGGATAAAGAAAATGTGGTATATTTATACAATGAAATATTACTTATATTAGTCTATTTTCATACTGCTGATAAAGACATACCTGAGACTGGGCAATTTACAAGAGAAAGAGGTTTATTGGACTTACAGTTCCACATGGCTGAAGAGGCCTCACCATCATAGCGGAAGATGAAAGGCACATCTCACATGGTGACAGATAAGAGAAGAGAGCTTGCGTAGGGAAACTCTCCTTTTTAAAACCTTCAGATCTCATGAGATTTATTAGTGATCATGAGAACAGCATGGGGAAGACCTGCCCTCATGATTCAGTTACCTCCCACCGGGTCCCTCCCACAACACATGGGAATTCAAGATGAGATCTGTGTGGGGACACAGCCAAACCATAGAATTCTGCCCCGACCCCTCCCAAATTTCATGTCCTTACATTTAGAAACCAATCCTGCCTTCTTAAAAATCCCCCAAAGTCTTAACTCATTTCAGCATCAACTCAAAAGCCCACAGTCCAAAGTCTCATCCAAGACAAGGCAAGTCCCTTCTGCCTATGAGCCTGAAAAGTCGAAAACAAGTTAGTTACTTCCTAAATACAATGTGGGTACAGGCATTGGGTAAATACAGCTATTCCAAATGGGAAAAATTGGCCAAAACAAAGGGGCTACAGGCTCCACGCAAGTCCAAAATCCAGCAGGGCAGTCAAATCTTAAAAGCTCCATAATGATTTCTTTTGACTCCATGTCTCAATTCGAGGTCATGCCAGTGTAAGAGGTGTGTTTCCATGGTCTTGGGCCGCTCTGCCCCTGTGGCTTTGCAGGGTATAGCCCCCCTCCTGGCAGCTTTCACAGGCTGACATGGAATGTCTGTGGCTTTTCCAGGTGCATGGTGTAAGCTCTCAGTGAATCTACCATTTCAGGGACTGGAAGATGCAGTCCCTCTTCTCACAGCTCCACTAGGTGGTGCCCCAGTAGGGACTCTCTGTGGGGAATTAGACCCCACATTTCCCTTCTGCGCTGCCCTAGTAGAGGTTCTCCATGAGGGCCCTGCCCCTGCAGAAAGCTTCTACCTGGGCATGAAGGCATTTCTATAATCCTCTGAAACCTAGGCAGAGGTCCCCAAACCTCAATTCTTGACTTGTGAGAAACTACAGGTTCAACACCATGTGGAAGCTGCCAAAGCTTGGGGCTTCCATCCTCTGAAGCAACAGCCCAAACTGTACCTTGGCCTTTTTAGTCACAGCTGGAGTGGCTGTGACACAGGGCACCAAGTCCCTAGACTGCACACAGCAGAGGGTCCCTGGGCCCAGCCCACGAAATCATATTTTCCTCTTAAATCTCAGGGCCTGTGACCAGAGGTGCTGCTGCAAAGGTCTCTGACATGCCCTGGAGACATTTTACCCACTGTCTTGGTGATTAACATTCAGCTCCTCTTTACTTATGCAAATTTCTGCAACTGGCTTGAATTTCTCCTCAGAAAATGAGATTTTCTTTTCTATTGCATTGTCAAGCTGCAAATTTTCCAAACTTTTATGCTCTGTTACCCTTTTAAAAGTGAATGCTTTTAACAGCACCCAAGTCACCTCTTTAATGCTTTGCTGCTTAGAAGTTTTTTCAGCCAGATACCATAAATCATCTCTCTCCAGTTCAAAGTTCCGCAAATCTCTAGGGTAGGGGCAAAATGACTCTAGTCTCTTTATTGAAACATAACAGGGGCCACCTTTGCTTCAGTTCCCAAGAAGTTCCTCATCTCCATCTGAGACCACCTCAGCCTGGATTTCATTGTCCATATCATTATTAGCAGTTTGGTCAAAGCCATTAAACAAATCTCTAGGGAGTTCCAAACATTCCCACATTTTCCTGTCTTTTTC
Organism: Colobus angolensis palliatus; assembly: GCF_000951035.1. NCBI lineage: Eukaryota > Metazoa > Chordata > Mammalia > Primates > Cercopithecidae > Colobus > Colobus angolensis. The sequence goes on along the minus strand of NW_012123820.1, from coordinate 10,861,466 downwards.
TCAGCCTTCCAAACTGTTCCAACCTCTGACTGTTACTCAGTTCCAAAGTTGATTCCACATTTTTGGCTGTCTTTTCAGCAGTGTCCCACTCTACTAGTACCAATGTACTGGATTAGTCTGTTTTCATGCTGCTGATAAAGACATACCTGGGACTGGGCAATTTCCTAAAGCAAGAGATTTATTGGACTTACAGTTCTCCTTGGTTGGAGAGGCCTCACAATTATAGCTGAAGGTGAAAGGCACGTCTCACATGGTGGCAGAAAAGAGAAGAGAGCTTGTGCAGGGACACTCCCCTTTTTAAAACCATCAGATCTCATGAGACTTGTTAGTGATCATGAGAACAGTACGGGAAATGTACCACTCCCATGATTCAATTACCTCCTACAGGGTATCTCCCACAGCATATGGGAATTCAAGACGAGAGTCCGGTTAGGACACAGCCAAACCATGTCATTACTCAATGACAAAACATGGACTCATGTCTTTTGTAGCAACATGGATTGGATTGGAGGCCATTATCTAAAGTGAAAGAAGTTAGAAACAGAGACAAATACCACATGCTCTCAGTTATAAACGGGAGCCAAATAATGTGCCCACATGAATGTAGAGTGTGGACTAATAGACATTGGAGACTCAGATGGGGGAAGTGGTACAAGAAGTCCATGATGAGAAATTACTCATACAATGTACATTGCTCAAGTGGCGAATACCCTAAAAGCCCTGATTTCACACTGGGCAATATATCCCTGTAACAAAATTATACAAGTATTTCATAAATTTATAGAAATGAAAAAGTAACAAAAGTAATAACCATGAATTTATTTTGGATTTCAATGATTGTTTTCATTCATTTTTAAAACACTGCTTCTTAGGAAGATATTCTTATAAAGTTATTCCTTATGCTAGAAATTAACTAACTCATGGGTGTCACCTTACATGAATTTCATAAAACAAAATTGTCTACTTTAAGTATAGCTACTTTTCTTACACATACAGTACACTTTATGAGGTGTTTGCCTTGTGAATCTATGAAGTAATTCTGAAAACTTTCTATAATTAAAACTTTCTAGATGCCTACTTTAAAAAGCATACTATAAATATTTTATATAACATCTCCCCTGTTCTAGCAATGAGTTTCACCCACAAAGATCTGACTGGAAGTATGTATGGGTAAGCATGAGCATTGGGACTGTACACACTGTAATAGATATGTAGGGATTTGTGAATAACCATGTGGGAGCTCTGAATATAGATGAATTTTAAAAAAATCCTGTTTTGTGCTAGCCAACGTGAACTATGGCCCAAGCAACTAAAAGAAGGACAATATTTATATTTTTGCTGACCCCAAACTGATGTATAACAGAAAATTGCTGGTAAACATGATGTCAGCAGAAGCTATCTCTAATTTTTTTTGGTTACTTTTTGCTGAAAAAAGTTTGTATTTTTCACATTAAAAACTTAACCCTCAAAATAGTTTTAAAAATCCAGTCCCAATAAATTTTGATTATTACCTGCTAAAGTTTATTTAACTGTTAAGATAAACAAAAAGAGAACTATAATATGGCCTTTTGTTACTTATCTTTGTTTTTAACATGGTTATCTTGCAGTCATCCGATTTTCTTTTTAAATGAAGTAAGTTTAGGATACTCTTGTTTATTGTTTATCTAGGCTATGCTTTTAAAGTTAATGACTCATTTGCCATTTGAGACCATTTTGAAGCAAGCTAGATTTTGATAATAAACAAAAAGCCATTATAGCTAAATTTATTTTCATTTATTTTTTCTTTCTAAGTATGCATCATGATGCATGAACTAACCCAATTAATTATCACAGTACAGTATAGAATTTGTCCTTAATGGGTAGACTTCTATAGGCCCAGAAGTAGATTGATTCTATAATCTAAAAAAATCTATATGTGAGGAAAAAGACATGAAGGCATGAGCATACTCAACTCAGTCAGCTTTTTATCTTAAGTCTCTAAGGATCTACCACTTGGGATGGAATTTGTTTACCTTAGGGAAACATCCCATGAGTAAATGCTGACTATAAAGTATCATTTAATATGTTATCAATTAATTAAGAGATCTCCCCCAGAGTCCCCAGGTAACAGGCAACATAGAAAGCAATCAACAAGATGTAAACTTATTTGTAAATTGTGAACATTGACATCTGCTCTGTAAGTGGGTTAAAATGAAACAGGGAATAATGTCATTGAGTAAAAGGAGAAAGAAAATAGTGCAGATGTTAGTACTAACATTGAGAGTTAAGCCTACAATTCAGAGGGGTCCAGCTGACAACTTTCTCGCTGTGTGACCCTGGTCAGGTTTCTAACCCTCTCTGAGCTCAGCTCCTCTCAGATATAAAACTCAGCTAATAAAATTATTCTCATTGTGTTGGTACAAGACATAAATGAAGAGTACTTAGATAAGTCTTGGAACAGAGTCTGTACTCAATAAATCGAAGTTGTAATTGTTATTGTAATTGTTGTTATTAGTATAACATATTAGAGTTGGCCATTTTGAAAAAATGAACATTGAACATTTTTTTCACTGTAGCTCTAATGATAGTCACCATTTCTGACAATGGATAAGTAATTTTAAAGATGAATTTTACAAACTGTTTTTGTCTATGGAGAGTGACTATTCTTTACTTTTGAAAAAAACTTAATATTTTACTCTCAGAGGCACTGTTGTCATAGCTTCTTAGGTTTCCCTGCTTCCTCTTTTAACCTGTTTGTTCTCTAAAGTGACGGCTGTTTACAAATTCTTCAATGGCATTCATTACTATGAGGGTCAAGGCAACTCTGTTGATCACAGTGACAAGGCATCCCAGCCTCATATCTTACTTGGTTCCAGCCCGGAGACCATGCACTTCCTCTGTCTGGAAATCTCTTCTCTCCCACAACCTTTAATCTGAAACCCTAAGGACCACTGTACATGGCTGTGTGCTTAGAGTAACTTCAGTATTTTCAGATCTTCTCCCCAACTCTAGATTCTGAAAATATTATTTAAAAATATTTATTCTCTGATATTGTTGACAGGAAAGAATTAAAGCCCTCAAACTGTCTTTTCAAGATCACACATTTGATCACATATCGCTAGGATTTTCAATTCTTCAGAGTCAAAATCCATTCCACGCCATCATTTTAGGCAAACTTTAGTTTCTTCTATGCCATATGTTAGAAAGTCAACTTCTGTAATCAGTCCCCATATGCTACCAATGACTTTAACAAGTTTTATTTCAGATGTTTATTTCTAATTCTGTACACCTGATTATAATTTATATTTCTCCACTCCAGGTCTAACCCAGGAACCATTTAATCAATTCCCCCCCCCACATCCCAAATTTACATAAGTGCATACCACATCATGCTTCTGGAATAATCTTTCTAGCTTTCAGATCTAATATTGTCTCTCTCTTACTCTTAAAAAACTGAAAGTTTTTTCAAGATGTACAATATTAGCTTCTATCTACAGTTTTAGGTGTAACTAGATAACTTGCTGTATCTCTCCCCTCTCTCCCACCTGACTGCACTAAAGGGCAGGAATTGTATATTGCTCAGTTTTAAACGAACCCACCCTCCTGTAAGTACACACTCAGACAGTCAACCTCTAGCACAGTGGCACCTGCTGGAAATTGCTGATGGTAAACTTCATGATCACGTTGCACTGTGACATAAACCATGTTGCTGTAGCCAAATTCTAAGGAGAAATTTAATGCATATTTTAAAATGGTTTTTTTTTTGTAGGATGTTAGCCTTTAGAAAAGGATATGTATAATCTTAATTCTCATATAAGCTGTAATCCACACTTTTCAAATAAGCAAACTCAGAATTGTGAACAAAAGAGAAGAAACAGCCTGAACTGGAGCAGTTCCTGTGTCCTTTGAGAAAACCTAGGGAATAAAGCATCAGATCAAATGCCATTTTCAGACAGCAGGTTGAGTCAGAGTAAATGAATACTTTTAGGAAACTTATTTTCTGGCTTTAATATTTTTAGTAAAGCATTAAGGTCTAGGCACCCCTCACCACTCTCCACTGCTGTCCCCACTCACCTTCAACAACAACGTTCAACATCAAAGTGATTTGCTGCTGGGCATTTCAGCATATTAATACGACATTCTAATTAGTCCAGATAAGAAGTCCTGTTGCTTTTAGAAGCTAATGATCAGAGGAAAGCCGTGATTAGTCATGTCAGGTTAAATTTCGTCAGTCTCATACTTGCTTACATTACCAAATTGTCAGAAAGCAACAGTCCTTGAAAAAGATGACAGCTGTTTACCATGATTTCAGATAGAATCAAAACAAATCCAAACAGCACAAAACAGATAAAGGGAGATGAAGAAAAGGAGCAAGAGTAAAATAATGAGAAGAAAAGGATTATTTAGCTACTACTTTGTATCACGTAGTAGCAGCTTTCCATTCCAAGTAGAAAAGTCTAAGCCATCCGGAAATGCTCTTCAGCAGCTGGCGACACTTGCTCCGAATGCTCATCCTTCGAGCCTTTTCCTATCGCCACAGTGCAGGACAGAACCAGCCAATCACACCAAATGTGCCTTTCAGAAGGAAGTCACCATAATACAAGCAAGCACAAAGTAATTAAAACGTGATGAGATTTATATAAGTAATTTTCAAATTATACTTAAAAATGGATAGCAAAGATTTTATTCAATGATACTTCTGGTAAATATTTTTAAATATGAAAGTTTCATATTTTTTCCTAAGAAATAAAAAAAGTTGACATGTGTTACATGGAATGCATAATGTTATTGTGCTAACTGAATTAAGATTTGAGAATGTATTTTTATGTTTTAGCACAATATTTGGCATTCTAACGTGGTGAACAGTAAAGAAATTGATAGTGACATTCACAGAGCAGTACTTAGTTTCTTACAGATTATTTATAGAAGTCCCTGTGGTGGATGCCAAGAAAGATGCTGTGTACAGCCACATAATATAAACAAAATTAATTTTTACTACCCAAAATTCCAATGGAAAAAACTTACTGAAAATAAAATACAAAACATCCCCATCTAAAGAGCAAATGATTTCCCTTTGAAAGCAGCTTGAAATCACTCCTAACTAGCTCAAAATCAGGAATCACATTACCTGGGATGTCTTGATCCAACTTCTTACAATGAAGATGTCCTCACATAGTTGCAGAATACTCCCTGGTTCAGCAAGTACTGCCAATAGTCAGCGTGTTTAATTTACGGTGGAGAATGGGAACTGTGGTGGTTTTCATAAAATAGCCTCCACAAAGTTTTTAGGACTTTTTTCATTTTATCAATGGTCTATGTTGCCTACCCATGGAAATCTCAGCAGACTTGAGCGGGCTTAGAAGAAAGTGACACACACTGTCATCTGATGCTAAGTCATAAAAGGCCATGCAGCTTCCAACTGGTTATCCAGGAATGTTTGCCCCCAGAATGGTTTGTCTTGGGTGTGTGCTACTGGGACACGGCTGCCACGCGGTCGGAAGCCCGAGCCACCCGCAGATAACACACATCGGGGCTCCTGTTTATGCTTCTACTCTTTGAATGGTTCCAACCTGCGGTCCAGACAAGCTAATGAAGACAACTCTAGACAATTCCACCAACTTAGGTCTTCCCAGCTGAGACCCCAGAGTTTGTGGGCAGATTAGCCTTCCTCTCTGTACCCCATCTACACCCTTGACCCTCAGAACCATGAGCACCCTAACATGTTTGCTATTTTATGCCACAAATTTTAGGGTGGCTAATACACGTGAATAGATAACCAGAAAACAAAAAGCTAATTATCAACATCTAGTTTTATATACTAAATCTGTGTATTTAGAATCTTACACACACTTCATTTAATCTTTACCACAACCTAAGAGACAGGTATTTTTAATCTGCTTACACACGGAAAATTGAACTTCAAAGAAGTTCAGTAACTTTCCTGACAACATTCTACTTTTAAGTGGCAAGGTTGCAATGACTCATGTCTGAAGTCTATTTTTAAAATGTTTTTGAGTTTTTCCAGTCACGTTTATAAAAACTAAAAAAAGAAACGGTCTTCCTAAGTGGTTATTTTAATGTTTCTCAAGCTCAATATTCTAGATATTGTCAAACATGATTCAAATTAGCATCCCCTCACTGCGATGAAAAAGCACTTCTGCATAACATAATCTGGAAGAAGGGCAGCTACTGAGTTCACGTTTTAATTAGTCTGATGTCTGACTCTGTTTAGTGGACACTTACACATACTTCTGGAAAAGATGAATGCATGAATGAATGAGTTAACCAGTTCAGGTTAACCTCACACTTACACATACTTCTGGAAAGGATGAATGCATG
>NW_012123820.1:10842994-10855007 GCF_000951035.1 Colobus angolensis palliatus | reverse complement strand
GAATGAATGAGTTAACCAGTTCATGTTAACCTCAGAGTTCTTTGAGGAATGTCCTTGCAAACTGCTTGACACTTTCAAAGAAGCATGAAATAATCTTTCATGATCATATTTTCTTTTCTCTGCTCTATTTATTGCAAGATGAGAGTGACAGATATTTATTCCTTTCATTACTTCAAACCAGTAAAATATTTTATTTAAGTGAATACTTAATACTTTTTGATAATGCCTTAAACTAGGAAGTATAGAATGGAGATGCAGAATGAATCAGCAGTATTGAGCAATTTATTCAAAGTGAACTTGAAATTACTGCACAGCAAGAATAGGTGTCTTCCAAATCTCACAGAAGTACTATAAGATTAAAAATGGTAAGACACAGGAAACTTTTAATGTTTGGAAGTTAAAATGCTGTATGTAATAATGTCTCTTATTAATATTATCATCATCAAAATATTGCCATCTTTAAATAAATGATATTAATATGTTTGTTGAAGCTTTTTTGTTGATGTTTCTATAATACTAAAAATCAGATAAGTAAAGACAAAAGATTGTAAGCTTCTACAAGTAGTTCAACACATCTTATACTATCATTGCAAAATTATTAGGTTAATGATGCTTTTAAGTGAAAAATAGCTTCAGGGAGCCATGGAGGCTAGAAAGGTTAGGCACTTAACTGACAGAAATCTGCTCATTCATCTCAGATTTATCATGACCCAATCTCATATTGATTTCATTTCATAATGGATTACCTTAGCTTTATAAGATTTCATAGAGGGAAATTTCTCTATAAAGATACGGGCAAAACATTATTAAAAAACATTTGGACTATAGAGGAAAATTCTTAAAAGACACAATTCTGTTACAGAAATATGCAGTTAACAGATGTCTTCTGAAGACCTTTTGCTAATTACAAGTACTACTTGCAAATATAATCCATCAAACAAACAGAGATTAATACATTAATTAAGTAGCTATGGCTATTTTAAAAAAGTATTTCTGCTTTTAGTTTTTTCTTTGAAAAGTCTCTACAGTCTAATTGGGGACACTAAGCAATCACTCGAACTTAGTTGAGAACAAAGCTTAGAATCTAGGAACATATTGCTGTAAGAGTGTTATTTAATAGGACCATTTTACTAATTAAATGAAGTGAGTGGATGTTTACTAAGAAATGGCTATGCTGAATTAAAATATTGCTTCATCTGGCAGGGTTGAGATTACTAATTAAAGGGTTTGAAATTCTTGGGGCACTACCATTTAAGGCTAAACAAAGTTGAAAACCTGTTTTTCTGCTCGTCAAAGTCCTTCCTCCCTGATTCTCATCTCCTTTCCGGGGATCAGTCTTTTCTTAGCATGATTTAAAGAAGAAAATATGACCTGTCTTTAAGATAAATCTTACTCTACACACTACAGCCATATCCCAACTGCCGAGGCCACAAACCTGTGAAATCACACTCATGTAATGAAGCCACATCTAGGACATCGGCACCCAGGCCTGGTGGAGCTTTGCCCATTGGGGTTCGTTTTCTTACAATCTCTCTACCCGAGAAGGAAGAGCGATGCTACATATGTTGTCTCCAGTGCTTTCTCTTCATTCCTTATTTCTAATGAACGACTCTACTTTGCAAGTGTTTGAGAACTACCCATAGTTCATCATATCTCCTACCGGACGAGAACACACTTTCCCCAAAGAAGTCGCAATATCTATAGAACCGTAACTCTTTTAAAACAATCGCACAGCAATTTGAATTTCCTCCACAGCTGGATTTTTGGATTAAAGTATCCGCAATCAGGATATTCTAGTTTCTCTCAAGATAATGGGTCGTATTTGCTTCACATATATGTAAAGAAACGATTGATTTTTGCACTTTTCACAAAATGAAAGAATGCTATTTCTTACATTTGAATTTGTGTCCACCTCTTGCTAAACTGAAATAATATATGGTTGTTAAATAGTTCTTTCTGCTCCGGGTACCACTCAACATGGTTCAAAAATTTCAAGGTTGTTAGAGCCAGTACACTCTTTGCTATTTACAAAATAAATTCTGAATTCTAACGGTGAGGAGGCAAAACTGATGAGCATATTAAAAATTGAGTTCTATGTGGCAATACATTAAGTTACCAAGTACAACTCTGAACTGTAGACTTTTAAGTTACTGTTTGCATTTACAGTCTTTGCATATTTACGGTGGAAGAAATATAAATAAAAATATTAGCTTAGATCGTTCATTCTTTACATATTTTTATTTAGATACTGCAGATAGAAAGATGAATAAGATATTCTTAAGAGTTGATGGGTGCAGAGTCATGTAAATAAAGAAGTATAGCTGAAAGATGTCTATAGAGTGGGAATGGTGGCTAATAGCAGCATTTTACTCATCAAGTACAGAGGTTATGCTGAGTGTACCCAGGTGACAGCTGATCATTTAACCTGGAACCAAAGGTTAAAGGTCATAATAAATTAATTGAGGAAACGTTTTTAAGTGAAATATAAATTTTTACATATGACTGAGTCTTTTTACAATTATCAACAGTTTTGGTTTTCATTGAACATTAAGTGCCTCTTTGGCACACTCTTTCTTAATTCTCCACTGACTTTTCCTGTCACCTGTTACGCATTACAGTTCCCCCAACTACCAACCTTTCCTATAAAATGAAACTCATCTTAATTTTAGCATGAATAAAACATAATAAGCAGGATGAATCAGACACCAGAAGCTCATATAATATATTCCAGGAACAAATTAAGGTGACATTTGTTTAATAAACTCCTTTTATATCCATGCACTGGCTTGTCTTCATTGAAAGCAAATATTCAAAGCCACTGTGATTGAACTAAAAAGTCAGAGCAATGCTTTCGGACTCTCCCAATTTACTCTTGATTAATGACTAAGGTATTAGGTTTCATTTCTTCTCAATTCCAATAAAAATTAACTTTTTAGTTTCTGCTAATGCCTTTTCATAAAATGTAAAATACTGATTACTAATGATTTTCTTCTGTGTTGTGTAATTTTTTAAAAATAAGATTTAATTTTCCCAGTAATAAGCACAGTTTTAAAACTTTTTTCCACATAAGTTTATCATTCGGAATTTCAGAACTTGCTATAATTACCACAAAAAAAGTCTCGATGTCACCTCCTCTGAAAACAATTTTAGGCAGAATAGATGGGCCAAACTGAGTCACAAACAGTAACTGTGTCTTGGAACTCTACGTACTGTTGTCCAGAGTTTCTGTTGTGCCACAGTGGTGTCTAGAAGAGGAGAAATTTTCCTTCCTCTCATGTTTGTTTATTAGGAGGGCTCCATGCTGCAGATGAACTCCTAATGTTAAGTTAGTCAAATTCTTTGAATTCACTTGCTATGAATTCATATGATATTGCTATGTCATATTTTTTGCTATTTCCGCAGTACACACCCTGCCAGTAGGATGCATGGACTAGAAGGGATTGTGGTGTCAGTTGTTTTGCATATATCGAACTAAAATTTCTTCTCCATTCAGCTTTTGTGGCAGAGAATTCATTAACAAATTTATTCTTTTCCAAATCCTACAGTCGGTTCCCTAAGACACCTTATTGTCCTTGCTCCTATTTGGACCTGGTCAAGTATCATAGCCTATGTCATCAGGTAAGTTATAATACCTGTAACCCATAGAGACATAACAGGTCGTGAGCCCGGTGACCATCTCCTCCCTGTGTACATTTGTGGGCACAAACGGAAATGGGCTTTTACTGAATACATCATAATCCTGTGTGTTCTACAAATGTTTTTACTTATTCAGGAAATTATTGAAGTTTTTGTGGCCTAACACAGCAGTAATTTTCATAATTATGCTATGAATACTTAGGAAATGCAGATCCTATAAAGTATAGATTTTACTATAAAGCTACTTGATCTTTCTTCCTGATGTTATTATTACAGGATCATTTCTACTTTATTTACAGGACTTTTTACTTTGTCAGAGGGTGATTTCAAGTCTCTCTATACGATCATGCTTATTTCACTTTGTATTTCTTGAATTTGTCCAAATTTTATGTATTTCTACAGTATCTTATTTGGGACATAAAGATTTCTAAATATTATATATTTATTATAAGTTATATCTTTCACTATTAAGATGTCCTAACTAACTCTGATACTACAATTTTAATTCCTACTTTCTTCTCCTGTCTCTTTCCCAGGTTGTATTTTTTTCTGTCATCTTACTTTCTGTTTTAGGTACTCTTACTGGGTCTATAGTATATACTTTCTGTGTGTTGTGTGTGCTTTTGTGTTTTCATAACGCACTTTAATGATCTGTTTCTCATGTTTTCCCCCAATTTTTGGTTGTAATAGGTATTTTTTCAATTTCTGACATATGAAGGTTTTTTCCCCTATTTTTAATAGTTTCTATTTTATTTGACCCTATATTTATCATAGCTTTATTGCTATGTCATATTTTTTGCTATTTCCCAGTAATTTTAAAGGATTCTATGATTTTAAATATAATTTTAAATAGTTTTACACTTTTCAATCATATGTTTAAATGCACATTTCTCAATTTCTTCATACAAATGATCATTATTTGTAAAGTGAAGAAAGCTTATATATATACCTCTTCTTTGCCCCTTGATTGGGAGTAAATATACACTGAAGTCTTGACCACAGATTATTGAGCCTGTCAATTTATATCCTGTTTTATACCTCTAAGTATAATTTTTATTTTAAAAAGGACTTAATTCTATTTACCAATACAATGTTAACATCAGTACTTTCATCCTAACACATCTGTTGTGAGTTATTTATTTTGTTCTATCAAAATAATGTCATCTTCTAGTGGACAGTTTGAGGGAGAGGGATACATGGGTAATAGACTTCCTGATTTTTATGTTTATTAAAAAATGTTTTTCCAGGATCTGGGAATATATAAATGTCAACTGCACTTGGCATAGAATATTTTGTTCTCACATTAAGACTTTGTCAACATCTTTTCATTTGTCTTTTGACATCAAGTATTCTGAAATGAAGCCTAATAAACAATTACTCTGACAAATTTTAAGAAATTTATTAAGCATCGAAGTTTAAGAGAGAATCTTAAAAGCATCTAGGGAGAAGCATGAGGTCACTAACAAAGGTTTCCACATCCAACTTTTGCTTTCTCATGTCTCCAGGTGAATAGTATTTGGTCATTATTTTTGGATTTATATGAGGTTATCTTATTTCTTTGTTTCTTCATAAAGTTGTTTCTTGATTTGGTGAATATTTAGTGCTGCCACTCAGGGGAAGATAATCTGTAAATAGGAAATACCACCACATTCTCAAGAATTGTATTTTCTCCTTTAATAATGGATTGCTAGTTACAAATACAATAAAATAATCAAAAAGAGATAACAACTTAATTAACTTATTTACAGACAAAATAGATCTGCCTGCATCAAGAGTCTTAAAAATAGTACTTCATTGGATTAAAATTCAGCTAATCTGAGCATTTTAGTTTTTTAGATGGGCCCATGGTCTAAAGATTTATCTATGTATTACATTTATTACCTAAATATTTACTAGCAACTCCAGGAATATAACAAGGTTTTCCCATTATCACCCCAGATTTTTATCTATCACTTTATCTTGTTCTCAAATATATTTGTGAGCTAATATGGCTGGTAGAAGGAAACAGCCCCTCTGTTTCAATTATGACTTGAAGACAATTGCAACATGATTACATTGGCCTCCGTGATATATTGTTTGTACATCCTTTCTGGATGAAGGACTTATTTTCCTAGCTGGTGGGAGAACTGTGGCAGAGAGCCCTTAGCTGTCAGCCTTCTATGGGAAATTTCTTGGTTGTAAGAGACCCGCCCCGTTCCCATGGTCACGTTCCTTCCAGGGAAGCCTTTACACAGTGACTGGCTGATGTGTGCGGTGCAGAAGCCCCCCCTCCATGTCCCAATCCAGACACCTCTGAAGAACTCTGTAAGTTTGGTGGAAGAATGTGTTGAGATTGCATCACAGCTCATCTTCCTCTGCCCAATACTGCTTCCTTTTAATCCCAAGGGTATTTCTTAATAAACTTTCAGCATATAAATTTGCATTTTAGGTTATTGGAAAACCCAGACCAACATGGGATAAGGAATAAAGAACAACTCTCTTTTGTGCTAATATAGCTGGACATATTTTTATTATAGAGCCTGAATATATTTTCACTTTAAGAAGAAGAGTACAAGAGTAAGGGAACGTGCCTGCAGTTCCCCAAGGTTTATTTGACGTTATCTTACATGAGGTTCATTATGCAGTCAGTAAGCTGTTGTACTCCATCCTGTGCCAAGTGCTGGGAATTAAGGGATGAGGACAAAGGAGTAGAAACTTGGCCTATTGAGATAGTATTCAAAAGGTTCCCCTCAATATAAATTAGTAATAATATAAAGAGGTAATATATTGATATATTATAATAAATACCATGAAGAAAAATCAGACTGAGGATTTTTAAAAGAGGTTGAAGATGAAATGAAATAAGGTGGGATCAAGAAAGGCCGCTTTGAGGAAATTAAGCTCAGGCCTGAATGAGGAGACGATGACAGGAGAATTCCAGGCAACCAAAAGAACACATGGCAAGGCCTTCTCACAGGAGAATGGTTAGTGTGTGTGAACAATAGAAGGCCACAGTGGCTGGAGCATAATAAGTGAGGGATGTATGACATGAGGTTATAGATACATTTGGAGTTAGGAGGTCAGAATATGGGGTGTGAGCTTTCTTGCACAAGTATTGGGAAGCTTCTGAAAGATTTATCTAGGGTAGTGACCTGATGTAACTCCTTTCCTGTTTTCTTTTTCTTCTTTTGGTGATTATTCTCTTTGCTTTCTAGAGAACAGATGGTAGAAGGTGGGAAGTGGAAATATGCAGATACATTAGGGACCCATCAAAATATTGAATTTATGGGTTTGACTGTGGTTTGACCTAGAGTGGTTATTACAGAGAATGCGTAGAATGGACGCATTAGAGATATTTCTCCAGTTTGAAATGGTTGAGCTACAGACTGGATACAGGTAGGAAGATGGTAGAGGAAGGGGTGACATCAAGTATACTTCAAGCTTGGTGTTGACAAACAGGGTACACAGGAGAGTCGTTTATGAGAAGGCTGCGGGAGAGCAAGGAGACTCTGAAATTATTTGGAAAGGTCAGAGACTGTGCTCTGAATCTTGTGGTAGAAACAGGAAGGATTCTATCGTATACAGTAACAGGAAGAAGAATCCAAATGCAACTTTTTTGACCAGGTTCACAGAGTTCAGCCAAACAAGCCATACCCAGTTCAACCTCATGTTAGAGATGAGCAAACTGAACTTCAGAACCCATAAACAACCTGTCAAAATCATCTGACTAGCCAGAAGAATATTTTGCCCATTATGTGATACTTTGTTTATTTAAAGTTATAATTATTTTATATATTTTATTTTCTTGATTTTATTATCAGTCACAAATAACACTGTATTAAAGTTTATCTCTATTTTTTACTTTTCTTATTTTATCATAATTTTAAGTAAAAATCAATCAAAAAATTATATTGAAATGGAAATACTGAATTTTATACTAAAGACAAGGCATCCAAATGAAAATGAAATTTTCCAGGTGAAAATTTCCAAATCAAAAATATGTAGGGACAAAACATTTTATTTATAAAGATACAAGATAATTCTAATTAATTGATGACTCAAAGGTTTCCAACTTTAAAAGTAAATATTATCTTTGAAGTAAAGTCCATTTAAATTATTTATGCAGCCGAAGTTTTAGTAATTGTATATGTATATCATGTAAACTTTTTTGAGAAAAATTGAATTGGAAATGTTAGAGTATTATATGGAGAAAAAAATTGTCTCCTTATGAAGGATTTAGCCACTTTGACAGACATCGGTAAAAGAACGTTAAATGCACATCAATTTGATTAGCAGATATGTGCTTAGAAATATCTTATCATTGAAAAGAGAATTGTATTATCACCTTTGCAGGGCCTCTTCTTTTCCTTCATATTTATGTAACTTTGTCATCTATAGAAAGATTATGGGAATTTCAAAAGTAGCTGATAGTTAAGAAGCATCCCCATAACACTTTGCTGAATCCATAATAAAACATTTCCCTTCCCTCTCAAAGCCTTTTAAAATTACGTACCATAATCAGTATAGCTAGAAGAGGGTACTTTCCATGTTCAAGTTCTCCTGTTTCTTGAGGTTGAGAATTCTTTTATAGTCTTCTGAGGATGACACTGTACTGTGTTTTTAGCCTTAATATTTTCACCTATTCTTTCCGTTCCTTACCTTTGTATATTTACATTTTATATATTGAAATGTTATTTTTTCAAATATTTTATATGCAAGTTTATAAAGTACAATGACTGTATGTACATTAAAATGACTTATTTATACCATATGGAAGTTTAAATATAATTTTGCAATATCTAGTATTGATTGCTTAGTTTCTAATCATTGATACTTTACATGATTTTTCCCAGCATACCTCAAAATACTCTTCAAAATTCTACTAATTAATTTCTGTAACACTTCTGAGATGTATTAATAAGCTAGAGATGTAAATAAGATTTGCAGAGAAAATTAGGTTCCTAAATTAGAAGTTTTGTCCCACTATTGACTAGAAAGCTATTGAAATGATAAAAAACAGTAATACATGTCATAGAAGAGAAACGATAAGCCTACTGCAGCATGACTGCCTATGTGACCTCAGACAAGTTACGTGGGGTCCGCACTTCATTTTCTTCACTCTGGTAAGAAATATTTGACAAATCTCATTTTCAAAAGGCCTTTAAGGCCTTTCCAATTTTTTTTTTTTTTTTTTGAGGTGGAGTTTCGCTCTTGTTACCCAGGCTGGAGTGCAACGGGGTGGTCTTGGCTCATGCAACCTCCGACTCCCAGGTTCAATTGATTCTCCTGCCTCTGCCTCCTGAATAGCTGGGATTACAGGCACACACCACAACGCCCAGCTAATTTTTTGTATTTTTATTAGAGATGGGGTTTCACCGTGTTGGCCAGGCTGGTCTCAAACTCACGACCTCAGGTCCTCCCAAACTGCTGAGATTACAGGCATGAGCCACCGCAGCAGTGAGGGCTTTCTACTTTTAAGATTTCAGGATGTATAACCTGGGAGGTAAATGGCAGTATGTAGGTGTGTGTATATATATGTATATATATACATACATATATACATATCTACACACACACATATGTGAGACAGAGAGAGAGAGGAGATAGAGAATTTCATGTGAAAATATAAACTGTTAACAGAAAATTTTGCTTCTCTGAGGAATATTTAGCATTGTTCTCAATCTTCTCTGAAGAATTTAAGCATTTTTCTCAGAAGTCACCAGATAGAATGAGGGAGGGGCCATGTGACAGGAGCCAGACATGAAGAGAGAGCAATACAAAGTGTGCTTTGGGAAAAATCGTACAAGGCTGGGGAATACTTCTCTCCAACAAAAAGACCAAGGTCACAGCTATATCTGTTCAGAAGCCAATCTTTCTTTTAAAATGTCAATTTCCATCTATTTCTTGCTTCACAGACATCCCATTCATTGCTGGATTTAAAATAAAGCCTTTCCATGTTCAATCTTTCTATAGAAAAAGAGAAATATGGGGGACAGTACAGTCTAAGAAGTGATTAAGAATATCTAGTGGACTTTCCTAGACTGTGAATCTTTACACATCTCTTAGCCTAATGAGGTGATTTATTATGCTATAATGCACAGTGAATTATACAGACGCTTCTTTTTGATCATACTGCAGAATGGAACTAAATACTAAATACCAAATAGCACTCCCATGATTCTTATAGATGTCATTCATATGGCATATTTATGCATTTTTATATAGCAATTCTTATTCTTAGCTCTTAAGCCATTATGGAATCTTTTTTGTAATTTTAATAATCATGTTCCACTTGAGTTATGCAAGGTAGAATTTCTAAGTAGAAAGTTTTGTTTTATTGAATGCTTTTCAGTAAACATTTTGGAAAAGATCTCTGTTTCTTGATGCTACTTCTGCACACTTTCTCAACATGATATTACTTGGTATTGCCCTTATTAACCTGTAGTACACCGTATTCTGAAATTATTGGCTTAAAAATCAGTCACATATAAATAAAGCTAATGAAATAGAAAGGGAACCACATTCAGGAAATGGAAGGTAGAAGCGAATGTATTAACCATAAGTTAGAAAGAGTTTGGTCTTTGGAATGAAGCAACAAGAGTTAAAAATCTTGTCTGTGATTCACTAGCTTTGTTACCTTGGAAAATTACTTATGATTTCTGAGTATCAGTTTAGTAGGTGATATCAACTTTAACTTCACAGAATTATACCAAGTATTAAATAAAGGACTTAGTATCTGGGAGAGCATATAAAATTACTAATAGTTACATTTTTGTTAATATTACCATTATTATTATCATAATATGTATAGTATTTTCTTTCACTGACAATGCACTCAGGACATAAGGAGAACTATAAAACGGTGCTTTTCCAACTTAAATGCATAGCATGAATCACCTGGAGTTTTGTTAAAATGCAAATTCTGACTCAGTAGTCCTGCAAACTAAGGAACTCTTGGTAATGCTGGTGCTGCTAGTTCACTGAAAGACCACACGTTTTGCAGCAGCTGTATAGAATGTCCTGTTTCTTTTTCCAATCACAAAACATGGCAAACTCTAAAATAAAGCAGAATAACAGATTTAAATATTAATACTCATGTCCTCACAATTTATAATTTCTGCCTCCCTAACAAAGGCATAATTCTGATTAAAAATTAGCAAAAAAATTGAAATTAATCTTCCTATGTTTATTTCTTTAACAAATTCTAGGTGATTACTACTGGGTTACTTGCTGTAGGAAATAGAAAAATTGCTTTGACATAGATCCTTAAGAATTTGTCCCACTACAAGCTTATTTTTGTAGGAAGCTGAAAGATTTATATAAATAACCATAATTAAAGAGACAAACTAAGAAGTGCAATAAAAGACCCAGGCAAAGTGCTGGAGTAGTTCGGGGTAGAGTAAAATTATCCTAAAGTAATACCTGTATGTAACGTTACACTATCTTCCCTAACCAGCACTTGACAAAACTGTCACAGCGAACTTTGGCCGTTTCTTATATCTTGGTTTTGGTTGCCACATCCTTCTATTTTGGGAAGTTCTCGGTTTCCTCATGTAATAATAACAACACTTAAACAGTGCTTACTAGATAAAAGGAATGATATTGCTTGCTTTATTTAGTTAATTTAATTTGCACAATGAACTATGAAGTAATCAGCATTATTTCCTTCACTTCACATATGAGAAAATGGAGAATCAGCGACATTAAATCATCTCAAGTTTCTAAATTATCTAGTCTCACCAGGCTGTTTACCCTCTGTTTTTGTCTATGTGCTGCTATAACAAAATGCCACAGATTGGGTAATTTATAAATAACAGAAATGTATTTCTCACAGTTCTGGGGCTGGGAAGTCCAAAATCAAGGCAGCCGAGATTTGGTGGTTGGTCAGGGCTGCTGTCTGCTCCGAAGATGGCACCTTCTTGCTTTGTCTTCGCTTGACAAGAGTGGGCAAAAACGGACAATGTAAGGACATGGAGAAGAGACTGAGGAGCCAGGCATTCCTCTAAAGCTTCTTTTATAAGGGCATGTATCTCATTCATGAGGGTGGATCCTTCTTCACTTAATCACGTAACCAAAAGCCCCATCTCTTAATACCATTATCCTGGGATTTTAGTTTCAACATACAACCTTTGGATGGACACATAGGTTCAAATCATAGCACCCTCCAAATTATAATGCCTCTCTCACGCCTGGTCTCCTTGAAGTACCCTCTAGTTTTGTTCTCTTCACTTCAGCCATCACAGTTAACCCTTCAGTTCCATTTTTTAAATTAATCTCTACATTTCTAAGATGGTTCCGTTTTTTTGTGTGTATATAGCAGACTCTCAAACGTATTTGTCGTATGAACTAAGTAGGTAAATATGTAAATGCCTGCTAAATTTTAGTGAATGATATAATG
>NW_012123820.1:10812227-10841234 GCF_000951035.1 Colobus angolensis palliatus | reverse complement strand
ATTAGTTAATTAATGGAATGGTTGATATTAATTTAGATGCTTTAAAATTGCTCACTTGTGAATAAATTCCCCTTTCATTTGATCCCTGAATTGCCTTGTACATATGGAGAAATAAAGCTTGCCTAGAATAATTTCTTGAGTGGAGATTGAATGATCTGGATAGATTTGCTGACAATAAATATATCTGTACTTATCTTATTCTTTCATCTTCACGAAGAAAAATATAAAAGTCATATTCTAGTATTTTATACCATGGAAAAAATTCTTATTGTTTTCCTAAGGAAAAATACACCATGACACAAAAGTAAAGTTAATTAAATTACTTACTTTATTAATTAACTGTCTATTATTTCTATGGGTTGAAGTAAATTTGACATTCAATGCTATTTAATTCTAAAAGCTTGAATGAGTAATGATTTTTTCATGTAAGATTAGTTGAAATAAATTATCATTGATTTTTAAATTTAATATTAATTAGCTATTGCATATTCTTAATGGGAAACAAGTGTTTACAAGGCCTTGATTGCAAAAAGACCATGCCCATTGTAGACTTCTTAGAATACCTCATATCTGCCCTTTTTTTTAGAGTGGGGAATTCAACTCATATGTGGCTGGACATTGATTCTCAACATTATGAACGTTATTTGCCTGTCTTATACTGGTTGATGTTCTTTTATAAGTAATCTGCATATTTAGCATGCACTTGAACTATTGTTACATAGGGTGCTTGACTATTTACAAGTCTCACTAGGATTCTAGGTATTCATTAGTCTCTTGATGTGTGTTTGCTGATAGTCCTATTATCTTTGTTGGTTCAATTACACAGTACCATCCAAGCTGCTACAACACATTACACACAGGCTATGGGTTGTGAGGGCTACAGTTTTCAGTTAGTATTCAGGCCCAGAAACTTAGAATCTCTGCCAGCTTGAACAAGTTACTTAGTCTTGTTTTAAGACCTTCTTGTTTTAAAAGTTAGTCTCAGATTCTTAAAATATACAGTAGGGACGCTAGTAGTGCTCACAGAATTGTAGTAAAGATTAGCTGGGAAAACAAAAGACTATTAAACAGAGCCTGGTATTCAGTAAGTATCAGTTGTCTTCGATTAGGAATCTGTGTTGTCATGATGAGAAGATTGCTGGTTTATGTTACAGATCTGTAAGTGTAGTCAAAAATATGTCAAAATAACAACCAGACAGAATCATATACCATTCCTTGAACATTTCATCCCTAGAATCTAGCCAAATTAGCATCTCCATACAGACAATACTGTTAACACAGATACGTGCTCAAACCCCTCATTTACTTTTCTGCGCTTGTAAATTGCTGGAGCTATTTAGGAAGAAGTCTGGGGTGATGGCTTAGTCAAGCTGGGGAGCCAATTATGTCTGTGACCTAGGAGGTGTTCGGTGCTAGAGGGGTGCAGATGGTTGCTCCTCCAGCTCGTGTCTCCAGTGGCCGCACAAGGCATAGCCCTAGCTGTGCTCCGGGGAAGTCCAGTTTCTGGCGTGGGCTTGTGCGCACCCCTGGCCGGGAGGAGCCCGGAGCCCGCGGGTCTGCACCGCGCGCAGCTCGCGCGCCCGCAGGAGGAGGCGGAAGGAGCCCTGCGCCACCGCCAGGAGGAGCGAGCGCCGCAGCTGCAGGCAGAGGAGGAGGAGGGAAGACAAGGAAGGCCGGCGCCCAGGCAGAGTGGAGAAATCCGGGAGCAGCCGGAGCAGCAGGTCCGGGGGAGCGGTTCCGCGGCGCGGCGCTCGTTCTCCGCACGGACGCGGCGGAGTTCCCAGGGCTGCCGCCCAGGGCCCCTGGGTGGAGGCGGCCGTCTCAACCTGACTCCGGGTGAGTTCAGCACAGAGGTGAACCGAGGGGTCTCGAACCAGAGACGTGGAACTGGCGAGGCTGCTCAGCTGCCCCGGGCGCTGCTGCCTTTACGCGTCCCACGTTCACGGAAGGTTTTGGCGGTGGCTGCACAGGCGGGGAGTGGGCGGATGGGCGGTGGGTGGCTGCGATCCTCACAGCCAGCGTGGGGGCATTCGGATGGCATTCGCGTAAGTGAATGGGGTTTTAGGAAACGTCCCCAAAGGCACGCATTATATATGTGTTTCTATGCAAGCTTTTAAGACAGAAATTTGGTTTCCCGGATGCCCATTTTGGCCTTCTGTCCTTCCTTTTGCTTGCCTCATGCCCAATTTTCCAAGCCAAGGAAAGGACCGGAAAGGCGTGGACGGAGAAGGTCTGGGCACAGAATGGGACAGGCCAACCTTGGTCTCTAAGTTAGGGGGTGGGGTTGGGACTCTTCCTTTCAACCTAATTTACCAGGGGAAAACCCTCAGAGTAACTTGCGGTTCCTTTGCTCTGTACCCTCCATAAGCTTATTAAAGAGAACTTCAGGCTCTCTAGACAGCCTGTGAAATGTGATGGCAATTTAGCTTAAAAGCCATGTTGGTTCACTTCATCTCCTCTTTATCCTTTGTTGCAAAATTGATACCTTTTTGGATTTCTTTAACATAAAGTTTAAGTGGCCGACTGACAGGAAATATTTCTTTTGAAAATTCTATGAGAAAAGTGATGAGTCAACATTGAGAGAAAGGCAACTTTATTTTCTTGGGAAGAACTTTGGGGAAAGGGATTGATAGAGAAATTCTGGGCATGAAATTATGGACATTTCCCACAGAACTTCTTTCATTTATTTATTTTTTTACATTTGCTTCATTTTTTTTTTAATCGTGTGTGTGTGTGTGTGTGTGTGTGTGTGTGTGTGTGTATCAGAGAGACAAAATTCCTTGGAGGTATTATGACTTTATTAGGTTTAGAAGTTTCTTTCTTACTAATAGCACTAATTTGTGATCATCATGATTATAAGAATTAACTAAGTGTTTTGCTTTTCTGTGTTTTGGGTCTTTTTTTAAAAAAAAAATTCAATACTTACTTTGCGGGCCTTACTGAATACCTGTCAATAAAATCGGTGGCATACGGCTAGTCACATGACCCACTGCGGATTTAACAGCAGGTAACTATACAAATGGTAAGTTTAGGGAATAAATGTCAGAATCCAAATTTAGGTGTGGAATTGAAATATCTTTCAAAATTAACCAAATTCTCTGTTAGGATCCAATGTCATTTTATGGTCAAGGGAGCTTAAAGGTTTCTCAAATTGAGATATATGTATCTACTTGGTTAATCAAAATGTAACATTTTATTTTCTTCTTTCTTAAATAACAGTTTGAATTCAACAAATAAAACTTGCGTATTTAATGTAAGGTTCTTTCACATATATTATTTCTCCAATTTTTAATAGAAATTTAAAGAGAAAAGCGATATTAATTCCACTTTGTAGATGAAGAGACTGTGTCACAGAAGTGTTACTTTACCTCAATTTCTGTAACTATTATGTCATACACTTAGAAGTTGCATGTTATTATGGAACATACAAAATATATGAATGTTATAAAGAATTCAGACCTAATGCTGTTTAACTTCAAGGTTAGTTCTTTACCCAAACAACTGCACATTGCACCACAATTGCACTACAATGAGACTACTGAAATAATTATATATGAACATGCTACATGAAAAAATACTGAAAACATTTATTCTTTTTTATTTTATTTCTTATTTTTCTGGTTTCCCTGATACAAAATATACTATAATTTTATGGAGTTATTTTCTGTATTTAGATGCTCCTAATTTCCAAATAATTTCTAAACTCCTAAAAACTGTCCTGTGTCCTTCTTAATAAAAGTGGATTGACAGGGAGACTCAATTTTTTACTAAGAATATTCTTGGGATAATTTATGTCTTATAATCAAGATAAAGGCAGGCCACATTTAGTTGTATTTTTAAACCACTTAGTGTGAACTTGAAATGCAGACATAACTTGCTTTCAGGCTAAACTGCCAGGCTTCATAGTGAATAGTCTTTAAGATTCCATGGAAACACTGGCAGATATATCTAATGTATATCTGATGTAGGATTTATGAGAAAAGGAGAGGTAGAAACTGAATGCTCTTACATTTCATATGTGACCACATTCATAACACTTTATTGATAAGTCCTTTGGTGTCTGACATGGGCTGATACAAACAGGCTTCTTCAAGGGTTGAGGGAGAAAACAAAATCCCTGTAATACAGGATTTCTCCTCCTTTTCTTTCTTTCTTTTTTTTTTTTTGAGACGGAGTCTCGCTCTGTAGCCCAGGCTGGAGTGCAGTGGCTGGATCTCAGCTCACTACAAGCTCTATCTCCCGGGTTCAGGCCATTCTCCTGCCTCAGCCTCCCAAGTAGTTGGGACTACAGGCGCCGCCACCTCGCTGGCTAGTTTTTTGTGTTTTTTTAGTAGAGACGGGGTTTCACCAGGTTAGCCAGGATGGTCTCGATCTCTTGACCTCGTGATCCGCCCGTCTTGGCCTCCCAAAATGCTGGGATTACAGGCATGAGCCACTGCGCCCAGCCCCTCCTTTTCTTTCTTAAGTGGTAATAGTTGATCCTACATAAGCTCTTAAAAAAATGAATTCTAAAGAGAGTTTGTGAGTTTTTTGGAGGGAGGGTGCTTTTGTGTGTCTATGCATGCTCAACACAGGTTAGGGGTATAAGGAGAAGTTAAGCAAGAATATTAAATGCTAGCTAGGAAACTTTTTGGAGTCTCAAATACTTGGAAACAATTTTTTACATTATATACATAAAATTCATAGTTACACTGGGGAACTAAGTATATTGTACACAACTTTGCATCTGATTACAGGATTCCTTGTAAATTTATAGCTCAGGTATTCTGGAAGGAGTCAAGATAATTAGTTTTACGGCTCTTGCCCATGTGACCTGTTCCTTTCCCATCCTGACATTAAAAGGATGACTTAAATTTTCTGGAATGTCAAAATTCTCTTTTCCCTTGGATCCTAAATAATAATTCAGTGTATGTGTGATACTCACTGTCATTTCAACATTTCCAAGGAAAAGAATCCTCTCGAGAATGCTAAACAATGCCCTATATTTCTTCCACTGTAATTCTTTCAGATAGAGGGTTAGCTGAGTTAGGAGGAAGGGAGAGAAGAAGATAAGAAGAGAAATGACATTTTATCCCTCAGGAAAGAACAAGATCAATTGTATTCCTAATTTAGAAATATTATCTTACAAACATTCCTGAGCGAGAGGGCTTTGCACATACATTAAAGCAGAATACCTAGTCAACTTCTAGTTGTGCCATGTAGTGAGTTGGAAATAAGATGAGCAAGCGATCATTTTTGTTGGAGAACTATGAGACCATATGAAATAGGTAACAGAGTTACCCCAACTGGGGGCAAGAGAACTTGGAAGTTTCTTCCATAAATTTGCACTGTTAGTACAGGGTTGTTCCAGTGATCAGAGTCATTAAAGCCCTAGAGTTTCTGTATAACTGTGTATACAGGCTGAGACAGCTCCGATGGCCCAGAAAAGCCTTTGGACAGAATCACTGGACATTGTCCGACCACATGTATGAGAATAGTGAGTGCTGAGGAGTTGTGGGTAGCTCGGTGGACAACTCTTGCTGAAGGAGTGTCATAAACATTCATTGCTGAAAGTGAATTTTTTATTCATGTATGTGATGCCTATTAGGTCATGCTTTCTTGGATACAAATTTGTTGAATATACGAATTAATTTTTGAACATCCTTTCTTAAAAGTACCATGTTCATGTAGTTGCTCATTTTAATATGAGTAGTTCAGATGGGACATAATATATTAGGGAGATGATTGAACATCCTGAGATCTAGTGTACGTACCTTTGTTCATTATGAGATTCATCCCGTCTCCCTTTGCAGCCACATTAATGGCATAAGGGAGTATTAGATGAAATTTAATGCAGAAAAACATGGAGATATATGAATGGTAGATACAGCTGACAACCACCATTTTCACTGAAGTTGTTTCAAAGCAAATAAATTTGGGATAAATTCATTTTATTTGCTCCTGAAGGGTAATTAAGAATAGGTAGGAAATGTGAAGAGGCGATAGCATTGACATTAAGAGAAGTTTTTGATTCTTAAAATAAGATATATTACACAAGAGTGAAAAACAGAAGATACTGAACAAATATTCTGTCATA
Organism: Colobus angolensis palliatus; assembly: GCF_000951035.1. Taxonomy (NCBI): domain Eukaryota; kingdom Metazoa; phylum Chordata; class Mammalia; order Primates; family Cercopithecidae; genus Colobus; species Colobus angolensis. The sequence continues at coordinate 10,835,158 of NW_012123820.1, read as the reverse complement.
AGTAAGTGAAGGATTATTCTGACTTGTTGAACTATATTTTTAAATGTAAATTTCAATATTTAAATATTATTAAAACCTTAAATAATATTTAAATATTACAAAAGTTATAGAAAATTATATTTTCAATGCAAATATACATTTATAAGCTATATTGTCGATATGGGAGTAAACAATCCATTTATTTTTTACTGAGTGAAAATTTAGTTTTTTACAATTCTAACTGGAGCTAACAGTTCAGTGTGATATATATTTTGAGTTTCAAAATTTGCAACCAAATAGGATAAATGTGTTGAACTGTGCTTTTCTTGAAGAACTGTGATAAGAATGAGCAGTGAAAAAATTATAGCATACTTATCAGGGATCAAATACTTGCTTAGGGTTTAATAAGAAAAATCTCAGCTAATGCTAGAAATTGTGTACATGATCTATCACAGACCCATGATTAAAATGGTCTCTTGTTAGCTATATGAGCTTGAAAACAAATGGTATAGCTTCTCTTTACTTCAACTGCTTCCTTTGTAAAATGGGGAGACTAGGAGAATGTAACTCAAAATTCTTTGTTAATGATTTGCTTCTTAGAGCAGTGCCAGATCCAATTAGGATTAGATTGTTACTTTTATTATTGATATTTGCCCTAGTTCTGCCTTTTATTGACTGTGTGAAATTGGTGAAGATTCCTTTCTGAAGCCTTGTTTCTTATCTACAAGCTGGGAATATAATGCTTGCTATGAAGAGTGGTTGTTAGTACATTAAAAAGGCTAGATATTTATTTATACATAAATTTATTTATATATACTCAGCACATGGTAGAAATTTGATAGTATTTTTTCTTGCCCTCCCATATATTACTGTGGAGATATCCCACATATTATGTCCAAGATTTTATTTACCCCTCAAATGCAATGTCAGTCTTGCACAAAACATTCCCATCTCCTACTTCTCTTCTAATGTTCTGCAACCATTAAAGTATAGAAAACAAGAATGAGTATTTTTATAACTTTTGCTGTACTTAAGCATGTGGAGAGAAGAGTGCTAGATCACAGGACAAATTTTGATAAGAAAAGGGAAATATTTACACTACAAACAACTTACTTCTCCCCACGCTTAACAGTTTTATGCTGTCATGCTGTCAGCACCAAGTGAGATTTTCCTATTTAAATAGTTTTCTATTTGTGGTATGATAATTCATGTATGGACTTCATGTAATTAACATAAATATAATGGAGGGTTGAGAAATGGTTTATTTTTACCAAGAGGAAAAATATGTACACAATTTTTAAAAATATTGCTTTGAAAATCTTTAAAATTAACTTTGAATCAGTTGGCAGAAGGTAGCATCACAGACTCACTGCTAGTGGTATTCTTGAGAAGTAGTGTTTGAATTTTCTAGGTATTGTCCCAAGACTGGCTTAAAAGAATGTAAGTTTAGATGTAAACTTTCTGCTTAACGTGGAAGATTTTTCCATGCAAATATTAGCTCTATCAGATACACGGGTGCTTAGGGGTAGCTGCATGGAATTATGGGAAGGGTGGAATAGAAAAAAAGTTTCATCTCTAAGTTACACATAATGGTGTAAGCATATTGATTGGATGATAGTGATAATTACAGCAGTAACATGATTGAAGGGGTAAGCGAGTAACATGTAACACAGTTACTAATGTCAATCCTGTAACTGAGGTTACCACTTCATTTCTCTTTTCTGGAACCCCTTAGGTTTGTTACTATTGCAGTTTATTTCCTTTGCTTATTGTAGTGGTGTTAGTCGTATTGCTGCTGCGCTAACAAATTACCGCACGTTTAATCACTTAAAACGACGCATATTTACTGTCTTACAGTTTCAAAGGTCAGAAGTCCAAAATCACTGTAATTAGGCTAAGCCAATGTGTCTGCGGTGTCGGTTCCTTCTCCAGGTGCTGAGGGGAGAATCCATCCTCTTGCCTTTTTCTGCTTCTGGTGGCACCTGTCTTCATTGTCTTTTGACCCATTCCTCCATTTTCAAGGTGCATTGCTTTTATTTCTGTTTCTGTGTCCGCATTGCCTCTTCCTTTAACGTTGAGTCCTTCTCTCTACTTCATCTAAGGACTCCTGTGATAACTTCGGACTCACATGGATGATCTGGGATAATCACCTTGTCTCAAGATCCTTAACTTAATCGTATCTACAAGTCCCTTTGGCTGTGTAAGGCAGTACATTCTCAGGGCCTGGAGATTAGGCCAAGAGCGTCTTTTGGGACTAGTACGCAGCCTATCGCAAGTGGTCATAATATTTTTGTGCCTTGAGACCCTGAAATTAATGTGCTTGCTTACACGTGGAAACACAATGTATCTGTGGGGGTAACAATTTATTTTTGAACCATTAGAAGGTATTGATGGGGAAGTTTTCATCTGACAACAGACACTGATAAATTAAATGCCCTTAGATTTGTCAAATCTAACTTTAGTAAAATATAAGTAAAAGTATTTGCACTGCTAGGGTCAAAAATATTATTTAAACCCATTATTTATCAAGGCCAACACCTGGATTACTTAGGTTTAAATTAGAACATTATCTTCCATAGTGCTTTTTTGTGAAGCTTAGTTCTTGTTTACAAAACCTCATCCATGTAAGAAAGCACAGAAAGGTTGGTCTTTTTTTAACCTTTGCAGAACATAAATTTTCAAAGGGATGTTAGACAGTAGTTCCATAGTAATTGATGCAGTTCACAAACATTCATTGTGAATATTTTATCTCATGAGTTATATCTATGATACTAATCATAAACTTTAGAAGAAATTTAGCAATGGTCATGTCAGCCTTTCAAATCTTTCTGGAACCTAGAAGAGGACCATTGCATAAGATAGATTCATTTTCCCCTTTATTCCATTGTTGCCAGAGAGAACTTTAAATGCCCTGTTCAAATTAATTTAATGCAAATGAATTATTGCTGCCTCACAAGTAGTTTGTCCTTCATTTTTCTTAAAATTCTATTGTAATGGATGTGACATGCTTTACTGGTTGTTGTGCAGGGAGCATTGTCCTTCCTAAAAGCTCCCTCATTTGTCAAAATGAAGCCATTAAGAGTAAAGTAAATTATATTATCTGATCATAGTATTACAATTGACCTTAAAACCATAAATTTTATAATCAGTGCAAATTGCTGAATAGTGTTTGCAGTTGTAGAAATTTCAAAGGAAACCCTGATTCAGATACAAAGCTGCTATAATCATTTTAAACATCTTTGTTTTTCTTTTACTTTGGAACAGTAGTGCAGTAAGTACAGAAACCTTCATTCAAATATTCTAAGTTTTTAAGTCTTTTTCATTACTTTTAATATTGTAACATTTAACAATGTCAAAGAAAGTATAAAGTTTCTGACGATCAAGCTAAAAATAAAGAGAGGTTGATGTAAATGAACATCAAATTAACAAGATTGATTATGAAAAGTAATTTCTGAAAAGGGCCAAAAATTCCTTTGCACGTAAATAAATGCAAATGAATTTAGTGACATTAGATGAAACTGGAATAAAGAACTCTACTGATGCTTAAGTAACTCTTAATGAGAATGAGTAATGTACATGCATATTTTTAGCTCCCAGTTTCAGAGATACAACAGTTGTACAATAAATGGTCCTTTCCTGCTATTAAGGAAGCCTCTCCTCCTCCAGCCATGCTATTCCTCAGAGCAAGCACTTCAGCTGAGTCTTTGGCCATCATAAGTAAGAAGGATGGTACGATAGGCTGCGTGTACATATGGCCCTCATTAGCAGGCCAACTGTTCCTTTTAACCACCCACGTCACTGGGGACATATGGCATTACTTTGACTGTGGAAACAAGTGTGTGTGGACATATCTTGGTATGAGTATGACTGTTGATTGTCTTTCTCTGTCGCTCATGCAACCAACTGTCTCCTCGTGGGAATCATATTATCCGTAACACTAGATTTGAGGATGATAAATGATGTTGCTGTTATTATTAACTGAATTTGCCTCTCCAGTTTGATCACAAAACCAGTGAATGTTTGCTTATGGAACATGTAAAGCTTATAGAAGGTAGAAAGCTTACAGAAAGAAAGATGGCTTTTCTAAGCATAAGAGTCAGGTCTTTTTCAATAAAAAACTAACTCATTCAAAAATTCAAGAATTATGTAAAACTAGAAGAGCAGAGGGTTCAGAAATGCTATTGAGATCATTTATTATAAAATAGCCAATAATGAAATGTAATAATAAGTCTGTTGTTGCTAGTTGTGACTATGTGGAGAAAATAATGAGAAAATATAAGATAGGCTGGAATGAAGAGAGTCATCTGATCTCAGCATAATTCATTTTATACAGTTCACAGTATTGTAACTTTTTAAAAGAATATTAATTTTTTCAATACTGTGAATTCTGAATTTGCAATATGAGACTTTTCAATACTTGCAACAAGTGTGTATTTTTCAGTGGTGGTTCCAGAACTCCCTATCGGGCTTTCAAGCTGCATTCTGATAAGACGAGACGAGAGGACTTATGTTGAGGTGACGTTTGCACAGGACTTGATTTAGGTAACATACATCACTGATGCAGAGAGAAGAGTGGGTGGCGTTGGTGAAGATTATAGGGGAGATAATAACACTGAAAGGCACCTTTTGCTACCTTTGCTGGCCTATTTGTATATTCAGGTGTGTAGCATATTTCTTATATAATTACCTAGTAATTTCACACACTACATTAAGAAAATATGAACAATTTTTACTAAAATCATGTTTTCTAAATATTAAGTAAATAAAACCAAGATTTGGATAGGTAACATTTATAAAAATGGTATTGTTAGATAGATATAGATGATATTTTTTCATCTGTATCTGTAGAGATGATAAATTTTCAAAATGCTTTTGAATATCATTTGTACTACAAAGTCTCATTTCAGTTTCAGTGCCATGGCACATTGATTAATCACCACTAAAACAGTACATGAAATATTTGGCAACATAGGTATCAAGATATCTGGTAATGGTGATTGATGCACAGAATACAGCCCCGTTATTGTCATGCACTGGCCTTGAGAACTTTAGTTTTCATCTTCTTTCACCTTGATAGAGAACAAACTAACAGCTTTTTTCTTTCACCTTGCTGGAGAACAAACTAACAACTTCAAATCATCTGATCCATCAAAAAATTTATGTTCTTGAAACTCACTGATTTATTTATTTATTGTTTTGGGGGAGCACTATTATTTGCCATAGTAAAATATCAATGATCAATGTGTTATACCAACATGGCAGCTCAGATGGTAGGCCACAGAATGAAAACAAACGGGTTGACTATGAAGAATTATACTATATTGCTTTTATTGACAGAAAAAGTGTACAGATAATTTTATTCAGAGATTTTATGTGAATTATTTTCATAAGTGTACACATATATTTATAACTGAACTTTCTTTGTCAAGTGTGTGCCCACACACATATTCATACAAAATCAATCTTAGAGATCTTACTCAAAGATTGAATTTCTTAAAGTGATTGTTTCAAATATGTATAATTTATGGCAAGAAAAATCACAAAATGGCAATAAAAGGAGGCATAAAACTGAAAATAATGGTTAAAAACACCTGTAAATGAATAATTGATTTTGATTTAAATTCTCTTTAGTTCTTAGCTGATGAAATGAATATAAATGAAAGTATTATGCAAAACACCTCTATTTGTTGTATATGCATGTACATAGATGTGTTACAAATACAAAACTGATGGCATATTAACACATATTCACACTCATAATGTGCATATATGTACATCATGCAAATGAGTGCACGTTTTATATATATATATATGCACACACACATATTTTATACTTTCATTTTTTTAACTTTTACTTTAAGTTCTGGGATACATGTGCTGAACATGCAGGTTTTTTACATAGGTATACATGTGCCATGATAGTTGCTGCACCTATCAACCCGTCATCTAGGTTTTGAACTCTGCATGCATTAGCTATTTGTCCTAATGCTCCCTCCCCTTTCCTCCCACCCCGACAGGCCCCAGTGTGTGATGGTCCTCTCTCTGTGTCCACATGTTCTCATTGTTCAGCTCCCACTTATGAGTGAGAACATGCAGTGTTTGGTTTTCTGCTCCTGTGTTAGTTTGCTGAGGATGATGGTTTCCAGCTTCATCCATGTCTCTGCAAAGGACATGAACTCATCCTTTTTTATGGCTGTGTAGTATTCCATAGTGAATATGTGCCACATTTTCTTCATCCAGTCTATCATTGATGGGCATTATGTTGGTTCCAAGTCTTTGCTATTGTAAATAGCACTGCAATAAACATATGTGTACATGTGTCTTTATAGTAGAATGATTTATAATCCTTTGGTTATATACCCAGTAATGGCATTGCTGGGTCAAATGATATTTCTGGTTCTATATCCTTGAGGAATCACCACATTGTCTTCCACAATGGTTGAACTATTTTACACGCCCACCAACAGTGTAAAAGTGTTCCTATTTCTCTGCATCTTCTCCAGCATCTGTTGTTTCCTGACTTTTTAATGATCACCATTCTAACTGGTGTGAGATGGTACATCATTGTGGTTTTGATTTGCATTTCTCTAATGACCAATGATATAATGAACTTTTTTTCATATGTTTATTGGCCGCATACACATCTTCTTTTGAGAAGTGTCAGTTCATATCCTTTGCCTACTTTTTGATGGGGTTGTTTTTTTCTTGTAAATTTGTTTGAGTTCCTTCTAGATTCTGGATATTAGACCTTTGTCAGATGGACAGACTGAAAAATTTTTTCTCATATTTTGTAGGTTGCCTATTCACTCTGGTGATAGTTTATCTTACTGAGCAGAAGCTCTTTAGTTTAATTAGATTCCATCTATCAATTTTGGCTATTGTTTCAAGTGCTGTTGGTGTTTTAGTCATAAAGTTTTTGCCCACACCTATGTCCTGAATCATATTGCCTAGGTTTTTTTCTAGGGTTTTTATAGTTTTAGGTTTTACATTTATGTTTTTATTCCATCTTGAGTTAATTATTTTGTAAGGTGTAAGGAAGGGGTCCAGTTTCTCTTTTCTACATATGGCTCGCCAGTTTTCCCAGCACCATTTATTAAATAGGGAATCCTTTCCCCATTGCTTGCTCTTGTCAGGTTTGTTGAAGATCAGATGGTTGTAAATGTGTGGTGTTATTTCTGAGGTCTCTGTTCTGTTTCTGTCTACATATCTGTTCTGGTCTGTATATCTGTTTTTGTATTAGCACCATGCTGTTTTGGTTACTGTAGCTTTGTAGTATAGTTTGAAATCAGGCAGCATGATGACTCCAGCTTTGTTCTTTTTGCTTAGGTTAGTCTTGGCTCCTCAGGCTCCTTTTTGCTTCCATATGAAATTTAACGTAGTTTTTTTCTAGTTCTGTGAAGAAAGTCAATGGTAGCTTGATGGGAATAGCATTGAATCTATAAATTACTTTGGACAATATGACCATTTTCACAATATTGAGTCTTCCTATCCATGAGGATGGAATGTTTCTCTGTATGTTTGTCTCCTGTCATTTCCTTGAGCACTGGTTTGTAGTTCTCCTTGAAGAGGTCCTTCATGTCCCTTGTACATTGTATTCCTAGGTATTTTGTTTTCTTTATAGCAATTGTGAATGGGAGTTCACTCATGATTTGACTCTCTGCTTGTCTATTATTGGTATATAGGAATGATTGTGATTTTTGCACATTAATTTTATATCCTGAGACTTTGCTGAAGTTGCTTATCAGGTTAAGGAATTTTTGGATTGAGGTGGCGGCGTTTTGTAAATATACAATCATGTCATCTGCAAACAGAGACAATTTGATTTCCTCTCTTCCTATTTGAATACCTTTTATTTCTTTCTCTTGCTTGATTGCCCTGGTCAGAACTTCCAATACTATGTTAAATAACAGTGGGGAGAGAGGGCATCCTTCTCTTGTGCCAATTTTCAAAGGGAATGCTTCCAGCTTTTGGCCATTTAGCAGGATATTAGCTATGCATTTGTCATAAATAGCTCTTATTATTTTGAGATATGTTCCATCAATACCTAGTTTATTGAGAGTTTTTAGTATGAGAGGTGTTGAATTTTGTCAAAGGCCTTTTCTGCATCTATTGAGATAATCATGTGGTTTTTGTCATTGGTTCTGTTTAAGTGATGGATTATGTTTATTGATTTACCTATGTTGAACCAGCCTTGCATGCCAGGCATGAAGCCAACTTGATCGTAGTGGATAAGCTTTTTGATGTGCTGCTGGATTCACTTGCCAGTATTTTATTCAGGATTTTCGCGTTGATGTTCATCAGTGATATTGGCCTGAAATTTTCTTTTTTTATTGTGCCTCTGCCAGGTTTTGGAGTCAGAATGATGCTGGCCTCATAAAATGAGTTAGGGAGGAGTCCTTCTTTTTCTATTGTTTGGAATCGTTTCAGAAGGAATGGTACCAGCTCCTTTTTGTACCTCTGGTAGAACTCGGCTATGAATACATCTAGTCCTGGTCTTTTTTTGGTTGCTAGGCTAGTAATTACTGCCTCAATTTCAGAAATTGTTATTGGTCTATTCAGGGATTTGACTTCTTTCAGGTTTAGTCTTGGGAGGGTGTATATGTCCAGGAATTTATCCATTTCTTCTAGATTTTCTAGTTTATTTGTGTAGAGGTGTTTACAGTATTCTCTGATTTGTTTTTCTGTGGGATCAGTGGTGATATCCCCTTTATTGTTTATTTATCTCTTTTCTTCCTTATTAGTCTGTCTACTGGTCTATCTATTTGGTTAATCTTTTCAAAAAAACCCACTCCTGGATTCATTGATTTTTTTGAAGGTTTTTTCGTGTTTCTCTCCCATTCAGTTCTGCTGTGATCTTAGTTATTTCTTGTCTTATGCTAGGTTTTGAATTTGTTTGCCTTTGCTTCTTTTGATTGTGATGTTAGGGTGTCTGTTTTAGATCTTTCCCACTTTCTGATGTGGGCATTTAATCCTATAAATTTCCCTCTAAACACTGTTTTACCTGTGTCCCAGAGATTCTGGTACGTTGTGTCTTTGTTCTCATTGGTTTCAACAAACTTATTTATTTCTGCCTTAATTTTGCTATTTACCCAGTAGTCATTCAGAAGCAGTTTGTTCAGTTTCCATGTAGTTGTGCAGTTTTGAGTGAGTTTCTTAATTCTGAGTTCTAATTTGATTACACTGTGGTTTGAGAGATTGTTATTATTTTCATTCTTTTGCCTTTGCTGAGGAGTGTTTTACTTCCAATTATATGGTTGATTTTAAAATAAGTGCTATGTGGTGCTGAGAATAATGTATATTCTGTTGATTTGGGGTGGAGAGTTCTGTAGATATCTATGAGGTCTGCTTGGACCAGGGCTGAGTTCAAGTCCTGAATATCCTTATTAATTTCCTGTCTTGTTGATCTAATATTGATAGTGGGTTGTTGAAGTTTCCCACTATTATTGTGTGGGAGTCTAAGTCTCCTTGTAGGTCTCTAAGAACTCGTTTCATGAATCCTGGTGCTCCTGTATTTGGTGCATATATATTTAGGATAGTTAGCTCTTCTTGTTGCATTGATCCCTTTACTACTATGTAATGCCCTTCTTTGTCTTTTTTTATCTTTGTTGGTTTAAAGTCTGTTTTATTAGAGACTAGGATTGCAACCCTTGCCTTTTTGTTGTTATTGTTGTTTTTGTTTGTTTTCCATTTGCTTGGTAGATCTTCCTCCATCCCTTTATTTTGAGCCTGTGTGTCCTTGCAAGTGAGATGGGTCTCCTGAATACAGAACACTTATGGGTGTCGACTCTTTTTTTTGAGACTGAGTCTTGCTCTGTCGCCCAGGCTGGAGTGCAGTGGCCGGATCTCAGCTCACTGCAAGCTCCGCCTCCCGGGTTCCCGCCATTCTCCTGCCTCAGCTTCCCGAGTAGCTGGGACTATAGGCGCCCGCCACCTCGCCCAGCTAGTTTTTTTTGTATTTTTTTAGTAGAGACGGGGTTAGCCAGGATGGTCTCGATCTCCTGACCTCGTGATCCACCTGTCTCGGCCTCCCAAAGTGCTGGGATTACAGGCTTGAGCCACCGCCCGGGCATTGACTCTTTATCCAATTTGCCAGTCTGTGTCTTTTAATTGGGACATTTAGCCCATTTATGTTTACGGTTAATATTGTTATGTGTGAATTTGATCCTGTTATCATGATGCTGGTGGTTATTTTGCACGTTAGTTGAAGCAGTTTCTTCCTAGTTTCGCTGGTTTTTATATTTTGGTGTGTTTTTGCAGTGGCTGGTACTGGTTTTTCCTTTCCATATTTAGTGTTGCCTTCAGGAGCTCTTGTAAGGCAGGCCTGGTGGTGACTAAATCTCTCAGCATCTGCTTGTCTGTAAAGGATTTTATTTCTCATTCACTTATGAAGCTTAGTTTGGCTGGTTATGAAATTCCATACATACATCATGAAAATGAGTGCATATGATATACATACATACATATACACACACACACTGCATACTTTCATTTTTACATCCATTACTTTTCTGATTTCATCAGCAGCCAACTAAAGATAAGAGAAAAAAATTGGTAATTTGATCTTTCATGTTCTGCATCTTCCAGCTTCACACTTATGGTTTTCTATTTTTGTTATTGTGATCAGAATGAAAATATATACTATGGAATCAGAATCAGATCAGAATCAGCAAATATACTCTAATGTTTGTACATGCTTTCAATGCAGTTTGTCTCTGCAAAGGGTGTGTATGTTTCTATGGACATGTGCATGTGCACAAGTGTGTAAACAAGTGTTTTATTCATGACGGAGAAAGGCTGGTCAAAATTATTCTGAGTGAGGTAGCCACCACTGCAACAGATAATGAGGTACCTAGCAATAAAATCATTAAACATGTTTCCAAGCATCTACTCAGCATCTGGCACAATGTTAAGTAGTAGAAATATAATTGTAAGCAAAATTCAGCTTCTACCCTTGGTGGTATATGTGTAGAACAAATTGGTAAAGCTGGAGTACATTTCAGAACCAAAAGCAGTTTCTGTATAGTTCCCAGTTCATCAAGACCATGTTAGATACTACTCATACACTTAAGTCACAAGGAAGAATTGCTTGTGAAGCAGAGCTGACTGTCATGCTTGAATTCACATAATTTCATAATTAAATAATTTCATGTTACATAATCTCAATAAACCTAAAATCTGATATATGATAAAGATAGTCTCTCAAATCAGCAGATAAGTGATAAACGGTTCGTAAAATGGTGTTCAGATAATTGGCTATATGTATTTTATAGTTGCGCAAAGGTATAATATGTCATTCATAGATACTAATTCCAGAGTAGATGTCAAATACACTTTTTCAAAATATAAAGAAAAAAATGCCATAGACAAATATTACTTGCAACATTATGGTTATAATTAAATATCCAAACATAGCCCTAACCAATGACAGAAAATTTTTAAAAAATATTTACCGATTGGGATTTGTTAAAATATAAAGCTTTTCTATTTCAGAGGATACCATGAATAAGTGTAAAAAGCAAATGTCAAATCAACAGCAAGTAGTATTTGCAATTCACTTGACATATTTAAAATATGAGTGGTTCCAACAAATCATAAATAAATGATTAGTAGTCCAACAAAAAAAGACAAAGTACGTTGACAGGAAACTGTATGAAACTCATGAACACTAAACGTATTAGATTCTCTATTGTTAAACAAAATGCAAAAACAACAGAGAGCATTATCTATATGGAGTTAATATTTTAACAAAATTATATTATTAATTTTACCCATGTTATAAGTAAATACATATATCCAAAAACCCTTATTTTCTCTGAAAGTTGTCACTTATGAGTCTATTTTTAAAATGTTTAAAGAATAGTAATTCATTAACTTTAATAAACAGGTATTCATAGTGAGGGAAAACAGACATTTCCATAATTTTTCTTCTGTTTCTAATAGGAAAATAATGACAAATGCATGTTCATATCTGGATAGTATGTATTCCATTAGCTCTTTTAAACTTTTGCATTCTCAAAACTATATTGATACCTCAAAGCATACCCTTTGCTGTTGAAAGCAGCCTTTTAAGTATAAAGACACACACGTCACTTTCCCTAAATCTTATATAAGACAAGGGCCTAGATGCCTATCAGAAAATATATTTCAAGAAAGCTTTTTTTTTAGTAGTTCCTGTGGCCTTATAGAGGAAGGGTTTTTTTTTTTTAAACATACACACAGTTTTTGATGCATGTTTTTATTGGAAAGAACTTTTATTTCCTTAAATGTTTTGTTTTCTAAGTGTGATAAGTATCCTGCAGTGGAATTCAGTGGAACAGATGCTTATTGTGATATATGAGAGGAACTTGCTTCCCTAAGCATGCATGGGCGTGAAATGCATCTGGCTTCTGTACATAAAAGTCAATTATGTTTCCAAATGTGTTTCTGCATTTACACAGACGTTTAGGGGCAGACACCCTACTATTCCCTCAAAAGGCAGCTCTGCTTAAGTATGAAGTTCAAGTTAGACTAGAAGTTGGAAAGTACTAAATTCCACATTGCAGACAGAGCCTGGGCAGGTGATGTCACCACTGCATACTAAGGTGGCAAGTCCTCAGAGAAGTCACTTATCATCTTACCATGGAGAAAAATAACTGTGTCCAGAACATAAGAGGATATTGTAGAGTACGATGAAGTGTGCAAACCTGTGCAATACATACCAGATGAAATCCAGCACAGAGGAGGAAATAAGGGTAGGCTCAGGAAAACAAATAAATGAAGATACGCTTTAAAAAATAGGACTTAATTTAACAGTCATGAGAATAAAGACGATTGCTAAGCACACAGGAAACACGAACAGGCTTTTAGGAAGGAGTCTGGCACATGTGTGCGCTTTAGGAGGTATCATGTGCGGAAATCTGGCCTTTCGTGGCATAGCAACTAAAGTTCCTTTTCTATTGTCCAGATTACCTTAAATATTCCTCTATAAAGTAATATTTTTAAAAGGCCATCTACTATGCACAATGTGTTAGCATCGAGGACGTGAAATTTATCTGGAATATACTAAAACTTTAATCAATAGGATAGGACCAAAGCTCTTAACATAGTTTTTTTAGATAAATCATTGTAATGTATTATTTCCTTGCCATAGATCATGCATGATAGATAACTTTACCTTTTGGTCCGTTACTTAGTGTGTAGGTAGGATAATGACCCCCAGTAGGATCACTTTTTGAATATGTTATTAGGCAGCATGGGAGCATTACAGTTGCAGGTGGATTTAAGATTGCTAATCACTTGATCTTAAAATGGAGAGATTATCCTGAATTATCTAGGTGGGCCCACTGTAGTCACAAAGAACCTTAAAACAGGAAGGCCGAAAGACCAGAGTGAGTAGAAGAGCTTGGGAAAACTGAAGCAGAAGTTGAAGTGGTGTGCTTTGTAGATGGAGGCAGAGGCCAAGAGCTCAGGGATACATGTGACCTCTCAAATCTGGTGAAGGGAAGAAAATGAATTCTTTCCTGGAATCTGCAGACAAAATATAGACTTGATGATAACTTGATTTTAGCACACTAAGACCCATTTTGGACTTCTGACCCCCAGAAGTATAAAGAAAAAAAATGTGTTGTTTTAAGCCTCTGAGTTTGTGTTAATTCATTATAGTAGCAGTAAGAAACTAACACAGTAAGATGGCTTTTATTTTTCTCTATTTGATGTATAGAATTAAATTGGATATTCTAGGAAGTATTGGGAATTTATTTTCTTAAGATAGTTCTTCATATGAGAAAAATGAGAATCACTGAGTAATTAAGTATTCTATTTTATGAAGGATGATTATATAAACAATATGAAGGTTAAAAAATGGGAGGGGTCGGCTGGGCACAATGGCTCATTCATGTAATCCCAGCCCTTTGGGAGGCTGGGCAGATGGATTGCTTGAGCCCAGGAATTTCAGATCAGCCTGGGCAACATGGTGAAACCTCATCTCTACAAAAAATACAAAAATTAGCCAGACGTGGTGGCTAGCGCTTGTAGTCCTAGCTGCTCAGGAGGCTGTGGTGGAAGACCTGAGCCCGGGAGGTGGAGGCTGCAGTGAACCGTGATTATGCCACTGCACTCCAGTCGGGGTGACAGAATGAGACCCTGTCTCCATTAACTAAATTAATTAATTAATTAATTTAAAAAGGGGAGGGTGTCTTTTGAAGGCTACTAAAGTTATCTAAGTGTCCTCTGATTATATGAGGCTGGGATGGTGCATGGAAGGTTGTGTCGAATAACCTGATACTCTTTCTGAAACTGCAGAAGCATTAATAATTTTAGCCTGAGAGTGCTATAATCTGGGATATTTTGGTCCAGCACTCCCAGGGAGGGTTGAAGTTTTGAGAGTAGCTTGAGTTATTTGAATTGAACACCAGAATATGAGGCAAATGGATACTCAGTTATAATTCAGTTTCTCCTCTTTATTTTAGGTATATATTTGCCGACCACTCATGTGTGGGACATTATGTTGAGTAAGGCGCCCACAGTGTAGTGGCAGAAGCAGATGAAAAGGACTACGATAGTCATGTAGATGAGGTGCTGGGAAGGAGCAGAGTTGAAAAATTGGGGATAGTTGACAGTTTTCCAGAGTCGTAGGATTGAAACCAAATAGGGTTACAAAAGATTCAGTTCACTCAAGATGTCTAACTTGGTAATAGGTCAGAAAACTAAATTTGTCATATTTTCTTAAAACTAAACAAAAATGTTCCTTTTGATAAAAAACTAGTGCACCTTCGGATTCGATTTTTCTTTATATTCTGTAAACTGCTCACAGTAAAACAAAAAAAATCTGACAAATATGATGGTCCTTAAATCTTGTAGGAGTATGAAGTTCATCCAAAGAATAGAGGTTTTGCTAGGAAGGCCCTAAGCAAAGAATCAAATTTCCTTTTGCAAGAAATAAAATTCTTAAAAGTTCCCTGCACCTTGCAATTAACAGCACAACGTTATTTATTTAAATTTTAACTTTTAAGTTCAGGTGTACAAGTGCAGCTTTGTCACATAGGTAAGCTGGTGTCATGGGGGTTTGTTGTACAGATTATTTCATCACACAGGTATTAAGCCTAATATCTATTAGTTGTTTTTCCGATCCTTATAACAAATATTACCCCCATAAAGTTTTATGGTTACTTTTTTCTTATCTTCTGATTAATGCCTTTAGATTCACAAATTGAAATTATTTTTCAGTAGTTTAATTCCCTCTAGAAGGTTTAAAAAATGTTTCCTAATTTCCTAAATCTTCTTTCTTTGTTAGTCTTCTAAAAAACTGTATTAAATAGACTTCATGTGCTCAGATACACTTTCACTGAAAGCATATCTTCAACATTTGACCTGTTTAAAAGTTCTTGAGATGTTAAGGAACATTATGTATCAGAGTTTATGGCATTTGATTAATCTGAATAAACCTTGGCAGCAAATTGAATTCAGCAAAAGTAACAGTGATAAATCAAAGATCAATGTTTGAAATGTCTCCATCAAACATTTTAAAACAATTTTTAAGTTCACCAATTTGAGTCATTACACTTGGCCCTAATATAGTAGATTTTTAAATGAAGTTCAGTCGAACTTGGCAGATATCATATACTAACTTTTAATAGTCATAACAATTCCTGTACCTCATCTGGAAAAAGATTATTTCCAGAGCATCAGTGCTTTGACCAGAAAGGCATTTATTATTCTGTAACACTTTTCTTGAGAAATTAGCATGATTTATCATTTGAGTACGCTCTCTCAGATAGGATTCTAATATTTGGGTGTGAATAAAACTTCAGGGCATTGAAAGTAGCTGGAAGATAGACAATAGGGCGATTATCCTCTCTTGTCATTCTGTATCAAGGTCCTCTTTAATTATTGGCCTGAACAGCTATCACTTTATAGTGAAAACAAACTGCTTGGATATAGTGTTAAAGGTTGAAATAATGAATTATACATAAATCTATTAGTTCAGTTATATTCTGTTGAATTGGAAAAAATACAATTTTAAAATTTCTCTGCATTTCTTGAAGTTGGGAATAAAATCTGGGATGGGGTCTCCTGAAATAATGAGGTCTAGAATAATTTCTGTTGTTAAATTTACTTTTGAGCAGGATAAGTCTACTAAAGTCAATATGAATGGAACCTTCAGTGTACCACTTAAGATAATTAATCTCTGAGAGGTTAAGTAACTATTACAAGGTAATTTACCTAATTAGCAACGAAGCCAACCAATGTTTAGATTTCTTAACTTTAAGGTTATTGTTCACATAGTCGCATAAACTGTATCTTCCACATAGTCACAGGCAATCACAAGCTAACACGAGCAGGTAGCACAAAATATATGTTCCACACAGAATGCAGAACAAAAAAAAAGACACTTTTATAATCCTTATCCCTTTTCCAAATTCACATTTAAAAAGTTTCTTGTGGAATTTCCCAAATGCCAGCATGGCCACAAATAATAGAGATTGACTACTGAGACCTCTGAGAAACACTTAGAATTATGCTAAACAAGGAACATTCTATACGGATTTAACAAATTCTCCTCTTTCTACTTATAGTTTCTCCTAAAATGAAAGGTAACATGTTTGTCATGTTAGGAGTCGGTATAGAAAAAGTGTGATAACTGAAGAACAGACACACAGGTGTATGTGTGTCTGTGTGTTGCTGTGTATTACAGCCTTTCTTTAATGGTTTTTTCTCTCTCTCTCTTTTGTGTTGGTTTTTTTTTTTTTTTTAGCAGAGTCTGGCTGTGTGGCCCAGGCTGGAGTGAGCGGCGCCATCTTGGCTCCCTGCAAGCTCCGCCCCCCGGGTTCCCGCCATTCTCCTGCCTCAGCCTCCCGAGGAGCTGGGACCACAGGCGCCGCCACCGCGCCCGGCTGATTTTTTGTATTTTTAGTAGAGACGGGGTTTCACCGTGTTAGCCAGGATGGTCTCCATCTCCTGACCTCGTGATCCGCCCATCTCGGCCTCCCAAAGTGCTGGGATTACAGGCGTGAGCCACCGCGCCCGGCTTCTCTTTTCTTATACACAGGGAACTTCTTTTCCAAGAAGACTTGTTCCAATTGCTCACAATCTCCATAGCTGATGATTATAGAATGATCTATGTACTTTCAATGTACCTTCAAAAATGAGATCTGGAGCTGGATAAGACGTGTGTGTGTGTGTGTGTGTGTGTTTTAGTAGACTTAAACTGTTCATTGAATAAGAAGCCTAGTTGACAGTATAAGGAGAGATTTAGAAGAACAGAATTATTTGGTTTAAGGAATTGTGAAGAAAGGTGCTATGCCATTAAAATTTTTCTCTACTTTTGTGTTAAATCTTAATTTTTTGCAGTATTTACTAAGCTGCAGGAAACTGTCAAAATTGACTATTGCTAAGTTCCATATTGCTCTGTAATTATCTTAAAACTTGGTTGATACCAAAGTACAATTTTTCCTCTAGCTTTTATACATTGAGACAGATTTTTTTCTCACCCTCCACATACCTATGGCTGGAAGACGAGGTGGTTGTTCTTGGTTCCCATTACAACTTCCAGACTGTCAATTTCTCCCATTCTTGCAAATTATACTGTTCCTCTGAAACTCAAAGCCCTTGGAAATATCGGCCATGCCCCTTTGGTATTGCCATTATCAACAAACCTCCTTACCTCCTTCCTGGGCACTCTTTTTATTTTCTTTTTTTTCTTTTTTTTTTTTTTTTGAGATGGAGTCTTGCTGTGTCGCCCAGGCTCGAGTGTAATGGTGTGATCTCAGCTCATTGCAACTTCCTCCTCCCGGTTTCAGAGGATTCTCCTGCCTTAGTCTCCTGAGTAACTGGGATTACAGGTGCACGTCACCACACCCAGCTATTTTTTGTACTTTTAGTAGAGATAGGGTTTCACCATGTTGGCCAGGCTGGTCTCGACCATCTAAACTCAGGTGATCCACCCGCCTCAGCCTCCCAAAGTGCTGGGATTACAGGCATGAGCCACCGCACCTGGCCTCTTGTCATTTATTTAAGGCTTTAGATCTTTTGCTCACTGTCATCTTCAGGCAAGTTCAGCCATCATTTTAGTGGCCCAATATTCACATGAAAAGACTGTTAAAAACCTCTGTTCCCCATTTTTTGACATCTTTATTTCCATTACTTTTTTTCTTTCCCCCAGTTTATTGTCATCAAATCTGAAACATTTTCTATAAGGGTATGTACCACCAGGATCTAGATGCAAATATTCTGCCTCCTGGACATCACTCCTTGCTAGCTCATTGGCTCAGATATCTTCATTCCTACAGTCCTTCATTTTCATTGAGACTCTTCTTAGGCCACAGCTATAGCTGCTCCCTCACAATCCATCAGTACTCTCTTGCCTTCAGTTTCCATGTTCAAATGCCATAGTTCATCTTTAGCACTCCCTTGCACCTACCCTGAGCTTCATTTTCCCACTATTAATAGAACAATTTATTTGTTTCTATTTCTCTTCCCAACTTTTAAATATTGATGTTTGTAAGGGTTCCATCCTAATTGCTCTTCTTTTCTCTCTACACACATGCTCTCTCTAAGCTCTAAACACTGCTAAAGAGCTAATCATTTCCAGTTTTAGAGTTTGGCCCAGACCTTTGTTCTGGGAGTTGATGATTTACATGGCAATAGCACTCGAATAACTCAGATGTAACATGTCCTGGTTTCCCATATGTCAGTAAGTGGCACTGCCAGCCATGCTAGAAGCTTCTAAGTCCTTTTTGGTCCTTCCTCAATATTCTGACAATATCCAATTCAACATTCATTTAAAAAATATTTTGGTTCCAAATTATCTGTAATTTCCTCCACTTATTTTGATTTTCAATGTCCCAAGTCTAGCCAGATCTACATATTTTCTTACCTACTCTATTTTCCAAGGCTCATCCTTAGTCAACCTACTTTAATTCTTAATCTCCTACACTCTGTTAGCTACATAGAAACCAAAGTCATCTCTTAACATGGCTTTCAGTTTCCAACTCTCCATACTTTTCTATTGTACTTGGACTGAGACCTATGTTCCTCATCATTACTGATAAATACCTGTACAGTTTCACATATCCTTCTCTTTCAGCCACATCTCACATTAGTCTTTCTTCCTTTTGTACTTCATCCAGATCCCTACTTTTCAGTTTTTCATTTCATCCAATTCATAGGTTTCTTCTAAATGCCAAGACCTTGTTCATATATTAGGGCCCTTGAACATAGTGGGATTTTTCCCTAGAAGACGAACCTTTCTGTATTGTATGAAAAGCTAGATCTTTTTATTCTCAGGTGTTAGCTTAAATATTACCACTTGAAAGAAGTAGTTAAAATCTGTATAATCCAAATTAATATTTATTTTTTTCTTTTTCTTTTGAGACAGGGTCTTGCTCTGTCACCCAGGCTGGAGTGCAGTGGCACAATCTTGGCTCACTGCAACCTCTGCCTCCTGGGTTCAAGCAGTTCTCCTTCCTCAGCCTCCTGAGCAGCTGGGACTACAAGCACGTGCTACTACACCTGGCTAACTTCTTAACTTTTAGTAGAGATGGGGTTTTGCCATGTTGATCAGCCTGGTCTCAAACTCCTGGCCTCAAATGATTCATCCGCCTTGGCCTCCCAGAGTGCTGGGATTATAGGCAGGAGCCGGCACGCCCGGCCCAAATTAAAATTTCTATATATGAAAATTATATATATAAATCTTATATAATCCAAATTAAGATTATATCTGTTTAATGTTCCCCCCAGCACCCTTGTTGTGTATTCAGTCCCTTGCTTGACTTTGCATGTGAACACATTTTGTAATAATCTCCTCTCTTTGTGTAATTGGGTTTCTGTACCTGTCTTCGTCTTCAGAATTGAAACCCTAGGAGTACAGGACTATGGCTTTCTTACTCACCCCTGCAGCTTAGAAACTAATATAGCATCTGATATATATTTCTTAAGGGAATTGGTCAAATATAGACCACTAAGTCCAGTGAAGTCGACAGTCTATTCACTTCATGTAATTTCCCAGAAACAGAGCTTTCTCAACCGATGTTCATGAATGAGATATGGGATCTGGTCTGCTGGAGATGGCTTAACTTTAAGTTCACTTGAGAGAGTATCAGTGTAAGTAGGAATGGTTTTATTCACTTAAATAATTTCATGGTGTTTAGGAGGAGAAATCACCCTGCTTCTTGAGGGCTCTGTGGCTCCTATGGGCTCTCAAATGATTGGAAGAGTACTACCAAACCTGAGTTTTCAAGTCTCTTCGTTATATTCATTGAAACTTAGATATTGGGAACCCACTCCCGATGGTTAACGTGGGTTCTTTTCTATTTCCTGTGCATCTCTGCTGGTTTGAGAAATAAAGGGAAAAAGTACAAGAGAGAGAAATTTAAAGCTGGGTGTCTGGGGGAGACATCACATGTTGGCAGGTTCCGTGATGCTCCCCGAGCTGTAAAACCAGCAGGTTTTTATTAGCGATTTTCAAAAGGGGAGGGAGTGCAGGATTAGGGTGTGGGTTACAGAGATCACATACTTCACAAGGTAATAAAATATCATGAAGCAAGTGGAGGCAGGGAGAGATCATAGAACCACAGGATGGGGCGAAATTACAATTGCTAATGAAGTTTCGGGCATGTATTGTCATTGCTAACATCTCATCAGGAGACAAGGTTTGAGAGCCGAAAACCTGTCTGACCAAAACTTACTAGGCGGGAATTTCCTCGTCCTAATAAGCCTGGGAGCGCCACAGGAGACCCAGGCTTATTTCATCCCTTCGCTTAGACCATAAAAGGCGGCTGCCTTAAGGGGGCATTCATAGACCTACCCTCAGGGCACATTCTTTCTCAGAGATGTGCCTTGCTGAGAAAAAGAATTCAGAGATATTTCTCCTATTTCCATTTGAAAGAAGAGAAATATGACTCTGTTCCCCCTGGCTCACCCATGCAGTCAGGCTCCAAGTCTTATCTCCCTTGTTTCCAGAAGATTGCTATTGTCCTATTCTTTTTTCAAGGTGCCCAGGTTTCATATTTTTCAAACATACATGCTCTACAAACAATTTGTGCAGTTAACGCAATCATCACAGGGTCCTGAGGCGACTTAATATCCTCCTCAGTTTACAAAGAAGATGACGGGATTAAGAGATGAAAGTAAAGACAGGCATAGGAAATCACAAGGGTATTGATTGGGGAAGTGATAAGTGTCCATGAAATCTTCACAATTTATGTTCAGAGATTGCAGTAAAGACAGGCGTAAGAAATTATAAAAGTATTAATTTGGGGACTAATAAATGTCCATGAAAGATTCACAATTTATGTTCTGCCATGGCTTCAGTCGGTCCCTCTATTTGGGGTCCCTAACTTCCCACAACATCTCTCCCTTTCTTTTTATATAAATATGCCATGGCGATGAAGGCTTGTTCATTCTCTCGATTTTGACGCAGGATTCTTTGACTGGTCCAGCACACTAAAAACGAGCCGATTGAACAGGCAAACACAATTCCAAAATTTACTGCAATGGAGCCCCCAGTAGACTTGATCCAAGTCATGGGGTTCAATCCATAAAGATTTCCTGCAACCTGATCTAATGCCTCAGCTCCAGGCACAATGGATAAGTGAGCTTGAGAGGCTTCAAAAATTGGTTTCTTTAATTTAGTTATGTCCAGTGATAAATTATCTTCCCTACCCAGAAGGTGTCCTTTGACCATTTCCCATGAATGGTCAGTCTTGTTATAGGAATACAGGGTGATACAGAAATCAGAGGTATTCCAGTCGCACTGCATTGTATGCGAAGTTCGAGCCAAATAACAGACTGTCTTAAATCATCAATTTGATTAGCCAATTTTTGATCAGTGCCTTGTTTAGAATTCCACATTTGGGTGGAATTGGCTTGCCAATCATTAACAAAATGAGTGTTGTGCCCTGAGTTCCGAGACCCCCCTCAAAGACGACCACCAGAAACCGAAGTCAAAGCCAAGCTCCCGGGATCACTTTATTGCAGGTTCAAACCCAGACCTCTCTCCATACAGGCGTAGTCAGGAGGGCAAGAGAGAGGTCCCGAGCACAGCTCAAGCCTACTTTTTATAGTAAGGCACAAACAGGTTACAGAAGATTGGGGATTTTTACAGGTATAAGCTTGTGATAGGTTGACATTTGAAGTTGAATATTTGGCAATTTCTGATTGGCTCCCGCCCTTGTACTAAACCACAAATGTCTAGGGTTTTTTTTTTTTGACAAACTGCTTGCTTAACCATGGGTGGGAGGGGGGTAGTTTCGATTGAGCAAGCAGGGGTATGTGACTGGGGGCTGCAAGCACCAGTAATCAGAACAGAACAGAACAGGGACTTTCACAATGCTTGTCCATACAACGTCTGGAATCTATAGATAACATAACCGGTTAGGTCAGGGGTCGATCTTTAACCAGGCCCAGGGCGCCGCCCGGGTTGTCTGCCTGTGGATTTCATTTCTGCCTTTTAGTTTTTATTTCTTCTTTCTTTTTTTTCCCCCTTTGGTCTTTTAGCCCTTACATTCCCCCCTTTTAACAGGTGCCTTTTAAGAGCCAATCTTCGGTCTTAGATGTCTGACTCTGCTGTTATGACAGGCTGGTACTGGGCTCTAAGGACCATTAGTTGGACAGTGTGGATTTTACAGGACCCATAGGGACAACTGACATTCTGTTCGACCCAAGAATTTTTACAATATGTGATTTGTTGGTCAAAAAGAAAACAGATAGCTGGGGTGACCTTTCCCGGTTGTGCTTTAAAATCAGAGAAATTTAGATAGATGGCTGCTTGGCACCCTGCGGGGGGGGCAGTCAGCCGTCGCCAAGACATGGCTCTCTTTTTGTGTCTGGGCATGGTCAGTCCAATTTTCAGTTAAATAAAAGCGCCAAGCAAATGGAGATGAGGCCCCCTGAGCTTGGGCCTCCCAGATAAAGGCTTGCACAAGCAAAAGCGTTGTGAGGGAAAGGAATATCATAGTTACAGTTTAGATTGTTGA
>NW_012123820.1:10809859-10810362 GCF_000951035.1 Colobus angolensis palliatus | reverse complement strand
GCCGACCCCAGGAATTCTCTTACTTGTCTTGTTGATTGGGGTCTAGGGATACGTAGAACTGTCTCTTTTCTGGCACTGGTCAACCAGTGTTGCCCCCCTTTTAATAGGTATCCCAGATACGTCACCTCTGATTTGCAGATCTGAGCCTTTTTTGCTGAGGCCCGGTAGCCTAGTCTCCCCAAAGTGTTTAGGAGGTTTTCGGTTCCTTGAACGCAGGCTTCCAGAGATGTAGCTGCTATTAAAAGATCGTCAACATACTGCAAAAGGGTTATTTCAGGGTGTTGCCGCTGGTACTCACCCAGATCCTTGTGGAGGGCTTCGTTGAACAGGGTTGGCGAGTTCTTGAATCCCTGTGGCAATCTGGTCCATGTTAGCTGGCCATTTATACCCCTCTGGGGGTCTGTCCATTTAAATGCAAAAAGCTCTTGACTTTTGGGAGCCAAGGGTAGGCTGAAAAAAGCATCTTTTAAATCCAAGACAGTATACCATTGTTTTTCAGGGTC
>NW_012123820.1:10806848-10809071 GCF_000951035.1 Colobus angolensis palliatus | reverse complement strand
GTTGTGAACAGTATCCGGAGGAGCTGCTGACAATCATCCCAAGTGGGCTGGTGGGTGAACATGACACTGTCTAGAAGGGCCGTTAAGTCTTTGGGGTTATCTGAGAACCAGGCATTCTGGGTTTTCCAATTGTATAAATCGCTGGTGGAAAATGGCCAGTACTGGAGCCTAGGGTTACCCGTATCATCAGGGGGTCCTATTTCTCTTAAGGGGAGTGCTATAGTGGAATTGGGGGACCGCGGGACTGTCTCGCATTGGGCGCGTCCACGCGTTCGTCCCGCTGGTCCCCTGGAACTATTTTCATTTTCGATTGCCACTGGCGTGGCCACCGCCTCCCGTTCCTCGTATCCCCTGGGGAGGGCTGTTGGTGGGGCCTGAGGTTGAGGACCGGGATGAGGGAGATAGGGTGGGGCTTCTAAGGTTAGAGGGTCCTGACTGTCAGACAACACAGGGTGGAGGGGTGCGGATGGTGTTCTTGGCTTGTGAGAGTTTTCCACTGGTCGTGCGACCAGTGCTTTACATGGCTCCGGGGCCAGTACGAAAGGAGTTAGCCAGGGTGGCGGGTTTTCCACAAGGTCTTGCCATACCAAGATGTAGGGGATCTGATCAGGATGCCCCGAACGTCCTGACAGGAAAATTTTAGTTTTTACCTTAGTGATAATAGGGAGGCAAAATGTTCCCTCAGGAGGCCACGCTACGCCAAGAGTGGGCCACTCTGAGCGGCAGAAGGTTATCAATTTTCCTTTCTTTAGCTCTACACTAAGGCCATAGCCCCTAGCTTTGACATCTTTAAAGTTATTTACAAGGAGAGAGAGTGGCGTACTCTGGGCGCCGCCCATTTCAGGAACCCCTGGAGGTAGAGAAAGGGATACAGAGAAATATCAGTAACAGGATTTGCAGTAACTTTTGTATCATCCAGCGCCTCCTGAAAAGTGAAAGTGAGTTCTAAACAAGTAACAGTCTACAACAGCAACAACAGACAACAGTTCCGCAAGCGCGTTTGGGGTTTAGTTCCCGATCAGAGTCAGACGGGCCAACAGAATACAGAGGCCCCAGATGGGCAGCGGAGGACGTCTCCTACCGGTCCCTGGTGGCTGTCTTATAGCGCGTCCGCCAAGACTATGCCAACCTCAGTACAGATCCCGCGGGATTCCTCAGAGAGACAAAGACGAACAGAGACAAAGCCGGCTTACTTACTGATTAGTGATGACCTGTTGACCTGGAGTCTGGTGGGCTCGGGGGGGAATCCCGGGAGAGCCCCCAAATGTTGTGCCCTGAGTTCCAAGACCCCCCTCAAAGACGACCACCAGAAACCGAAGTCAAAGCCAAGCGCCCGGGATCACTTTATTGCAGGTTCAAACCCAGACCTCTCTCCATACAGGCGTAGTCAGGAGGGCAAGAGAGAGGTCCCGAGCACAGCTCAAGCCTACTTTTTATAGTAAGGCACAAACAGGTTACAGAAGATTAGGGGATTTTTACAGGTATAAGCTTGTGATAGGTTGACATTTGAAGTTGAATATTTGGCAATTTCTGATTGGCTCCCGCCCTTGTACTAAACCACAAATGTCTAGGGTTTTTTTTTTTTGACAAACTGCTTGCTTAACCATGGGTGGGAGGGGGGTAGTTTCGATTGAGCAAGCAGGGGTATGTGACTGGGGGCTGCAAGCACCAGTAATCAGAACAGAACAGAACAGGGACTTTCACAATGCTTGTCCATACAACGTCTGGAATCTATAGATAACATAACCGGTTAGGTCAGGGGTCGATCTTTAACCAGGCCCAGGGCGCCGCCCGGGTTGTCTGCCTGTGGATTTCATTTCTGCCTTTTAGTTTTTATTTCTTCTTTCTTTTTTTTCCCCCTTTGGTCTTTTAGCCCTTACATTCCCCCCTTTTAACAGGTGCCTTTTAAGAGCCAATCTTCGGTCTTAGATGTCTGACTCTGCTGTTATGACAGGCTGGTACTGGGCTCTAAGGACCATTAGTTGGACAGTGTGGATTTTACAGGACCCATAGGGACAACTGACATTCTGTTCGACCCAAGAATTTTTACAATATGTGATTTGTTGGTCAAAAAGAAAACAGATAGCTGGGGTGACCTTTCCCGGTTGTGCTTTAAAATCAGAGAAATTTAGATAGATGGCTGCTTGGCACCCTGCGGGGGGGGCAGTCAGCCGTCGCCAAGACATGGCTCTCTTTTTGTGTCTGGGCATGGTCAGTCCAATT
>NW_012123820.1:10763330-10806798 GCF_000951035.1 Colobus angolensis palliatus | reverse complement strand
AGAACAGGACAGGGACTTTCACAACGCTTGTCCATACAACATCTGGAATCTATAGATAACATAACCGGTTAGGTCAGGGGTCGATCTTTAACCAGACCCAGGGTGCCGTCCAGGCTGTCTGCCTGTGGATTTCATTTCTGCCTTTTAGTTTTTTATTTCTTCTTTCTTTTTTTTTTTTCTTTGGTCTTTTAGCCCTTACATGAGCTATTTGAATAGATTGAAGTAACACCATTCTGGTAGTGGTGGCCAGTGCAGTGACTGTAATTAGGCCCATGATCACAGCAATTAAAGTGAAAACAAATCTCTTAGATCTTTTTTGAATTCGCTGTAGTACTTCATTAATTAAATGTATTGAGGGGGACAATTCCCGGGGTCTGGGCAAAGTTACTGGAATCCAGATTCCTTCTCGAGCTCGAACTAACATTACATTTTCCCGGAGTCAAAATGGGAGTTAATACAACTATATAAATGACAATTAATGCATTGGACGGTTTGGTTGTTCATCCAAATTTTGATATTTCCCACTGACAGCATATAAGGAGGCTTAACACAGCTCTGTATGGGAACAGTCAGGTTGGAGGTAAGTAAAGCAGAATGTCTGGATCTACACTGATACTGAGAGACGGGGGTGGTAGCAGGGACAATAGACAGAAGAGTTTCCCCTTCCCATACTCGCAGTCCAGACGTGGCAACAGCCAATTTCCAAAGTTCTGGGAATATCACAGGAGGCCTCGGCAGGGTGATGCCTTTATCTTCCCATTTTAAGGGAAAGAACAAGCTGAACCTCCTGTGCAAAGTAGAACCATGATTCTCCTTCTCCCGATAAGAAATAAAATAAGTAGCTTCCAGGCATTGCCTCCAGGCATCTCTTCCGCCAGAGGAGCAGTTGTTTTTTAAATAGCCCTTTGGTGCCCAGTCTGTTAATAAACCATATGAGTCATTTTTAAATATTACTGCATGTGAGTTAACACAATCTTCCCAAATTAAAGTTTTAGATGGGCCCTCACAATTTTTAGGGCATGGTTTTCCTGCAGGTTTATATTGAAAGTATGGGGCATCTCCCATTACTCCCCCTTTCATTTGTCTTAAAGGAGAAAGGGAGAGGCCAGAGGCCAAATGTCCCAGTTCCTCTGTAGCTGATTTATCCAGAAGATAAGCAGCCCAGACTTGAGTTTCTAGACGGATACAACCAGGTGCATGTCCGAGGCACAGAGAGGGTGTTTATAACCCATGATAACATTAAATGCAGTGCGTTCTTCTCCTGGTCGAGCAGGGCAATGGTCATCTGTAGCTCCAGGCTTCCACACACTATCGTTAGTGTAGATTTCTGCAGGAGTGTCCATCCAGGTGAGAGGTCGAGTAAGTGGAGGGAAAGGCACATAAGCCCAATAAGAATAATTATGTGTAGCAGGTAAATCAATGTGAGAGGAAACTGGTGAGACAGAAAATATAAAGAGGAGAATCATTAAATAAAACCCATTGTAAGTGAGATTGAGTGCTGAAGGAGGAAGAGAAAAACAGAGGGATGTTATTTTCAGGCTAGTAGAAATGGTGAGATTTTTAGGTTTGTAAGGAGAAAAAGAAAGGTAATTAGAAGTGGGATTAGTTAGATGGGTCTCCATTGTCATCAGAGAGGATTGAATCAGAGCCATGTGCCAGCTTCTAGGGAGTTGGCATAGATCTCACCACATCTAAGGGCACACATCTTTTCTCTGTGGTTTTCTTTTGATGATGATCTGGTGAAACACAAGCATATCCTCTTTCCCACATTAAGTAGAATCAGAGATAATATTTAAAGGTTTGGGAAAATCCTGTAAGGCAGTAATCACAGCAATTAGCTCTGTCTTTTGAGCAGAAGTATAAGAGGTAGAAATAAGCTTGTCTGTAGGACCTACATAGCCAGCATTTCCATTGCTGGAGCCATCAGTGAACACTGTAACAGCCGCAGGAATGGGCTGATCTTTGGTTAATGGAGGGACCACCCAAGACGACATTTTTATAAAATCAAACAATTTGTTTTTTGGATAATGATTGTCAATAACACCAATAAAATCAACCAAGTGAATTTGCCACAGTGCTGAATGTTGAAAGGCGGCTTGAACTTCGAGCTGATTTAAAGGAATTACAATGAGCTGCAGGCTTCTGATTATTGATAGATGGTACAGTAAAAGCAAATTTTTCATAATCTGATTTGTGTAAAGCAATATGAAAAAAACAGTCTTTAAGATAAAAAACTATGAGGGGCCAATTTTTAGGTATTAAAGCAGGGGCAGGCATGCCAGGTTGGACGGCTCCCATAGGTTTAATTATACCGTTAATGGCCCTTATATCGGTTACCATCCGCCACTTGCCTGATTTCTTTTTTACTAGAAACACGGGAGAATTCCAGGGGGAAAGAGAGGGTTCCACGTTTTTAAGTTGTAACTGCTCAGAAACCAATTGAGTTAAAGCCTCCAGTTTTTCTTTAGAAAGCGGCCACTGCTGGACCCAGACAGGTGTGTCAGATTTCCATTGTAAAGGGATAGGATCAGGAGGCATGGCAGCGGCCGCCACTGAAAAGGATAACCTAAACCTGCCCTGTTTTCTTTCATAGTAACTGGAAGGGGTTTAGTCCTCACTTCATGCTTTGGACCGAGACCAAGCCCGGAAACAGATAACCCAAACCTGCCCTGTTTTCTTTCATAGTAACTGGAAGAGGTTTAGTCATCACTTCACACTTTGGACCGAGACCAAGCCTGGAAACAGATAACCCAAACCGGCCCTGTTTTCTTTCATAGTAACTGGAAGGGGTTTAGTCCTCACTTCATGCTTTGGACCGAGACCAAGCCCGGAAACAAACCCCATGTTTTCCATTGTACGCTGACTGCGAGCACCATAAGAGTTACGTGGAATAAAAAGTTCAGCCTCAGGATCTACTAGGCCCTCAAAACTTCTTTCCTTGAATGTATACGGTGCAGGTGGGCCATTTGTTTAGAAATTACATTAATCCAAGAAGCGGCCTTTTCACCTCCAGGGCCCATCCCAGGGCCACGTGTCTTAGCTCCTTTGTTTAAAATGATTTTAGGTGGTAAAAGCAATTGAGCTTGTTTAACAATAGTAAAAGAAACTGGAGCTTGGCCTGGGGCACGTGTTAGAGAAACTATGGGAACCTGTAAGCTGAGCCTGAGTAACTAGCATGCCATTAGTCCGTTTCAGCCAAGCCTGCAAAGGAGCCTCTTCTGACCATCAGGTACGAAATTGTAAATGCTGAGATGGGGTCAGAACAGCTTTTGCCAAAAGGCCCCAGTCTGAATGAAGCAAAGTGACCTCAGTACAAAAAGTTTGTAATAACATTTTAACATAAGGAGAAGTAGGGCCATACTAAGTAGAAGCATCCTTACATTCTTTTTAAAAAGTAAGATTGAGTGGCGCATACCGACGCAGACTGGTTGAGAGTGTGAGAAAGGAGAATTGAAGGAGTAGAAGAAGCACAAGTACACTGGTGATTTCTGGCGTTCGTGTGTGGAGAAGGGTACAGAGAAGCTGGCTGAGTGGATGGCAACGTGACCAGTTGAGGAACCGAAATGACAGGAGGGTGAGGGGCTGAAGTGGAAGGAGGAGGGCCTGCAGAATTACAGGTAAATTTTAGTTTGGTCCCGGAGCCATTAGGTGACACCCAGAGGCAATTGCTGCAAAGCTTTGAAGAGGGAAAAATGAACATATCTATGGTCCTGGGCTGTGTGAATCACAGCAGCAGGAGTTTCAAGTACAGCAGGCTCTTCTCTTCCTGAAAAACAGTAAGGTAAGTAGGGGGTAACGTTAAGTCAAATTTACCAGAGTTAGACACTGAATTTTCAGTATCATTAGGTGGGGGAGGAGCAGCTGAATGGAGAGGCTGATCAGATAACGAAGGCCTTGCGGGATAGAAAAGTTGAGGAGGTATTAGGACGGCATGCACCAAGGCCCAAGCATCCCAAACAGTGACAGGAACATAATTCCCTGTAGAGACCACTTCCCTGAATGTTGCAACAAGATCCCATACTTTTACATATACAGTTCCGTTTTCAGGAAACGAAGGACAGTATTTTTCCACCGTCCTGAATAGAGTGACCATGCTCTACAAACAATTTGTGCAGTTAACGCAATCATCACAGGGTCCTGAGGCGACTTATATCCTCCTCAGTTTACAAAGAAGATGATGGGATTAAGAGATTAAAGACAGGCATAGGAAGTCACATGGGTATTGATTGGGGAAGTGATAAGTGTCCATGAAATCTTCACAATTTATGTTCAGAGACTGCAGTAAAGACAGGCGTAAGAAATTATAAAAGTATTAATTTGGGGACTAATAAATGTCCATGAAATGTTCACAATTTACGTTCTTCTGTCACGGCTTCAGCCGGTCCCTCCGTTCAGGGTCCCTGACTTCCCGCAACACTTAGACATAGATGATTTCTCATTAAGTTGTTTTTCACTGAAAAGTCAGTCTGAATATAGAGCCTTGTTTTGTTCAGATCAGAAAAACTGGGTTACTCTGAAATCTGTTTATCTATGATTTTTAAGTAAGTACAATTTTATAAACCAGTTACTCCTAACTTGAGAGGCCTGGAGGATTTAGTACAGTGTGTATTTCAGGGCCACATCTGCAGAAGTTTTGATACAACATTTCCTTACTAATACCCCTGACAGTACGTTTTAGAGGCACCCTGTGTCTTTCAGAAGCAGAACGTTTATGCACTACACTTTGGGGGAGAGATGTGCATGTTATGTTACCACTTAAAGATATCTGGTTCTTGTGGGGCAAATTGGCAAATGATTTATCTGAACTAACAGCATTGTGGAATTTTACTACTTTAGAGTTTTCAGGAATCTTAGAGCTGTTTTCATTTGTCTCGTACATAGAGACTGAACCTTGAAGACATTAATTAATTTGTCACAGAAATTAAATGGGGTCAAAATTTACATTTCCAACCCATGTCCGTGCTCTTCATTCTAGAGCATGATGGCCTAGAGTCATATTTTAGCCTCTAAGTTTTATCTTATTAAAAAATAAAATAAATAATTGTAAATACATACATGTATTATATCTATATATAAAATTTATATACATTACAATATTAATTTGAATTACACAGGACTTTGGACATCACTATTAAAGCCCAGGGACGGTTCAGACTGAGATAAGCCCTACCTGTGAGAATTTACTAAGGTCAAAAAGACTCCTTTTAATCGTGACTCAGTGGCACCTAGTTTAAGGACAAAGGCTCCAGTATATATCTTAATCTAAGTTATTACTGAATATAAGTCATGTGATGGCTTCTAATGAAAATTTTCCACTGGAAAAAATCAATGTTAATAACTGGAACTCGAGAGCTGTAATGGGCTCTGCTGTGTTTTTCTGGCTTAGATTGTGTGCTGTAATATGCTAAGAACAGGAATTGATGACCTGTGAGCTATGGTCACTTCCTGATCTCATTTGATTCTTTGGTCTTTAGTTTTAAAAGGGTGATCAGAGAGGTTGCTTTATAATGGAGAAGTTGAACAAAAGGACCATCAACCTGCAGGCTCACTGGCACAGCCCAAGTTTCACTGGACAAGCATTTCAGTAAACAGGACTATTGCCAACAGCAATACTTGCAAGGAAGCTTTGTTCCAGAGAGGATTTTTTTTTTTTGAAGAAGCTGCTAGAAAAACTGACACTAGAAGCTAACTAGAGTCACCCTTTCTAGATAACAATGAAATAGCAAGTCTGAAGGCATTACTTACCTAGATATAGAAACGGACTGTATTTAAGAACCAACTTTATACATACATAATATACCTAGGCTTGTTGGTCAAGTTGGCTGGCTGGGGAAGAATAAAACTATCTAGAAGATCCACATGAGGAGTGGAACCATTCCGGGAGGGCAGACAGATTTCTGATGCTGGCCACAGATGGAACCTGGAGATGCTCTGTAATTGAAGTGGTTCTAATACCCCGAAGCTTTGATTTGCTCTTATAATGTGTTCTAAGGCCACTTAATTCAGGACTATGCTTCCTAGTTGGTACCTGTAGATGTAATGCATCTCAAACTGTGGTGGTATTTCTCTAGGCTCTGTCGGACAGAACAACTATCCGGAGATAGGCTGTGGAGCCTCTGGACTCCACAACACATTTCACAGCGCTGTTTACTCCAAAACGCTTGCCTAATTAAACTAACGTAGCTGTTGGGTAAGACAAGAAGTAATACGTGAACATTCTTAAAGTCTGTTCTCTTTTGCCTTGTGACCTTAAACATTTGGAAGCGCAAGATGAACACTGTTGAGTGGAAGTGTGTTTCCATAGTCATGACCAGTCTGAAAGCCTACGTTTTACCTCTCTGTGTGTGGCATAGCCAGTCTATTTTATGGGCAGAAGAGCAGGGTGGGCTCAACTATCCAGGCTTGAGGAGTTACTGTAATCTTTAAAGAGCAATAGATACAAGTGAAAGTACATACATAAAGTAGGTATTTAGTATTGAATTTTTATCCTCATATGCATGAAAAGGGTGTTCCAAAACAAGGTTAGAGAAGCCCATGGCATGTCTTGATGGTTAATGTTACTTTGGTTTTTGGTTCCTCTGCCGTGCTTCTTATAAGTTACGTGTTTTCTCTTTCATGGAACAATTGTTTTAAATGAATTGATTTTACTTTTCATCAGCACAATTGTTGACTAATACCAAAGTTAGTCAGGAGGTTATGGTTTTTATATTTATAGAATGGCAGGGACAGCATTTAGATAATACATCATAGTAACTTGGCATTTATGAAATATTAGTTTTCCATAAACATCAACTCAGAGAGGAAGGTTACGTTTTTTAAAATTATAATAATATTTTGAAAACCATCTGTCCTTTAAAATGCTGCTAAAATATATATTGGAACTGGTGTTTTATATGCCAATCCTTCCTGAAGAGTGTTTTGAGATTTTTTTCAAATACTGCCTCAGTTCTATATAAAATAGTAAAAATTATGCCTTTAAAATGACTACTGAATGTAGGTAAGAAGAAGTTTAGGAAATGTTACATAAAAATAAATTTGCAAAAGTAATTTACTGAAGGATTATTTACAATTTGATGGGTGGATCTGGATACTTTGATACTAAGTAAAAATAGTTCCACTATAATTATAAGGGAACAAAGCTCTGCAAGTAGTAGTTAAAAGAATGTGTATAGGCCAAGCACAGTGGCTCATGCCTACAATGTTAGCATTTTGGGAGGCTGAGGCGGGCGGATCACCTGAGGTCAGGAGTTCAAGACCAGCATGGCCACCATGGTGAAACATTGTCTACTAAAAATACAAAAATTTGCCGGGCATAGTGGTGCGTGCCTGTAATCTCAGTTACTTGGGAGGCTGAGGCAGGAGAACTGCTTGAACCCAGGAAGCAGAAGTTGCAGTGAGCAGAGATCGCGCCACTGCACTCTAGACTGGATGACAGAGAAAGACTGTCTCAAAACAAAGCAAAATAAAAAGAATGTGTGTACACACACACTACATGCACATAAAACATGTATCACTAACGTTGGTTTTTGGCAACAACTTCCCATCTTACACACTGTCCACTAATCAGTTAATCAGCCACCACTGTTGTTCTTTTGTAACATTCGTCATTTTTTCTTCAATGTAAAATTATTAATAATTCAAATGTGTGTTGGTGTGACGGTTGAGATTTGCCCTGGATACCCCAATTCATTCACAAAACATTCCAAGTTTTGAGTTAAGTGGTACTCTATCAGTAATTAAAAGAGATTCATTATGTACACAAAATTAATGTGTGATTAAATTTATGAGTAACATTAGTTGAAGAAATCGGAAACACAAGGTGGCTCACACCTCTAATCTCATTGCTTTCGGAAGTCTAGGTGGGAGGACCCCCTGACCTTAGGAGTTTGAGACCAGCCAAGCAACATAGTGGGATCCCATCTCTGTAAAAAAATTAGCCAGGTGTGGTGGTGTGTGCCTGTAGTCCTAGCTACTTGAGAGGCCGAGGCAAAAGTATCGCTTGAGCCTAAGAGTTGGAGTCTGCAGTGAGCTACGATCACACCACTGCACTCCAGCCAGAGCGACAGAGGGAGACTTTAAACATACATAAATAAATAAATAAATAATCACAAAACACTCAAAATTCCAAATCCAGATACATAAACCACAGGAATACTTATATAAACACACGTTATACATACATATAGATATGATAAAATACACTTCTGTGTTCAACTTGGGAAAGGTTGATGATTTTAGAAACAAGCTAATAATTCTATTGCCTTATGCTCTAATGATTTTCAATTTGAAGATGTTTATTTGGGATCAAATACATGAGGCTCCACACACAAGACATCTTTTTTTCCCTCTTCTCAGCATCGTTTTTTGGCTGATTATTGGACTACAATTGGGAGATCTAGAACTAAATTCCTGCTTAGTGTTTACTTGTTCAGAGCATAGGCTTTGAAATCATCTTGTTTTGCCTCAGTCTCCACAACAGTACCTACTAACCTCACGACTAGGGGATCGTGTAGCATTTCTCTAAGCCTTGTTTTTCTTAGCTGTGAAGCCGTAAGTTTTGAAAGTGCTTTGTTCATAGGATTTCTGTGAAAACTACATTGGGTAAAGAATATAAGGCATTTAGCATAGTAAAATAACTTGGATTACAGTAACTTTTCACGGAGTGTTTATTAGTACTTAACCTGTCATTGTCATCAAAATTCTGTTTTTACATATGAACTCAGAAATGTCATTGTAACCTTCTCGACTCATTTGATCATTTAAAATGGGGAGGTTGAGTTAGGTGTTTCTTAAATTTCTCTTTAGCTCTGATACTATGAGTCTGAAATTAAGTAATGCAAAGTTGGTAATTAAATCCTCCCCTTTTCTGATGTACGAGAAAGGGAGAAAGAAAACTTGTGGCTGACTGGATTCCCTTGCAAGTTTATTGGAATTGTAATTATGTAGCATTTTGAATAAAGGGTTCATTCTGGAAATCATTAAGTTTACTTTTCTTAACTCCATATTTTGTCAACTGTGGAAAAATTGGGATTTAGGAGTAACCTCTGATTTAAAATTCCACCTGCTAACCATTTAAATTGTAGTCTTGTAATTTCCTAACTTTGGTCTTGAAGGTGTTTATCATTCTTATAC
Source organism: Colobus angolensis palliatus (assembly GCF_000951035.1). Lineage (NCBI taxonomy): Eukaryota > Metazoa > Chordata > Mammalia > Primates > Cercopithecidae > Colobus > Colobus angolensis. The sequence continues at coordinate 10,797,666 of NW_012123820.1, read as the reverse complement.
ATTATTATACTGTGTTATATATTTATGCAACATAAAATGTATAGTTTTAACTATTGTACATCCTTACATATAGAAGGTGTAGTTTTGGACTTATCGTTATTTAATTTGCTAGTTTTGCTTCACTATTTATTTTTGACACTTATCCATATTAGTACATGTAACTCAAGTTTATTCTTTTGAGCTATTGTGTATCATTCAGATGTATGAATAAATAAATGCTTTGGTGGACATTTAAGTATTTTCATGTATCAATATGAAAAGCAGTTTCAAAATGAACATTCAAATATACATTGTCATATATATGTATAATATTTGCATATATGAAAGTTCCTGTGGGTTATGTATCTGAAATCAAAATTACAAGTGTTTTGTGACTTCTGTAATTAATTTTACTCTCAATTTTAAGTAAACAAGATTAGTTTTTGCACATGATGAATCTCTTTATTCAGTTAAAATTACTGACATAATTAGAATACCACTTAACACTTGAGATTATTTTCAAGGGTATTTATGCTAAACTTACATAAATGTGTTAAAAAGTCCTTTTGTATATATGTAGAGACTACATGGTATATTACATTCATTAATTTGCCTAAGTATTAAGTTATACTTAAGTAGTGTCCATACACAATTTTTTTGCTTGGCTGAACTCCAATGTGTATATTGGGAGTACTTTTTAACATTCATGGGTTACATGGCCTGTTTTGGAAAATGATATTAAAAATGTAATTCAGATGAATGCTTAGAATAAAGGTTAAAGATGAATGAGCTTTCATATTAATCATCAATATGACAATCCTAAAAGGAAGCAAATGTACCTCCTTGTAAGCAAGGTAATTCGGAAATGCACAATGCATATTAGATACGGGATTTGAGCTGTAATATATTTCTCTAAGAATGTAATTTGTTGTACTTTCACATCCACCCGCTCAATATGCAGAGTTGAAGATGCAATGGCCAGAAGACATGACAGTGTCACGAGAAGGATGTGGACGTGGGCTCCGGGGCTGTTGATGGCGACTGTGGTCTTTTGGGGTCATCAGGGGAATGGACAAGGCCAAGGTAAGTGCAAGGATGTTATAATTCTTTGAGAGTTGGATGTGAATTTACTTTATGATGAAATTATGTGAGTCTTTGGTTTGACGTTTAAGCAATTCGCTATAATCTTCCCGCAGGTTTTTGTAACAAGGCATTGTAATGCCTCTGCACCAGTTAAACTGAACTAGAATTAGGTGTGAGTAAATGCATCCAGTTTGAAGCCACCGTTCTGAAACTGGCTTTTCATGAGTTTGTGTGTGTGGTATTTTATAAGAACACGTAGCATATAAAGTTTTCGTGATTTTGAAGACAAGTTTTCGATGTTTGTTTCTTTTCTTTAGGGTTTTTATGTTTTGCATTTTAAAATTTCAAGAACCTTTTCTTAAAGGATGTGATGTTCTTTAGAAATTAAATGAAAAATGTGATGTTTCTCATTCTTCTGCTAAGTGTATTTAGGGGAAATTAATGATAGAGTGGAACTGCAAGGTTGTGGCATCCTGAAATGTCCCTTGGAGAGTAGAAAAGGGCCATAGATTTTGAAATAAGGCTTTCAATAGTGATTTGATCAATAGCTGCATGGAGTGGTTTGTGCCAAATCTAGTATTTGTTATTGTATTTTGTGATAACTATTGTATTATTTTTGGAGGTGTGTTGCCTGCTCAGATACAAATTTCAATTCCATATTTTATGTGATAAAATGTCCTGACACCCTTGAAATTTTCTTTTCCTTTTGGGGCAAGTATATTTGGCATTTTTTCCTGCATTTTCAAGGCTTGAAATGAAATCTCCGAGCAGGAAGTTCACAGAGTTTATTTCAGGGGATAGGTATATTACTCCAGATAAAATCAAAAGTGTGCAGTGGTATTGTATAATTGTGATGAAGTTGAGCTTTGCTAGTTCAAAGTATCTAAGAAAGTTTAACACTTTTTAAAAGATCCTTCAAAACAGCAGTTTTCTTGCCATATGTAATATTGTTCAATAAATTTTTGAAATTAAATAGATATTTTTCAAAACCACAAATGTGTGTATGCCTTTGTATATGAATAGTTGTATATACATGTAAGCAGAAAATACATTTTGTTAATTAAGATCAGCTTTGATTTTAATTTTTCTTTCATACCATTCAGCATTTATATTAGCATCCAATAGAATTCTCATTTTTCTTTTTTGTGATAAAACTAATGTAAAATATATTTAATACACATAGTAGTTCCTTCACCAAATGTCTAAAACAAGAATATGTAGACAGTAGCTACATTGGATTTCTGTGGTTAAAAGAGTTGTTTATTTCTCTGGCAATATGTCGAGTTACTAAAATGCAGCATGACAACTGTTCTCTGTAATAGTGATCCAACATGACACGTCGTATTACACAGGGCTGCTAAAGCCTTCCTCTGACCATCATTTCCAGTCATTGGCTTGTTTTAGATGAGGAATAGGTTATTAGATATTTAAAATATTTGAGAAAAGTAGGTTTCTTCTCTCTTATTTACCCAAACCCTTTTATTTCCTCAATATTGATTGATCAAATATTCTATCCTTCATTGGGGACCATCATTTATTAAAAAAATGGCCTGAGATCAATTCCAAGCCTAGCTGTAGTGAAGCTTCTAGTGGTAAATGCAAGTTAAGTAATTTGTTTTCTTTCTAAAAGGATAAATTAAAATAGACTATGATTCAAAGAACAAAACAACTTAATAGAAAAAATAATGGAATGCTTTGATATTATGATTCAGGGAACTTTGCTTCCCTTGTGGTAGCTAGATTGAGTGAAGGAGATTGCTTAGGTGTAATGAGCAAATCTTGTAATTGCCAGTATAACCCAAGCTGCATATCGTCATTTAGATCAATAAGCCTCATTAAATATTAAATATTACCTTTTAACTTTTATGCAATTAAGCAGAATTTAAAAATACAAGTTTTAAAAATTAAAGTTTTTATTACTAAGTATTTTTAGATACAAATCTCATAGTTCCTTATTATTGTCAAGAAAAGAATACATTAAAATTTATAAATAAGGTTTTCTCTCTATGAAGTTTAAAATCTTGCATTAAATATTGGTTATTGGAACTCACAATGTCCAGGATTATGATTAAGTATCGATGAAGTGAGACTCTTGCAGCAAACATGCATGCAAATGTTATAGGATTATTTTCACATGATTTCACATAATTTCTTAAGCATAATGGTATAAGTAAATTGTATTTTCTACACAAGCTCTTCATGTTTATGAATAGACTGTGTTCTAAATGTTTAAGTCACTGGGAAATCCCAATGTTCCTTCTTAGAGAAACCATGTGAGAAATTGTAGCTAGGTTAAAAAAATGGAAGACAAACATCGATTTAACAAGGAATGTAGATTAATATCATAGTGTTATCTCAACTGTGTGCAACCACTGCTTATAAACAATGATATAAGAAATGCAGTCTGAAGTCTGAATTCTAAATAAGAATGTAGGGCCATCATCCCTCTGGGGCCCTTAGGGTCAAAATAAGAGAAAAGGGATGAATGGTGGGTTGGAAGTAAGTTAATGATCCTTGTCAATGTTTTGTATCTGTCAAGAAAAGCATCTGCTTGAGGACATCCATTTTCCTACTTCTGAGTTACAGAATAATAGGTCCTTACCCTGAATGTAACATTCCCTGATGCGGACTCTGTCTGTGTCTACGCTGCTTAGGTGGTTTGTGCATGAGAAAGTGCTTAATGTCTGAAAATGAAGCCAATCCTTAAAGAAAGATATATATGAATTTTAAAAGGAAATATGCCTACGATGGAAATAAATAACGTCAATATCTAGCTGTATTTCATCTTTTTGGTAACTATTACAATATATACCTTTTCAAACAACTAAGTTCAGCACTGACTTTGGGAGAATCTAGATGAAACTGAACTGACATGTAATAAGCATGGGTGTAATTAATAGCACAGTGGGCAAAACCATGGGAGTGTTTCCTGAGAAAGAGGGACTATAGGGAGGCACCAGAAAACCCAATCCATTTACAGGATTCTTGGGATTGCCAGCAGCAGTTATTGTATTCAGAACCTAGAACTTATTTCTGACTCAGCAACCCGTAATTCTGGCTGAAGTGCAGTGGTGCAGTCATAGCTCATCGCAGCCCGAACTTCCAGGTTCATACGGTCCTCTCCTCTCAGCCTCCTGGTGGCTATGAACACAGGTGTGCGCTGCCATGACCAGCTAGTTTACTTTGTCTTTTATTTTATTTTTATTTCATTCATTTGTAAAAACGGGGTCTTGCTATGTTGCCCAGGCTGGTCACGGACTCCTATCCTCAAGCAATCCTCTAACCTAGGCCTTCCAAAATACTGAGATTACAGGCATGAAATATTTCTGTCTTAATGGCTCTAACAAAGAAGTGCTATTTTGGGGATATATACAATGGTGTGCTGTTCTGGAATGACACAAAAATACTTATAAGAAGAAGGGAATGAATATGTCAGTATGTTTTCAAAAGCAAGTGAGCCCAAGTTTTTAAACAAGCATAATTTTAGAGTTTTTGTAACTAACTTAGGGTTTTAAATGTGGCAAAAATTTTAAACATTATCAAGAATATACAGAAAATTTTAATCAATGTGGTTTCCATGATGAATTTACATGCTTAAATTCCTAATTTCAATCTGTTGCTAGATATGAGAAAGTTCGAAATTTTGAAGAAGCAAGTGACACTTACAAATGTAGCAAACTTAAATCTTGAGGACAATTTAATTTAACTTCATCTTTATGACCAGATTTTGGGTCAGCGATTGGCCCAAAATCTTATTGGGAATGCTTTAAGCATTCAAAAAATAAAATCTGAGAATATCTGGCAATTCCAATTTTCAGTTTTATTGATCTTCACCATGAAATAATATTTAAGTTAAGGGGCAAAATTTTGGAAAAGCAGATCACTTTGTTGTCCTATTTAGCAAGTTCTCAATATGTCATCTTGGAGTCATTACAAGTAATTATACTAAGACAATATCTTGTGTTTTGTATTTCATTGTTACACATCCAGTTTTTCTCTGGAGATATCAGAGAAAACCTATTCAAGAAGGGAAGGTTAGATAAACAGCCTTCTCTCTCTCTCTGTCTTTGCCTCCGTTCGGTCCCTTGCAATCATTTCCCAGTGCATTTCAAAGTTACTTTTATTGTTCCCTTCATTTTCTCTTTCATTCCAGAAATTTAAGTGATTGTGTAATTCTTCTGATAGCTGAAGGTAGTATGCAACTTTGAATTAAAGGTTTACGGCTACAGCTTTTCAATTAGAAAATCTCAGATCATGTGATCTATGAGTTTTAATATCTTAGGATCACTACCAGTAAGGAACAATCACTTTGAAAAACCTTAATGCTACCTAGAGTTTGTGTTTTGTGAGGTTGCTTGGTCAACTATTTTCATTTGATAATTGAATATTGCGTCAAGGGAGGTGAGCTCAGACATTTGGCAATGAGTATTGAGCATTCCAAGAGACATGACCTGAAAATATCATCAAGCTAAGTAGGAGTGAAATTGAACTCTGCTGTATGATAGAAGTCAGTGTTTTTTACATTCTTTGTGATAAGCAAACATTTTTATATTGCGGTAGATAATCATTTCTGTGGAAAAATTTAACCGAGTTTAATTTATCCTATGGCAGAATTATGTTACATAGGTCATTTTAGTTTTTGATTTAAACGTCTTAAAATTATAAATGCAAATATTCAACACATAAAACCCACACGAATATACACTCCCAAACATTTGAAATCCTAACAGTCATTTCTAACAGCTTTTTCCTACAAAAGAAGCCAGCTATTCTTAGAGCTTACATGCATTCCCACAGCTTGAGAGGTTCACGTAAACAGAGAAAGTATTACAGCAGGCCGGGCGCGGTGGCTCAAGCCTGTAATCCCAGCACTTTGGGAGGCCGAGACGGGCGGATCACGAGGTCAGGAGATCGAGACCATCCTGGCTAACCCGGTGAAACCCCGTCTCTACTAAAAAAATACAAAAAAACTAGCCGGGCGCGGTGGCGGCGCCTGTGGTCCCAGCTACTGGGGAGGCTGAGGCAGGAGAATGGCGGGAACCCGGGGGGCGGAGCTTGCAGTGAGCTGAGACCCGGCCACTGCACTCCAGCCCGGGCCACAGAGCGAGACTCCGTCTCAAAAAAAAAAAAAAAAAAAAACCAGTGGATTTACTTTAAAGACAATAACACTTTTGAATTACTTGTCTTCAAATTTTTTTTTTGATGTCTTGAGAAAATTATCTGTGTCGATTAATCATGCATTTCAGATAATTTCCAGACATCTGAATGTTGTTTTCTTAAAAGTAGTCAGCAAGCCTTTTAATGCAGTCTGCATGGGAGATAGCAAGAGACGTGTATGCTGTATGTCTGCTAGTAGAGATTTGTTTTTGAGTGCTTCCTTAAAAAAATATTTTCTCTGCAGAAAGTGATTTCTTTTTTATAGTTTAGATTAGATGATTTTAAATGTTTCTATGTTTTAACCTGTCTTTCTGATCATCAGGGTCATTGCCGTAGAAAAAATGCAAGTTATAGCATATTTCATTTTTATAAGGAAAGAAGTGGATAATTTAGACTTTTGCGTTTTACTAAATTGAATTACATCACTCAATATTTGGATGGCATTAATTCACAATAGTAACAAAAAAGTCTTACTATTCATCATAATAAAGTATTATTTCTTTCACATTTGTTTAACTTAATTTGTTCTTTAAGGTACATCTCCTAATGAAGGTTTCCTCATCCTCTGAAGCTGAATTTAACTAGGAAAAAGATTTTAAACACCATCCCAAGTGATATAACTATTTGTATTGAGCTTTGATGTTCTAGTTGAACATATTTGAAAACTGTATAAACCCTCAATTTAGAATTAAGATTTCATTTGGAGATTTTGGTTGCATTTGAAATTTGTTGTGGAATTGACCGTGAAGAACAGGTAAACTTACTAGATACCATTGTCTGTGTCACAGTTTAGTCTTATCTCTCTGCCTTTATGTCAAGAGGAATAGAAATAATTGGTATAAACAGGAAAAAAGAAGTAAAGTGGTAGGATCAGGTGTGAGAAATATATAAGCTAAGATATTATTATTATTTTTTTTTTTGAGAAAGAGTCTTGCTCTGTTGCCCAGGCTGGAGTGCAGTGGCACAGTCTTGGCTCACTGCAACCTCCACCTCCCGGGCTCAATGATTCTCCTGCCTTAGCCTCTCAAGTAGTCAGGATTACAGGTATCCATCACCACACCCGGCTAATTTTTGGATTCTTAGTAGAGACTAGGTTTTACCATGTTGGCCAGGCTAGTCTCAAACTCTTGACTTCAGGGGATCAGCCTCCCAAAGGGCTGGGATTTCACGTGTGAGCCACCATGCCCAGCCTAAGCTAAGATATTCTACAAGCTAATAATAGTAAAATATAATGTAAATTGTTTGAAATTAATCTGTATATGAAATTTTTTCTAGGACTTTCCTGCCAAAACAGTAGGAACAGAGTGGCAGAAGGAAGGAGGCTCCTTCCACAAGCAGGCACACGTCCTGTTTCACTGCATCCTGTGATCTGTCTCGTAACCATCTCCTAGTGTGAAGTGCTAAAACTGCTTTAAGAATAACTTAATTCCTTTATGTACAAACTCAAGTACGAGAGCCTGAACCTTGGAAACCAAGAGATTCCAAATAGCCTTATGTGTGAGACTGGGTGCCACAGATGTTGGCAGAAATTACTGCTTATTCTTAATTCTTATTGTTCCTTTCTAACACTTCAACTTATAATGCCAGTATCGACCTCAGCCTAAAGGCAAGCTCTAGAATCACTTGTGTTACTTATTGCACTTCCTTTAAAAAACTCATGAATTACACATGAATTTCAAAGTTGCCAACTGAGATTCCAAGAGACTTAAAAAAAAACAAACCTGGCACCTTTCCATGATAAACACTGTACACCATGTTCAGTGTTTGTCTTTAAGGGACATGCCTCATCCATCGCAACTTTTCTTCTGTAAATCATCATATCTTGCCTAAAAGTGTTTTCTCCAAAGTTAGGAAGCACTAAGATTTACAGATTGTCATATCACACCTTAATCTACTTATCAACTTTAGCATTATCAAAGCATGAACTGTTTTGGGTTTTCATAGTTAATTATGTTTGTCATAATAATTGGGATGTAATTGTGTTTCTCATTATTTTGTACTTGTTTTTCATATGGTAACTTCTGATGCTTGTTTGTAAGACCTTCCTCTCTTTTCTCCATCTGGTTATCTTCTTACTTTCCGTCCTTTAACTCAGATATCACCTACACTGTGTGTCTTTCTGGATTGCTTCTTATTAAACTGTTGCTTCTCTTAGTTTACATACTTCCTCCTATACCACACTATTGATATTTCTCAAATTGCACTATAATGCTGGTTTGTGTCTTTATTTATTTATAAACTCCTCGATAATTCGGACTATACATGTCTATATTCAAAAAATAGTTATGAAGTGTTTACTTTGGGTCAGGAATTATTGAGTGAAGGAGATTGACCAAAACTCTGCCATCATGAAGCTCACATTCTAACATAGGGAGACAGATAACAGATAATGAGCCGCATAAATATGCAAAGTATCATAAGTTAGATGTTGAAAAGTAATCCTGGATGGGGATCAGATAATTTTGATAGGGTAATTTTTAATTGGATAGTCAAGAAAGGCCACACAAAGAAGATGGCAATTGGAAGAACAAGATAGTGAGAGCTGCTGTGTCTGGAGCAAAGCACACAATTTGGAGTAGTAGAAGATTCCAGAAGTAACAGAATAGAGGAGAAGAAGTGGGAATTGTGTAGAGTCTTACTTGCTGTTGTGATGACCTTGGCCGTGGTTTGAAGTGAAGTAGAAAGTTGATAGGGACCTTAGTTTTCTTTTTAATAATTCATTATGAATTTTGAATGGTCACTATTAAAGACTCAATAATTTTGCTTTATTACTCTTGCAATTGACTACAAACTAGTGTATTAAAGAAATGTTAAATTCTAGTTTAAATTGATTGAAGTAGGTTTTTATCTTTTTGTATTTCTCATTACTGAATATCTCATTTTTAATTAATTTGAAAGCATTCTAGAATAGTGAGCCAATACAATTCAGCATAATGCATAACTTATTCTTCACCAGATTTAGGTATTTAACTGAAGATGCTAATTAGAAAGGTCATTTGTTCTGTTGGATTATGTTGATAAAGCTACTTTCAAATGACTGTCACATTAACTGATATTAAGTTGTGTTTCTGGAATCCAAGTTTAGGCAGTGGTAATGTGTTAATATCTCTAAATGGATACCTTTTATCTCTACGGTCAAGGATACTTGAAAGTGGAAAAACATACTGGCTTCAAGTGTTGGAACTAGGACTTACCAGAAATATTTTGGTTTGTTTTGTTTCCTGGCAGAATTGTCTGTTTGGAAAGACCGTGTTTCCTTCTACCAGGAAAAAAATTGATCCTATGCTGCTTTACTTTAATGCTTTGCTTTTGTCAAAATAGTGTTTTCTTAGGAAAATTAACCTATCATAATATAACGAAAAGAGAAATACCGAAGACACAAAATGATATACGTGTTAATATTGAGTAGAGAGCATCAAGGGACATGAGAAGAGAGGGAAGCAAAGAGAGAGAGAAGAGAAATATATAGTATAACAAAAATTAGTAAAAAGGATTAGCATATACATGTAGTCAATAAGTCAATAAATGGCTGTTTATAGAAAGCCTACCAGGCACTAGGGAATATAGCAGTGAAGAAGGCAAAGACACAATTGGCTATACTGTAGTGCGGAGGGAAACAGGAAGAAGACATACAAATACCTACACAAAGCAATGGCGTGAAGGGCTGCAAGGTGCACTACTATGAAGAAGATCACAGGTGATAATGTGGCTGAGTGAAACTGGCAAGTAGGAAGGCACTGATCTTGCTCTAGGTATTTCAGAGAGTTTTTCTCTCTGAGGAGGTAATATTTCATTGAGAGTTGAGTGAAGACTGAACAGTCTTCTACTGTTTATAGTAGATAGGGAGGTACTTTGAAGATCTGGGGTGCTCTGAGCAGAAAGAAGGGCAGATACAAAGATTCTGTAATTTAAAAGAGAGCTTGATAGTTTCTTGCAAAGAAAAGAAGGCCGGTTTGGCTGGAATGTCCATGAAGGAAGAGCGTGGAGAGATATTACATGAGTGCTCTCAGGGACCAGATTTAGATCTTGTATCAAAGTGTGAGTATAAATTAACTACATTGAAAAGTGTATGATGGATACGTGATATGATGAACTTAGCTCTTAGGAGGGTGTACTTTTGTGGAAGAGTACAGTAGCAAAGGAAGGGGGTTCATTTAGCTGACTATTGCACCTGTCCAATTGAAGGATGATGGTGGTTGGGATTATGATTGTAGCAATAAAGTTGGAGAAAACCAGTTGAGATTGGAAATTGATTTGAAGATGATTGAATTTACTGAGCAAGAATTATACCAAGGTATTTGGATTTAGGGACATGGGGGATTATGGTCCCTTTTAGTGATATGGCAAAGTCTTGATAACATGAGGCAGTTTGCAAGTAACAGAGGCGTGGGTAGGTGCATATGTGTGATTGATTTCACATTTTTTTTCATCTTAAATTGAGACGCTAGTTAGAATCCAAGTGGAGATATCAAGTAGGCACTGCCGAGCTGACTTGGCTAGAGATGTGAGTTAGATAATCATAGCCTATGGATCATGCCTAAGGTCATGAATCTAGGTGAGGGCTTGGCAAACTATCGTAGCCCATGAGCCAGATCTGGTCTGCTGCCTGTTTTTGTATGGCTTATGAGTTATAAATATGTGTTACATTTATAAGTCTAAAATGTAAAATATAGGGAAATTTTTCAGCAAGGAAAGTTCCATAAATTTGCCTCTTGGCAACACCAAGCCTGCAATATTTACTGTCTGGCTCTTTGTCAAAAATCTTGCTGACTCCTGATCTAGATGAAACCCTATGGGGAGAGAGTGTTGATAGAAAAGAGAAGCATCATATTGGAAATTAAAATTGTGTCAACTGAAGTGTATAGGGTAGAGAATTTAAGCCTGAGTATAACAGTAAGGATTAAAATAACAATAAATTCATTATCAGCATGATCAATAAAACCTTTGTGGGCAGAAAGGAACTATCTTCATCAGACCATTCACTCACTCATACAAATATCTTAGGCAGGAAATATAACTTGTTTGAGGATCTGAGATAAGGCTAATGTAGTTTGGACAAAGAAAGCCAATGGGAGGATGACATTACGTCTGGCCAAAGATTTAGGGAAGAGCCAAATACTTCAGGCTTTTTAAAGTGATCTTTAGATAAAGAGGAAGTCATCAAGGCATTCTGAAGTTGGAAGATCAATCACATCTGATGGGAAAAAATCAGTCTGGCTGTATGTGCATCTTGGATGTAAGGAAGCCAACATGGATGTGAAGTTAACATTGTCCACTGCAAATAACAAAATGAAGGCCCCAGGTAGTCTTGGGAAGGGCAGATTTGGTACAAAATCCTTATGGGAATGGGCTTAAGCATTAAGGGGAATAAGGATCTAGCTGTTGTGTTTAATGGAATTTCATCAGTCTTTTTGTTGTGTATGATATATAGATGGTTAAAATAAGGAACTTCTACATTTTTGGTTTTTGTTTTATTTTAATTGAGATTTGAATTAAAACTAAGAAACTTTTATTTTCAAAATTGGAGACTGTGTTTAAAAAGTATAGAGTGGGGCTAGAAAAAAACATAAAACTCTCCTAATGAGGAGAATGCTCATCATGACTCTAATAATAATAAAATACTTCTCTGATAAATTTTTTTTTTTACTGCTTCATTATTTAGGTATGTGTGGGAAGTTGTACCCTAGCCACATGCCAGTTCACCTGGTGAACTTGTTCTTCAACGTGGCCCAAATATTTGCTTCTATCTTTAGCCTTCCGTGGTTTCTCATATGGACTATTGGCTCTTCCTACTTGAGCCTTCTGGTGGTACCATGTGAGCGACATGCTACTCTATAGCAACAGGCACCACACTGTAGGGGAACTGTCATACCTGTCAATCACTGTGAGCAACATGCTACTCCATAACAACAGGCACCACGCTGTAGGGGAACTGTCATACCTGTCAATCACTGTGAGTGACATGCTACTGCATGACAATGGGCACCATGCTGTAGGGGAGTTGTCATACCTGTCAATCACTACCTCTAGAATGTGGCCTTTCATGAGTTCTGAGGTTTCATACTGTTTCTCTGAGCTTAACAATATTTATGCTGAAAAAATAAACACGTTCTTCTATCTTTAACATTTTATATCTTATAATTTGAATATCCCTTTTTCATTATACTACTTAGCTGCTAAGTTATGTTATAAAAACAAGTTTTAATTATCTGCAAACACCTTCAAATCCAATCCAGTGAAGACCAAAGTCTGGTTAACATCTTCTAGGACATTTATTTCCATACAGTATTTATAGTGCATTTTTGTTATTGAAATGATTACTGTTTACTTTGAAATAGTGCACCCTGAGGATTGAAACGATAAATGTGTAACTCTTAAACAAAGAGAATATTCTTAGATTTTTGTATTTAAAATGCTGGTTATCAAAAGAAAAAACCAGATGTTATTTGTTTATGTTTCTGCTTGAGGTACTGAATCTATTTCAAGTCATATTTCTCAGTATTGATATAATTTTGCTGAAATAATAACACACTATCTTTAGCTACTTTTTTTCTCAATATGTCTACTTGTCGCTCACCATTTCTGCCTCATCTCACATCTCATTCTTTATTTCTTTTTCTTTGGTCTACTTTTACTTTGGGGATTCTTTCAATTTAGTTTTCTTGTTTCCTGATAATTACCATTCTTCTGGGATATACACAGATATACTTTTCCATTTCACTTGTGAACTTATCTCAGAGGCATTTTGTGTGTGCCTTTTACCCATAGCTTCTCAGAAGTCCCTTTGGAGGTTACTGATTTAACATGTCACCTACTGTAAAGTTTGCTTGGCACGGTGGCAACTGACTTTTGTCTTTACATGGATTGAAATGTTTTCTCAACATGGAGGATTTTTTTTCCTTAAACATTACGTTGCCTTGTAAACAAAAGCAAACCAAAAACTCAAAACTAACATTCAGTATTGGTGACCCTGGAAATAGCTGCCTTCTCACTAAGGTAGATTTTGTCATCCAACTTTGTGTGTTGTTGAACACACATGGTACTGTATGAACAGTCACTCACTAGACTAGAAAACATTGCTGTGACCAGTTACCAGAAAAATAAATTCAGATTGCTCTTTACATTCCACAGATGACCCTTCTGAAAGCTATCTGAATTCACTATAAGTTATAGTTCTGCTAGTATTACTTTAATTCATTTGTAATCTGAACTTTATGTGCAATGCATTTTTTCTCGTGATTAATCATTTTTGTATGCTAAATCATTTGCAAACAAATGGCTTGTCCTTGAGAAAGAATTTAAGACTGAAAGTACATTAAGTGTCATCTGGGAATCTGTGTCAGTGGTTTTATCACTACATATGTGTGTGTGTGTGGTTTGTGAGTGTGCATATCACCTACTTTCATCACTTTTATTTGACAAAATTGATATGCAATCTCTAAATCATTGTGTCTCTAACTTCAGTGTTATCCCACAAATACAAATTTTTATCCTAAAATTGGTAGTACCCTTTGTAAAACTAGAAGCTCTCATTTGTGCAAAGGAGGAAAAGTAAAACAAGAAACAAATTCAATAAAAAAATTAAAGGTCAGATTTCTTTTATAGCTGCTGAGTTCCTTTCTTTCCTTTCCATCCTCCCCACATTCCCAAATCTCAACAAAGTTAAAAAATTAAAACACACATAATGAGATCATATGTTCACCTTGTTAAGGAACTGAAGTATTACATATACAAGATTATACCTTAATAAGGAGAGGGGGAAATATGAAGATGTAAATAGAATATGAAAATGTATTATAATGTGGTTCTATTCTAAAGTGTTTTCTATGTAGGCTAAGAGTATGTTGCCAGGAAATTTTAAGAAACCCACTCCATTGTATAGAAGAGAATGCGTGTGGATCTCTTAATTCTGAAATGTTTAGGACTGAGTACAGCAGGTCTTTGAATAATGACGTTTCATTCAATGTCATTTCATTATAATGTTGATGAGAAAAAACAAATTGATTCCAGTTGGAGTTCACTCTCTGTGCAGAGCTTATGTATTCTCTTCATGTCTGCATGGATGTTCTCTGGATGCTCAAGTTTCCTCTCACTTCCCAAGGCTGTGCATGTGAGGTTCAATGACATGCCTATGTGGTCCCAGTCTGCGCAACTGTGGGTATGTGTGACTGCACCTGCAATGCGATGGCATCCTGCCCAGGGCTGGTTCCCACATTGCGTCCTGAGCTGACAGGATAGGCTGTGGTCAACTGCAACCCTAAAGTGAAATAAGTAGGCAAATAATGATTTTACTAGTTTTTATTAATCTTAAATGTATGCATAGCTCAAATTTATTTCAGTATTTAATATTAGCAGTGTTTTGATCTTTATCTACAAGTTCGTTGATGTTTTTGTTACCAAAAGCCAGAGAAGCTTAACTCTTTTCTGTATCAACCTATGGTAAAATGGGTTTCGCTTACTATAGTTTTGCACCAATTAACCATCTCCAATTTATCCCCCTGTATGCATGTATCAAAACATCAAATGTGGCCATAAATATATATGCCTATTACCAGTTTTCAAGAACCTATCGATGATGTTAAGTGAAGACTTATTGTAGTCCTTTTTTGGCATAACAAACGTGTGTGTGTTGTTAGAGATTGAAAAACTTTCTGTAAATAACTAGACAGTAAATATTTTAGGCTTTGCTGGCCATATGTAGTCACTGTCTCTCCTTCATCTACTCATTCTTCTTCTCCCCCTCCTTTTCCTTCTTTAAATGCTTTAAAAATGCCAAAACAATTTTTAGCTCTCAACCATATGAAACAAGCCATTGAGTAAATTTGACTTGTAGACCCATAATATGTGAACTCCTTTACATCATCAGAATGCTATATATCTATGGAATGCTATTTATGAGAAATTAATGGTGCTGCCAGCAGAGAGAAATTAGCCTCAGTTAAGTTTGGGCTTTGGAATTCAGGGGAATGCCATGCACAAAAATGCTCTGCTTTTAAAACAAGTTACTAATGATCCATTTCTGATATCGGAAATATATGAAAACTACCAATTGAAGGGGCGTTATTCACTACTTTAGTGCTGCTACTCAAGTGTGGTAGAAAAAAAATCCAGAAAATTTCCCTTTCCATTTGAACATTCATGCAATAAAAATTTCCAAATCTTTTTTTTGAACAATTTTTTTTCTGATAGTTCTCTTGTGTACTTTGTAAGTACATTTTGCTGCTTATTCTCAGTGACTGTACTGAAGCAATCTCTGTTTTCCTTTATCAATCAAAATAAAATAAGTTAGCTTAATACTAATAGTAAGCTGAAGTGCAAGATTATGAAAAAGAGACAAAAGAAGCAGGATAAATTGACCTTTTGATAACTGCAAAGGACAGCAGATCAGACAAAGACTGGACTTTAATGTCTTACATTTTCAGAATCTGGCACAGTAAGTCCATTGGGTCCAGAAATAGGTTTTAATCCTAAATTGAAATGACTCAGAATGCTGTTGTAACATTGAGTTTGGTGGAAAAAGGGAAGTTAATGTTTTTCTCAATTTTTTTAAAAAATCAAACTATGATTGATTTAATTATAAAATTGACTGATTCTAAAGAACTCATTCTGACTTTGGAGGTGAAAATTCTGACTTTGGAGGTGAAAATTCTGACTTTGGAGGTGAAAATGCTTTTACTCCAATCATTAAAATCAATTTCTCTAGATATCTGATTTTATTCTGCTTTATAACATGAAGAATGAAACTATATTTATTAATGAAATGTAATCTAGTAAAGTGGCATAAGCATAATTATCAGTCAGTTACTAAAATTGTGTGTTTTTTTTCCATTGCATGAAAACCCTGCCTTGTTTTAATTTTTATTAATTGACTTTTTAAAAGCAATTTTAGGTTTGCAGAAAGAAGTGAATAAGCATTCACATGTCATCCTCAGCTTCTATCCTAATTTCCCCGATTTTTAACATCTTGCAATGGTGTGGTACATTTGTTAGAGCTGATGAGTCAATATTGGTACATTATTATTGACTAAAGTCTATAGTTTATATTAGAGTTTACTCCTGTCTGATGAATTCTAAAGGTTTTGTCAAATGTGTAATGACAAAGAATCCTCACTACATTGTCATACAGAATAATGGATTCACTGTCCTAAAATTCTTCCTTGCTCCACCTATTCATCGCTTCCTCTCTCTCCTCCAAATCCCTCATAACCACTGATCTTTTTACTGTCTCCATAGTTTTGTTTTTCCCACAAGGATATGTAATTAGAATCATCCAGTATGTAGACTTTTTAGACTGGCTTCTTTCACTTGGCAACATGCATTTAAAGGTTCCTGTGTGTCTTCTGTGGCTTGACAGAATAATATTCCATTGCCTGGATATACCACCATTTATTTTTCCATTCACTTCCTGAAGGACATTTTGATTTTAGTGATCATGAATAAGGCTGCTATAACATTCATGGAAAGAAGGTTTTTGTGTGGATATAAGTTTTCAACTCCTTTAAGTAAATGCCAGGGAATGTAATTGCTGGGTTATGTGGTAAGGGTATGTTTAGTTTTGTAAGAAACTGCCAAACTGATGCCCAAAGTAGCTGTACTACTCTGCATTCTCACCAGCAACGAATAAAAGTTCCTGTTTCTCTTCACACTTGCCAGCATTTGGTATTATGAGACTTTTGGATATTTTCCATTTTAATAGTCATGTAATAACATCTCACTATTGCTGTGACTTTCTGTTCCCTAATGATATATGACTAGTAACTTTTCAATATTCATACTTGACAGTTATATTTAGACCTTTGGCCTATTTTTCAAATGAGTTGTTTTCTTTCTTATTCTCAAGTTCTCTGTGTACTTTAAATACCACTAATTTATCTGATATGTGTTTTGAAAAGATTTTCTCCCAACCTGTGGCTTTTCTTTTCATTCTAAGCACAGTTTGTTAACAAAAGTCTTTAATTTTAATGATGCTCAATTTCTCAATTTTCTCTTTGTCTAAGCCAATAAATCAGAAAGCTTTTTATCATTTCATATGACTTGATATTCAGGCAAGGTCTATATAAGCCCCTTTCAAACAGTCATAAAGTTTAGAAGCTCTCACCTCACAAACAATAACAACAACAACACAGAAACACAAATGACAGCTTTTGATGTTGTCTCAGTAATTTCTCAATTCAAGAACAGATTACTGAGCTTTACAAGCAATACATATAGATGTCAATTTCACAATAAAATACCTTATGATATTTGTCAAATCACCTTAGTTTTGGTCTACTTATTGCTATTAGACTAAAATGTAATTTGTCAGACGTGAGAAATCTTTTTGTAGTATTTTTTATGGAACCAAGTATTTATTTTAGCTTTTTTAATTCTTCCCTTGCTGTTTCTCCAGTATGGTCATTCCAGTTGTCTATATAGATGTATTAATGCCAGGTATCTAATAAATACAATTATCTCCCACGTGTAGCCCAACCCCCTTCCCTATTCATGCAGTCAACATAAAGGAAGCAGGTCAAAAGGAAAGCATGTACCCTGTGACATGCTAGGTTGTAAGGAAAGGTACAAAATTAATTTACCATGTCTGAGTTTTCTTCTCCTCTGTATTTGTTCCATGTAATGCATGTACTTTTTTATTCCTCAGGCCTCTCCAGTCCTACCACTCTCGAGGATACTTGATACAGCTATAAGGCTGTGTCTTTATCAGGTCCCTTTGGGTTACTCCAGGCCAGCAGTGGGAAATAGAGGAAGTGAAGGTCTGTGTCTTTATTATGTATCACACAGCAGAAACCTAAAGAAGCCTGTGCAGAGAATGGCTCTCCTCTTTCTCCAGAAACCACCTACCCCTTCAACTCCCACTGCTTAAAGGAAAATCTTGTATTAGTCTCCCCATTTTCTCCTCACACTTGCTTTAGCAAAGCAGTTCCTAAACCTCTGTTAATGTATGTCCCCACCCCTGAGTCACAATACTGTCTTATGTCACATCACAGAAAAGAAGTTCAAAACAAAACAAAATGAAACAAAGCCACAGTGTTATAAGGAAAATAGGTAAATTTTACAAAAGTTGTGTACTGTATCTCTGCTTTGAATTTCATCATTTGCCAAGGATAGTAAAACTCTTGGAAAACTATAAAACAGGAACTTACTTAATATGTTTTACCCAAGATTTTTCAAACATTTTTGGAAGGATACTTATTAACATCTTGCAGAGGTAATGTTCCATGAAAAATTTAGCATAAGACCAATCAGGTATTCTATGCAATAATGCAGATACATGAAAAATTAAGGCCAGGCGCAGTGGCTCAAGCCTGTAATCCCAGCACTTTGGGAGGCCAAGGCGGGCGGATCACGAGGTCAGGAGATCGAGACCATCCTGGCTAACACGGTGAAACCCCGTCTCTACTAAAAATACAAAAATGAGCCCCGCATGGTGGCGGCGCCTGTGGTCCCAGCTCCTCGGGAGGCGGAGGCGGGAGAATGGCGGGAACCCGGGGGGCGGAGCTTGCAGGGAGCCAAGATGGCGCCGCTCACTCCGGCCTGGGCCACAGAGCGAGACTCCGTCTCAAAAAAAAAAAAGAAAAATTAATATAATGAAATACATGACTTTTCAAAAGGTATTGATCATAGATCCACATTCTTTTTTTGGTTCAGGTGAGGCAATTAGAATGTCAACAAATTAAAGAAGCATAAAATAACCATCTAGTGAGAGGGATGAATGCTACTGGGTGGAAAGTTATTAGAAGATAAATTAGTATATTGACCTTTTTGCCCTCTATGTAGTTTTTTTATTTTGTTTTGTTTTGTTTGGTTGGTTTTTGCTAGTACCAATAGAAACAAATTCATTTTATGGTTTGTGTCACTAGAAATGTGTAACTTAGTGGTAGCTATATAGCAAACCTCAGTATGTATAACAAGAGATTAGATGTAGGTTTAACATCATTATTTAATTTTTTTGCTTGAATACCAGTCAGGAATTTGCACTTAAGCTCTTGTTTTCAAGACAAGTGTTTAATCAAATTCCAGAATTCATTTTACAATAGGGCTTTGCATAGAATATAAATTTCTTTGCAAGAAAAATCATTTGTACATTTGGGTTTGAGAGCAGTTTAATGTCGCTACAACTTCTTTCCAGGCTTTCATTTCCTACTTTTTGTATGGGAATAATCTCATGACGTGATTGTGAAAGTCTTAAAAGATAGTGTGTGCAGAGATACTCTGTGCACTCAAAGTATGCTCTACAAACTTCATTGCTGTTCACATTTTGGGTTTATGAGGCTTCCATTTGCTGGCAATTCAAATGTGACTCTGAGTTAGATGCCATGGTGTGGGAGATGATGTTTATAGGAGTTTAAAGCACAGATAGACAACTAGATTGTCCTACCTACCCAGACTGTGCTTCTCACGTTCACTGTGCCCTTTCTTAACCTTTGGAAACGCTTTTATTTATCTATAAAATGGGCTATAACTTCATATAGTTGTTTTATGGAAAGTTAATGCACAGAAAAAGACTTCTGCTAGGTATATGGTTTCTTCTCAATTAAATGGAAGCCTTTGCTTGTATTTGTCAATAGAATTCATCATACTTTATCTCACATATTCAGTGCTTTACATCATTGTTGGCACATGATAGGTACTCAACCAGTATTAATGTTTAGGCTGCACAAGCGTTAATTATGTCAAATTTCTCTCTCTACAGGAAAGAATATAGTCTAAGGTACCTTGTTTAGTGGAGCCAAAGTTTGCATTTATTAAAAATGTAAATTTTATCTTGAAATGATGCTTGGTCGCACAGAACTATGGGTTCCTATCTCTAAATCATTGTGATCAGTAGTGAAACTATGTACTCTGTGTCTGTCCTACTACCTATATTGCTGGAATCTGGAGCATGACTTTTGAGTCTTTCTGTAATGCCTTACCTCTCATCAAAATTCACAAGACCTGCTCTCTGGATTGTGAGACATATGCATTACCAATAAAAAGGTACTGTCCTAATGGCATTCCAAAGCCATTTGAAATGAGTTGCTTTAGTTTCCAGTGAGTCATTTTTTATGTTGATTATCATTACTTTACCATTACCTTTTAATTTGGAAATGTCAAAATCCATTGGCATGTTCCTTGGAATATAAAGATCATACAGGGTCATTGAGATGAGTCCGGAAATATCAGTCACTTTAGATTTAGACCTTCTAGTGGGATAATGTTGTGTTAAAATTGCTGCTATTCTATTCTTCATGTTTCCTTCAGTAGAATGTAAAGCGAACAATATATAAGCGTCACACAGGCAAGGATTCTTTTGCTTGTTCAAGGAACACTGCCTTCACATACTAGTCAGTTAATATTCACTGCTAGAATGCATGTTGGATGGCAGCTCTTTTATTTGCCATTAGCATTGGCCCACTTTATAGCAGTTGGACAAAAATTTGGACAAAGTGTGTTGATCTTTTCTGAAAAGATAAATACCTCTTTCTTTCTTTCGTTGTTGCTTTTTCTGTGGGCAAGTTGATAGACATTGTACTCCTGATGTATTTTAGGGCATACAATTGAAGTTATTAGATACTTAAGGTTTATTTAATTATAATATGAAGGTTTGAGTTTCTATTTCATTATTAAATAATTAATTTTATGGTAGTGTTGCTTAACTTAGTGTGCAAGGCCTACAAATAAACATAGTAAATATCTTACAAACTACCTTAAAATAAATCGAACATTTTTTACTGAAATGTTTTTAAACATATTGAGGTTGGAATTCCAGGTAATCGTACACACACACACACACAAACACACATGCACATATGTTAGGTTTTCATTTGGTTTACTTGTTCCTATTATTGAAATTCCTATGCTAATAACCATATCAATTTATGAAGCTCATTTTGAGAAAAAAGGCCTAAAATATAACTCATTTTAAAAATCATTTTATCTTAATTTATAATGTAGTACTTTAATAAAATATGGTAGAGCAATTTTGTATGAATATTTATGCTAAGCTTCCTACATAAGTTCCTGCATATAGTCTAGTTTTTAATAGTTTTTTTTTTTACTTCAGTATCGACTTTAAAGTCAATGACATTTAGTGTTTTTTACTTTACAGTTCTAAGTTACTTATGCTTAAAAGTCATCTGACTTTTAAGTTAATGTCCAACTTGATTGTTGTCTCTCTGTATCTTATTGATGCATTTTTGAAAGTAGATTTTGAAAAACATTACTAAGAGGGATTTTTTTTTTTTCATCTTTGGAAAGTAACTTGGGATACATGGTTGTCTTTCATCTTTGTCCTCCTCCCTACCCACAACTCCCCATTCCAGATCATTAGCTAAACTTGTGTGCTGAGGTTAATATTCTGTTTTACCTTTCTTGTCAAATTGCTAGATACAACTTTGTTCAGTTATATACTGTACAAACAGAATCTCATCTTTTTAATCTCCATCTAACAGATGTGTTCACCTCATATTTGTTGTCGTTTAGAAGAGAACTTCCTATTAGAAATGCAATAATTTTACTTCATGTGGAATCTTCAATATAAAAAAGCAGAAAAACATGTATCAATGGTTTGCATGTGTCATGCTGATACTTGAGGGCAACTGATATTAGAAAAAGTGACGCTGTATTTCTGAATATAAACCTTGTTTCATCTTAGAATTTAGTGTTGAACCTATTGCACCTCATTGCTATAAACCTTATGTATCTAATGAGTTGTTGATATGATATGATTAACTGCCTTGGCCAAACTCAAGATCTTATTCACACATACAATACGCACAGAAAACTTATTTTTATTTGTTCGATCACTCCTTTAGTCCTTCATTTATTTCACAAACGTTCATTGACACTTACATGGAAGCACTCTTATCAGAATAGAATATACCCTGTTAAATCAGACATGATACTTGCTTTTGTGAAGCTTATGCTTTAGTGCAGAAACAGAAAGTCAAGCAAAAACTCAAACTATACAATTTTAAATTGGATATGTGCTAATGAAGGAAAATGTGGCACTGTAAGAAAAAATAATAGGGAGTTAAAGGATAAATAGGAGTTTGCTGGATGAAATTTATGAAGGGCTGAGGATTTCAAACAAAAGAAACTGATGCAGGGGAGTGCAGCTTTGGAGTCAAGAATGAAGTTCTAGGACATAGAGAGCGAGGAAATGGTGGGAGAGGGGGTCAAAGTAGCTAGGATTTTACGTATTACCAACGGAAAAATATTGAATAATCCTAAGCAGGGAGACAATGATGTATGTTCATCTTCATTACAAATTCTTATATCTTTAGTAGACCTGTTTTCAGGCAAAACTTCCTAAGAGAATAGTAACGAAGAGAAAAAGCAGTAGTCTCAAATTATCTCTAATTCACCTGATGACTTTAAGTTAAATGGCCTCAACATTTTGTAATGCTTTTCCTTCTTATAAAGTAAGGAGTTTGGATGAGGTGAGGTATCAAATTTCGTTTAGCTTAAATTTCCTGTCATTTGATGGCTGTCAAGTCATGCTTCGCTTTGTTCTATTTGTAAGCCAGAGTAACTTTAAGGCAGTATATTAACTAGAAGAACTACTTCTTTACTTTTAAACTTCAAAATTATGATGACCAAAGCATTTTAAAGAGCATTTAGAAAGTAGACAAATGAAAAAAATTTTAACATTTTGGAATGCTTCTTTTATTTCTTTTTGAAATCTAGGTTTTTGGTGGTAGTGGTGATATTTATTTTTGCAAAACTAACCATTCTATATAATTTTATAGCATTTTGGGTTGATGACCACCATAACTCTAGTATTCCCATATGTTTTAAAATTTATCTTTACAATTAATATATTTTCACTGAATTATTAAATTATAAATTAAACTATAATTTCTAATACATGTTCAATGAGATATTATTAGGCATTACCTGAAAAGGATTCCTGGAGAAATAAAGAATTTCTAGTTAAAAAAGGGTTGAGAAGGTTTCCCTAGTGCAGCACTCTCAGTCTCTAGGATGGAGCTACAGCATAAAATATCTTCCAAATTTACTTCACACATTAGCCCTTAGGTTTCATGAATTATATATATATGTGTGTAGTGCACAGTTAGTTTCTTTGCTCTTCAGTATTACACTTGCTTATGTGAGTGTCTAAAACCAAGTATAATTTTGGAAATTCTTAATTTTTACATTTTGAAGTGTGTTTAAATATAAAATTAAGTTTGCTAAAAAGCTACGTTTCTATTTCTACCTACAAATTCAGTGTCCCCTCAATAGAAAAAAAGTCTCAGTAATATTTTAAAGTTACTTACTTTAGTCTTTATCATTAAAGAATAAAATTTACCAGGACCCAGAAGCTACCTATGGAGGAAATATAAATATTATTATTACCTACTAACGTTAATATACAAAATAGTCAATTATGTGTACAGCAATTAAATATATATAAAAGTTAAACATTTATAAATGATACAGGACTCACACGTTTGTATGCCTGCTGTGCAATCACAGACTGATAAATTGATAAAGCAGAGTTTGCAGTAGAGAAAGAGTTTAGTGATTGGAGGGCAGCTGAGTGAGGACATACGCGCACCCTCAAGTCTGTCTTTCCGGAGAGTACTTGGCTGGGGTGAGGGGATTGTAGAGGACCAGGGGCTGGACAATTGGGTTCATTGACTGCTTTGGGTAAGGGGGATTAAATCACCAGGATGTAGAAACTTCATTCTTTGGTGAGTCAGCTTCTCCTGGAGTCCTTCAGAGCGGCCGACGTCAGTAACTTCACTGCTATGTAGGATCTGAAATAATACCTCAAAGAGAAAACGTAACATTTCACAATGCTTGAGTTGTTATCTATGAGTAGTTAAGTTTAACTATAATCTTGTGGCAGGATATAAATGATTGGGGGACTATACCTAGTAAGCAATTATGAGGAAGCAGGACAGACAGCAAGTTAACTTAATGTTTAAGGCTGGATGTGCTGGAAGCTTGGTTTATTTTTATTTCATCCCCCTCCCTTCTTTCCCAAATAATTTTATAAAGATTATAGGGGTGGTTTTATTTTTCATTTCCAATATTTTATCGGTTAATAAAAGCTCAAATTTTCTAGACATTTTTGTTGATTAAGCTAATAAGGTGGCGTTTACCAATGGATCTTAAAATATGATGTGCTAAATGAATTTCTATTTTCAAAAAGAATTGTGCATGATCAATAAATCACTAAAACATTAAGACAGTAAGCAAGTAAACTATATTTTAAAATTTACTAGTGGTGCAATCTTGTGCAAGTCACCTGGCACTTTATGCCTTAATTTCTAAAAGAAAAAAGAGAACTTCCTAAGTTGCAGAATTGGGTTCAAGTATAAATTAGAAATATAAATATGAAGATATTGGAAATATTAGAAATATGATTATGAGGTAACTGCCATAGTGTTAGTGACTAACATACACTATCATTGACAAAATTATTAAAGTATTCTTTTCTTTTTTGAAATAATGGAGATATAGTAGAGAAGATTTTGTTAATTTGAGGTGTTTTAAGTCTTTATTCAGTAAGTTCTTTGTAAAAATTTAGGAAGAACTGAAGGGACATAAAAGGTTCATAATAAACACAGCAGATGATTTCTGACCCTTTAATCCAGAAACTGGACCCTAGTCTATTTTGCTCTTATTCCTAGCAAACTACCTAGAAAAAGTTGGAGATTGACATTTTTTTAATTTATCTCAGCTTCAAAAATTTCAAAATGTAGTTTCTCATTAGTAGTAGTATTTCAAGGTAGAACATATTATATATTCAACATTACACTAAGTGATTTACTTTTATATAAGTTATCTCATTTAACCTTCAGAATACTGTGTGGATATATTTATATTATTTTTACAGATTAAGAGATTGGTTAGCAGAGGTTGAGTAACGTGCCCAACTCTGATACATTGCTAAGGAGTGATTGACCTATAATTGAATTAGGCTTCATTGAACTACTATGCTCCACTGTAAATACATGAGATTACAGGTTAAAGTTTGAAAATTACTTCTAAGTAATAAATACCTCACTCAATTTTAATATCGATTTCTGGTAAAATTCTTTATAAAGGGTTTAGCATTCTTTGTACTGTTTGGGGTTGGGTCAGGGAGAAGACAATGAAAAGAGAACAGAGCATATAAGAAACATTTTGCACATCTGACTTCCAAACTGATCCTCTAAATAGATTTTTTATACTCTCTCATCAAACTGAAACGTTTTGATGGATATAGAAACAAAAAATATTGTATTAAAAATATTGAGAAGTTAGACTGGGGAGAAAGATAGAAAAAATTTTTCAAGAGAATCAAACTATATTATTTAAGGTATATATCTGTGTGAATCTTGACAGTAACGAAAGAAATATGTCAGCAATATATTAGAAGTAATTTATTATTTCATTGTCACAAAAACAATAATTGAGTGATTAATATGTAGCAATCACTAATCTAGGGTGCTGTTTCTCTGACTTATATTCATTTCCCAAATATTCCAAGCAATTACCTTATATTAATAAAACATTAAAGTAGTATATTAATATTTTGCAAGCACTTACAATGTGTATTTTGAAATTTTGTGGTGATCTGCTGAGTGACTTTGAGTCTCAAAATTAGAGAAGTTTCTAATAATTCTGGATTAAACAAAATGTGACGGGAGTTAATCTTGAAAGCAAAAGAAAAATAACTCATCCATGCAAGAAAACAACTTTGTGATTAACACCTGACTTTTCATCAGAAACAATGGTAGTCAGAACACAATGGGATAGCACATCCAAAGTGCTGAAAGAAAGAATAAGTGCTTTGTTCTGTTTATGTTACCAAAGTTGTAATGTTTGTAGGATTTATATGTAAAGGGAAAAAAAACTTTAAGAGGAATTAGACATAGTCAATGGAAAGAATATGACCAAGAATGTATTCTAGATCTGGCTTGATTAGATGTAACATGTTTAACTTTGGATAATTCATGAATCCTTTGCAAATCTTTGTTTCTTTGCCTCCAAAATAACTGGGCTGGAGTCAACTAAAAAGCTTGAACTCCAAATATTGTGTATATCTGTTATTTCAAGTTAGTATATTTTATGTTTCCTTCTTGATGGAAGCTTGTCTTATTTTGTTCTCTACAGTCTATATTTTTTTCTTTTCACAATTCTGTAGCAATTGTGTTCCAGATATAAAAACAATTCTTTTGTGCTGTGTAAAAATATGTGTTCTTTTATTAAAGCTGCCAGACAAATGTGTTATTTCAAGTGGGAGACTATGATTTTTCTCTATAGATGATGGGTAGGGTTTTGTTGTTGTTGTGGCTGTTTGTTTGTCTAACTTTACTAGTAGGTAGATTATTTGAATGTCTGATCTCATTAACCATCACTCCTTCTAAATCTGTCTCCTTTTCCTTCTAAACCCATCTCCTTTCCTTCACGTCTTTCACCTGAGTGATGCTAGAAATCCTTCAGGTCTCTCATCCGAGTGACGCTAGAAACCCTTCAGGTCTCACCTGAGTCACATTAGAAACCCTTCAGGTCTCTCACCTGAGCGACGTTAGAAAAACCCTTCAGGTCCCTCACCTGAGTTACGTTAGAAACCCTTCAGGTCTCTCACCTGAGTGACGTTAGAAATCCTCAATAAAATTGGTATTGTGCCCAGCTAAATCCATCTGATTTTTACTATTAAAAATGGCAACTTGATATAACATTTCATTATACTATATAAAGGAGAAAAATCAGAACAACACATAATTGACTGTTTTCTGAGTTTCTTTTAGTCTTAAGTTTTGAAATTGTTTTTATCTAGTTTTTTTTATTTATTTATTTATTTATTTACAGACCTGGGCTCACTCTGTCACCCAGGGTGGAGTGCAGTGGTGCAATTATGGCTCACTGTAGTCTTGATCTTCTGGGTTCAAGCAAACCTCCCAACTCAGCTCCCAAGTAGCTAGAACTACACATGTGTGCCACCACACCCAGCTTTATTTTTTATTAAAGAAAAAAAAAATTGTAGACATTAGCTTTCATTATGTTGCTCTGGGTGATCTTGAACTTCCAGCCTCAAGTGATCCTCCCACTTTTGCCTCCCAAAGTGCTGGGATTAAAAGTGTGAAACACCTCACCCAGCCTTAAAACTGTTTTTTTAATTGTCATTATAATACTTGATAAAATAAAATAAACCAAAACAAACATCTGAAAATGATGCTAACGTAGTTGGGTGCTGGCTTTAAAAAGTCCATTATGTGCTTTACCAATTATATTAGTTTTCTAGGGTGGCGCTTAAACATGGGTACACACACACAGACTGGGTGGCTTAAGCAACAGATATTTATTTTCTCAAAGTTCTAGCGGCTGTAAATCCAAGGTCAAAGTACTCCTCCGAGGGCCATGATGAAACGATTTGCTGTAGGCCTCTCTTCCTGGCTTGTGGGTGGCTGCCTTCTCACAGCTCTGTCTTTGCACAGTTGTACTTCTGTGCAAGAGTGTGTGTCAAACACAAGTAGCATTTTAACATATAAGAGATGTAGCTGAGCTCTAAATATAGGAGACAGTATGATGATTTTTTACATTTCAAATTCTCTGCCTGCATAAGAATATTTTTGCAGAATGTGTAAAACAATCTAATGAATTGATTGGAAGGTTCAGGAACAAGAAATATGGTTGTGGTTTTACATAAAGCTTTTATAAAGTTCCTTTAAACATATAATTATCTCATTTACCTATTAAGCCTGTGGATATATTTTGTTTATTATTTTTGATCCTCTGATTTTTCTGATTATGGTTCACAAAAAAACCATAAGATAAAGTACCATCCTGTACTTTATCTTCATGCAACAGTTTTTTTTCTGCTAAATTAATATTTTGTATATATTTGGTATAATTCTGTTAATATTTTATATATTTTGTGTATTTGTATATGAGACGCAGATGCTTTAGACAACATGAAAACATCTTCAAACATCCCTATTTTACCAAGGAAGAAAGATAACCAAAACACATGATTTAATAGATTTGAGAATTAACTGGTAAGTTACCCAAGTTTCAGTTTCCCAGAACTCTAATATATATCCCTGCATTCTTATCATGAAATATAGAGAAAGCACCATTTTGTTACATATTGTTACATTTATTTATATTGTAAACATAATCTCAAAGTTTATATTTTGCCACCATTTATGCATGAACTTTTCATGACAAATATTCCTAAATATTCCCATTGGAAGTATATGTTTCCCAGAATAGTAATTTCAGGAAGCTGTGCTATTATCCAACTGTCAATTTGTTTGTTTTATTTATTATTTATTTATTTATTTATTTTTTCTGTTTATTTTTAAGGCTAAGCGCGAGTGGAAAAGAAAAAAAGAAATCTGTAACTGGTTGTGATTAATTAGTTTTGAACACCATTACATTTGAACTAGCCTGACAATTTATTTTTCATCTACACTTACCTCATGAGCACTCCCTAATTCTTGCTTATCTTAAGCAATTGAAATTTCACCCAAGCTTTAAACTAGTTAGAAATTTATTTTTCCAAAATTCAAACTCCATACCGTTAAGGTCATACCTTTTTGAAATGTGGTAATATTTTCACTACTGTTTAAACCCAAACATTTCTAACTCTGTGTTGCAGATATGGATATGAGGAGGCTACTGCTACAAGTTTATATATGCTGGCTATTTTGCATTTCAGTGACTGATTACTGTTTCTTTAGGAATGGATGTATTTCTCTTGTTCTATAGTCACCATTCATTGAAGTGTTAAATATGTAATCAATATTGTATATGAGCTATTCAGATGTGTGTGATGTACATCTACACAGGGATCTTTGTGCTTTGTGATTAGTATAACTGTGCATACCCATCTTGTTTATGAGTCTTTTGGTCATTCCAAACTAAGCTAATCATCCTGTACTTTATCTTCATGCAGTAGTTTTTTTTCTGCTAAATTAATATTTTGCATATTTTTATCCAGTATATATTTGGTATAATTCTGTTAATATTTTATATATTTTGTATATTTGTATATGAGATGCACATGCTTTAGACAACATGAAAATACCTTAGAACATCCCTCTTTTACCAAGGAAGAAAGATAACCAAAACACATGTTTAATAGATTTGAGAATTAACTGGGAAGTTACCCAAGTTTCAGTTTCCCAGAACTCTAATATATATCCCTGCATTCTTATCATGAAATATACAGTAACAAGGAATGAAATTAATATATTAAAGTATCTTAATCTATCCAATTAAATGGTATTTTGAAAAGGACTTTAATGCTCTATCTTTTGACATTGAAATAAAGTTTTTCTTGATATTCCATAAGATAATGAAGAGTTGATAATTACATCTTTACATTTTCTTGCTCTTTAAATTGCAGAATCTTCATTATTTCTGCAAGAGATCACAAGCATGTTCATCTTGACTATTATACAAAAAGGCTTTATTAATACATCTGTAGAAGAAGCCAAATCATTCATTCCATGACTAGGCAATTAAGTAATCCTATCAAGATAAATAAGTAATGACTAAAATTGGTTGGGTAAAACCATAAGACATAATGTCAGCAAGGTGAAATAACTTCTCTTTAGCACTTTGCCTAAATAATGTTTTTTTTTTTTAAAAGAGACATATGCAAAATGAACGTGAATGTGTCATGAATTAATTTGTGTATGGTTTCCCTATAAAATAGTCACAGTAGCAACCAAAATTATGATACATTAAAAGTTGTAAAACTCAATGTTTTTCGATAAACAACTTTCTTAATGCTGTTTTCCATTTGATGCTGGCCTAATTTTCTGGACTTCCACACAGACTTTATAATTAGTTGGATATAGTGGTTGTATGATTAATAAATATAGACTGTGGTGCTGCCATGTTTGCCTTTGAATCAGGCCTCAACCACCCAATATGGCATGAGTGAGGTCAGGCCAGAACCTGGGTTTTTTCACACAGAAAAATAGTTGTAGAAACATCAATCTCATAATGTTGTGTGTTGGTTAAATAAGAAAATTATGTAAAATTGTCAAAGCACAATAGCTACACATAACAGGCATTCAAGTATTAGTGCCTATAATCTGATCTCTGCTGCCCTCACTTTTCCATTCCCCCAAATGGTAACAGAAGTCATATTTGAAATCACTATTCCACTCTGTAATTTCTGTTGTGGAAAAATAGAGAAATCTCTGTTTTCTTATGTAGTGACTTTTATCTGTGTATCTTCTTGAGTCTCTTGAGTTACATAATTTTCATGTATACAATTACTTTGACCTCCAGTCTCTACAGATAGTTTATCAACACACCGCTACACATAGACTCGAGTCTTTGATTTCCACAATGTGTGTGTGCATGTGTAGTTATTAATATATTTTATTTTCTGCCTGTTCAGTTGATGGGAGAAAAGTGAAGAAATCATAAATAAAATTTTTACCCCAAGATAATGTGCTGATTTTTCTTTTAAGGAGTGTACCAATATAACTATTTAAACTTGGAACTATTAAGCTATCTTTTTTTCTCTTTTTTGTAAGTATCTCAAACTGAAATGACTGTCAGCAGGATGAGGCACATGCCAGTATATACTGCCAATTTGAGATAGTTCATATCCCAGGACTTTTTAAAAAATTGTCTATATGCCAGTCTTGAGAAAATTTCAGTTACTTGCAGAGTTTTCCTTTGTGCAGAAGTGAGCTCAGTTCAGATATTTTGACATCACTACTAAAAGTGTATAAGTCAATTTTTATAACTGGAGACAACTGACTCAACTTTTAAAATAATTCTAGGTGTCTATAGGATAACTATATATGAACACGAAAAGGGTTATAACCACATACTACAATAACTACAATACTTAAAATAACAAAATTACAAACAAATTCATGGCACTCAAATTTAGTAGGTGTGTAAGGCCCTTACTATGTAGGTTACACGTTTATTTACCCTATTAATTTGTTCTGATAGCCAAAAGGTACCCAGGTAGAAATAATACTGTTAGAAGGCATGGAGTAATCTTGCATTTATCATTATAATTTCATATATAATTTCATTTTTCATATATAACTTCATTTTTAATGCATAGCTACCATGCAGAAATTTTCAGAAGTCACCTTATCCAGTTGCCCGTTTCTAAGAGTATATGGAAGCAGATATTACTAAAAACGGTAATTAGGATGCCATAATTGCCTTGAAGTAATATTGACTTGAAGTGTCTTCAGTGTCCAGAAGCTTTCCTGGCATACAGCAAATGCTCAATTAGAGAGTGAACAATTTTAAAAAATGTAAAGGCCACACGACAAGTATAATCTTGAAAAATAACTTCAAATATAAACTTGATGTGATAATTCATTTTTTAAAATTTGCAATAGTTTACTTTCATTATTTTCAAAAATGGTTGTGATCAAGGTGATACATGCACACGTGATCAGAGAGGCAGTTAATTAGGACGATAGTTGCCTGAATCAAGATTTGTTGTTCTATTTGTTTTGTATATTGCAACAATAATGTATTTACACCAAAGTGTTTGATGGTTTGGCTGTCAACACTATGAATATTATTACTGTCCCCTCAGGCTTTACTGATGAGTCTACATTTATCGGGTTGTCTCCTTCCTCTACTTATCATCCATCACTGCTGCTCTAATAGTATTGAAGTAATTGTAAATCTCTCCCATTGGATTACTTTTTCAAGTTTCAAAATTTTTAATGTATAAATTGTTAGGTTTTGATAACCTACATTTTAGTTTATTTACTTTATTTTTATGGTACATATTTAAGGCATACACATATGCTGTGAAATTATTACTACAATCAAGCCAATTAACATATCCATCACCTTCCATAGTTATCTTTTTTATGTGATTGGCAAGAGCACCTAAAACATACACTTTTAGAAAATTTTCAGTATAGAATACAGTATTATTAACTATTGGTATCATACTATATGTTAGATACAACTTACTCATCCTACATGACTGCCGTTTTGTACCCTTTGATCTGTTTTTTTTTCATTTCCTCTGTGTCTATATACTTGGCTTATTTTTAGGTAGCACATATAAGTGAGGTCATGAAATATTTTTCTTTCCATGTCTGGTTTATTTCACTTAGCATAATGCCATCCAGGATCATCCATATCCTCAAAAATGGCAATTTTAATCTTTTTTTGAGATTGAATAATATATGTCTATAATATTTATATTACACTACAGAGTTTGTTTTACAAGATTTTAATATTATATATATTATAACTATATATCACAATTTCTTTATCCAGTTGTTTTCAGAGCTTGGCTATTGTGAATTATACTGCAATAAACATGAGAATATAGATATATCTTTCATATACTGGTTTCAGTTCCTATACCCAGCAGAGGGATTGTGGAGTCATACAATAGCTCTATTGTAAATGTTTGAGGAACCTTTATACCATTTCCCAAAATGGCTGTATCATTGACATTCCCACCAACAGTGAACATGAGTTTCCTTTTTCCACATCCTATCACACTTATCTCTTTTTTTATATAATAACCATCCTAACAGTTGTGAAGTGATATAGTTATTTTGATTAACTTTTCTCAGATTAATGATGTTGAACACCTTTTCATATACTTATTACCCTTCGTATGTCTGTTTAAAATAACATCTATTCAGATCCTTTGGCCAATCAGACTGTCAGAGTGTTTTTTGATATTGAGTTGTGTGAGACTTTTATTTCACATACCAACCCCTCTCTGATATACGGTTTGTAAATATTCTCTCCCATTCTGCAGGCTGCCTTTTCATTTTGTTGAGTGTTTGCTGTGCAGAAGTTTTTCAGTTTGATGCAGTCTCACTTGTTTATTTTTGCTTTTGTCACCTGAGCTTTTGGTGTGATGGCCAAAAAACCATCGTCAAGGCCAGTATCAAGGAGTTGTTTTCTCTGTGTTTTCTTCTGGGAGTTTTATAGTTTCAGGCCTTACACATAGGCCTTTAATCCACCTTGAGTTGGTTTTGTGTACAGTCTAAGATAAGCATCCAGTTTTATTCTTTTATGTAAAGATAACCAGACTCTCACTGTTGCTTCTTTATAGGAACCATTCTTTGCCCCAATTTTGGCCAAGTATCTTCTACCCCTCCTTCAAGTCTAAGTGCAACAAAACATGCACTTTCTCAGGAAAGACATTTATTGTTCACTCATAATTCTATCTTTAATAGACATATCCAATAGAATATACAGTTCACAAGATTACAAACAAGGTTTATGTTTCTTCATAAGGAGTAAGCACATTTTTGAAACACAGGGTAATTCCTGACAATAAAACCTGCAACTCATTATGATTTTTAAGTTGTGTGAGATGTGGATACCCAGCATTTTCATGATGAGGCTGTGCTGTCTCACATTTTCAGTGATGAAGAAGAATGCCAACAGAGGGTTAATTCCAGATAAAATGTAATGTTCCAAACGGTATATATTGTTTATTGGAACATCTGTGGGGGAAGGAAAGTTAATTTTCCAAAGGACATTCCTCCTAAATTCTGTCTTAAAGTTGTTTGTAAGTAGAAGATTGAGTTTATATTACATTACAAGACTACAATGTCTTGATTAAATTCACTGTGCAATCTTTAATCAAATAAGTAAATGCATTATTTATTTCCAGGTTTGAAGCACACATTCTCTTCAGCTGAAATGCCAATTCTGGAGGAAAACGTATCTAATAATACATGAAACTGAAGGCCTTTTTCCTTTTTATTATTCTTGTAGCATTTAAAGACTAAAAGTCTGTCTTATATCTAGTTGCATGTTTTCAGGAAATATGCTTTTTGAAACTATTCTCATGAGTATGAAATTAACCTCAATAAATAATTTATTTTTGAACTCTTATTTCATGCTAATTACATATCTTTGGCCAAAACATTTTTAATCCTCTTCTTTGTTCTTTGAGACATTTTGACAATAAATTCAAAACTTTTAATGGAGAACATTTAAAAGGTCTTCTTAAAATAAAAAAAAAATTTACTTTTTTTCCTTCATCAAAGTTACATTATGTATCCCTATATTTCTAATGTTTAGGACATAAACAATTAGATGTGATTATGACCACTAAATAACTAAGTACTATATACATTTTTAGATTTCAGGCTTTAAAAGTAAAACACTTGTCACAATTTTCTGGTTAAATCATGTTCTTTGTACCATG
>NW_012123820.1:10757984-10762955 GCF_000951035.1 Colobus angolensis palliatus | reverse complement strand
AAAATTAGCTATTTTTTGAAGTACAAATTCTAATAAATTCTATAACTTTGAAAAAATTTTTCAAGTTTGGAAAACTTCAGACTACATGGCTAAATCAGAGGGCAATATAGCATATAAACACAAATATATATCAAATTTTTTCTTGTAATGTTTTAGAGATTCTTAAGTTTTACAGAAGCTTATTCACAAAAGGGATTGCTACAAATTCAAAAATATATCCTTCACCCTGTTCCATTAATTGGAAAACATTATATAATCAAAGAGTCCTGCCTGTCTAAAGTACATAATAATATATAGCATCCTGAAATAAGTATTTGTTATTTTTATTGCTTATGTTGTGAAATCAAAGCTTATTGCAAAGTAAATCAAATAAATTATTCTACTCCATGCTTAGAGAAGTGAGATTTCAGACCCAATTTTAGATAATTCACCATCTTCATGGAAATGGAAAATGTTGCTAAGTCAGTCATTTGTTCTTTTTTTCCCTTCTCCTGTGGGTCCAATAAATGATTATTGAACAAATACTTATCAAAAAGCGATTTTGAGCAATATAATTTAGAAGCAATATTATTAAGACACAAGCATTTTTAAGAGAGTTATGAAATATGCATAGAAATGATCAATAAAATCAAAATGTGTGAAATACCACAAAATGGTACACTTGCTTGTTATGGGAGTACAAAGTTAAGAAAGTATTCTAAGGTGTATGTGAAGTTCTGGAAAGTACTTTTTGGCCATTGACCGGGACCTCGTTTCAATGAAGGAAGCAAGAAGGGAGTGGTGGAGCAGGGACACTGGACATCATGTTGAACAAATAGTAAAGACCAAAGACAAATTCTGAAAAATGGATGGTCTCTTGAGAGAAAAATTATCTTTTTTGCTACCAGCTTGAATTACTACTCTTATATAAGCAACTTCTAAATAAATGAAACCAAATTTGATGATGTTAGGGATTGCCTGGACAGAGACTTGGATTTTGGAGAAATTCAGGGCATAATTTTCCTGAATTCAAATCATGTAGATCATTGATTCTCAAAGAGTGATCTGTGAACCAACAACATCAGTGTTACATTGAGACATAAATTCTTGGACCCCCAGATCTATTGAATCAGAAACTCAGGAGATCTCGGCAATCTCTTTTGCAACATGTCCTCTGGGTAACTCCATTGCATAGTGGAGTTTGAAAACCATGCTGTGGACAAACAACCTAAATACCTCCAAGGCAGTCTGGCACTAACTGTGGTAGCTCACTAAGTGTGGCTCCTACCGGAGCATCCCTTGTTCAACCTATCAAAGTCTAGTGGCAGATGAAAATATAACAAATGATAGGGTACAATTTTTTTATCTAAACCATAATCCGTGAAATAATCTATTTTCAGTCTTTATAAGATACTTCACTCAAATTTAAGCTATTCTAAAGAACAACATTTTTCTGAATTAAGAAGACATAGGGTCAAGGGACCAGGCAATCAATTACTAATTAGTGGTTAGTTAACAAGAAATAAATAAAACTATTATCAGAATGTCATTTACATAGGCAAAGCATAGTCAGGTAGGTAGATCATATTAGAAAGATTATAAGATGAATAAGTACCAATCTATTCTGGAACACTAGAAATTATAAAAATGAAAAAAATTATCAAATGAACAAATATTGTAGGAGTCCTTCACATTAGTTTATCTTCATTATTGGAAGAGTGCTTTAGTACAAACTTTCTAGGCTCGGTTTGGTGGTTTTGATCAAGAATTTTAAAAATGTGGCCATTGACACAATAATATGGTTAAAAATTCATCGTAAGGGAATAGAAATCTAAGCCAAGAACTAAAGAACCAGGAACTGAAAAGGCAAGGAATAGTGATGGAAGGGGCAAGACGGAGAGAGGTGAGACCTTGCAGCAAAAATAAAAATTAAAACAACAACAGAAAGTGCAGATAGAATCTATTACCTGAGTATGAACATAAAGGAAAAGCAACAGTCAGCATTTTGTCTGGAATAATAGAATGTTTGAAAAAACAAGAGAGTAAGAAAAGGAAACTAATTTTATAGAAAGAATGTTAAGTTTGTTTTTGGATTACTGAAATGACAGCAGGCCTTGGAAATGAAAGCAGCTAAGTAGCGGAGGGAATTGGCGATATGAAGTCTTAGATGGAGTGGTTTCTAATTCATCAAATAAAAATCATAGTTGAGATTTCAGAGGTAGAAGAAAAGAAGATTTAAAGGCAGAAGATTAAAATTAATTACCCAGGGTTAGAAAAAATCGTAAAAAAGCCAGTAAAGATGGTGGGATAGGGCTCATGAGTAGTTAAGGTAGGAATGAAGGTGGGGAGGAGAAAAAACATGGCAATGTGGTTATATAACATGAGAATAATGTAGAAGGAAGGGGTAATTATTTTAAAGAAGAAAGTGAAGGAAAAGAGCAATATGTGGTGGTGGGGACCAAACACTGCAAACAGCTCATAGTATGCTGAAACTGAAGGGCCATTGGGATTGAACACTCTCAGGCCATTATGATTGCTAGATATAGTGCATTTGATGAATACAAAATGTAGAGGGTGAAAGAAGCAAAGTATAAAAATATTTTAACACAAGAAAGAATAGGTTCAGGCATTTGGTAATGTAAAATATAGTAGGCAAAAAGTGTATAGCAGTGCATAGAGGCAGAGATAAGTTCAGATAAGTTTTAATTTTTTGTTCAGAGGAACTCAGTTACAAAAGAAATTATGTTTGCAGTTGCAATTATTATCAGCATAATAGGAGGAAATATTATGCACCCCGTATTTTCAAAGATAGGTGCATTTGAACAGTTGAGAGTAGCTATACTTCAAAGTAGCTATCATGGGGATGTTTTGGGGGTTAAAATCCATTAATTAAGTAAAAATTATCAAAAATTTGTCAAAGTACTGTTGGCATCAACAGACAATTTAACTTTATGAATTATGGCTTGTCTTATAATTCTGTGTACTACTTCAAATATAAATTTGGCTAAACAATGTTTCACATTTTACTATTAGCAGTTATTCTCTAATGTTAGGTAAACATTTATAATGTTTTCCATTATTTGACTTTAATTTTACAAGAGATTTATTGAAAAGTTTAGTGTGTTATAAATTTCCATATTGTACAACAAGAAGCAGTTTTGAGAGGCTAAAATATGTAGATACATTTACTTTCAGAACTTTTTAGACTTAAGTCACATTATATTTATTCAATGGTAATAGGAAAATAGTTTGTTGATCCCATGTAAAACATACAGAGATGTTTGTTTATATAGATAGTATTTTTGATAAATTGATGAGCTTTATTTTATTTTTGTGGGGTTAAAACATATTTTTAACCTGT
This sequence comes from Colobus angolensis palliatus, assembly GCF_000951035.1. Taxonomy (NCBI): domain Eukaryota; kingdom Metazoa; phylum Chordata; class Mammalia; order Primates; family Cercopithecidae; genus Colobus; species Colobus angolensis. The sequence continues at coordinate 10,759,615 of NW_012123820.1, read as the reverse complement.
CCTCAAAATATAAATAATAACAAGTAAAATTAACTATAATAATCTTTTTCACAATGGCAGAAAAAATTGAATTATTTTTAAGATTCATAATGTATGCTTAAAATTTGGAAGAAGATACATATTTTGGGATTAGAATTATCTAGATATAAAATAGTTGGCAGATATCTAGACAATTATCACTGTCATAGATTGGTTTATTTTCTAATTGGGTACAATACATCAATATTGGCAAACTGGGTAAATAAGGTCTGCCATGGATAAAATTTAAACACATTTGTACCAATTTAATAGTTTGTTGGCCTCTTTATAGGTATTTTTGCAAGGCCAATTTCTTTATCAAATTATTTATGTAAAAATGAATACTTTTTATAAATAACAAAGATATTCAAATATTTGAAGAGCAATTTCATCTACCCTTTATTTATATGTACTAATATACTTCAGTAATCTCTGTTTAGATCATTTTAAAATGATTTTTATTAGCATCTCTCAAGTTTTCAGACAATTCTTTGTTTGCCATTATTTGTCTATCACTAGTTACCAATGTTTATTTTTTCAAGTAATATGATCCTTAATATCAACAATTAGGACAGTCAATCAACAATGTGGTTGATAGAAGCCTTAAGAAAATTACCTGCTCTGATTACTTCTCAGTAAACAGGAGATGCTAACATGACTATACAGAAATAGTGTGTGAGAATTAAATCAAAGATTATGTGTGAATCTGTGATCTATAATTTATTAGCATAAAATAACTAAACAGCAAAATCCTATCTGGCTATAAATGGGAGAGATACTCACTAATGGAAGACAGAAAGCAGTGTTAATCTGATTTCTACATGACCAGGGAGGCTTTTTATTGGGTGAGCGTAAGTTGGAGACTGTTCAATTCCCATCTAAAGGCTTTGGGGCCATAGAACTCTAGTCACTGCCATGCAATTCTGAAAATCATTGAATAGCAACTCTCAAAGTACATCAAGCAGAAGTCCCATTGCCAGGTAATGGAGGTCTTTAGTTTGTGCCTATGAACCTTCATTAGAGAGGAGGTGATAGTCTCAATATCTATGCAAATGGGAACAGCAGAAGCGCAAGTTATAAAACTTAAAAAAAAAAACTCTACCAAAAATTTACATGTGATTATGCATATACTATGACCCAGAAACTCAATAGAAATGTGTACATGTGTTTAAAAAACCGTACTGAAATGTTTGTGTTAGTAATATTCAAAATAGCCACACGTTGGAAATCACTCAAATGCCCAGAAAATGTAGAAGAGATTAATTAATTATTGCACATTCATGCAATGTAATAATATTAAGCAATAAGATTGAACTACACCCACGGGCTGTAGTTAAATGACTCTCCAAAATCAATGTTGAGTAAAGAAATCTAGATACAAAAGATACATACTGTATAATTCCACTTATAAAAAGTAGAAAGGAGGGAAAGTTTTTGTGACCCTTGGAGTGGAAGAGAGGAACTTCAAAGACACTAGCAATAGTTCTTGTCTGATTTGACTATTGGCTACATGGATATTAACATATAATACATTCCCAAAAGTATTACATGTTAATAAAAATTTAAACATGAATTTTTAGTTGTTACAAAGAAAGAATGGGTATTTTCTTTTT
>NW_012123820.1:10751731-10757516 GCF_000951035.1 Colobus angolensis palliatus | reverse complement strand
TAGAATGGAATAAAGACTCATTATCTGTATGGTGTGTTTTATTTTTAGCTAGTTGCCTCTAAAGTTATGTTACCTATCAAGGAGATTTCTTAGTGTTTGCTTCCCATTATGCAGCTTAGGTATTCTCAATTATCCCTCCCTTCTTTATAATGTGTTTTGTTGAATCACTCCTTCATGTAATATCAAAGAATTGTAAAATAATATTTTTGTGCATAGAATTATATGATGTGGTTAAAAGCAACCATTTCAGAAAAACATGCTAATTAACAGCAGATCAAACACTTAATGAAAGGATTTCTTGCCTGGCCTTACTCTGTCTCACAAATGTGCCTGGCAACATAATAGACACTTGGTAGGTTCTGATACAGCTAGAGCACAGATCAGAAGAAAGATCCAAACATACGCCAAACACATAGCTAAAAAGTAAATTAGAAGAAAACATTCATGGTTTGTGCTTGGTAGGATGGATTTTCTCACACTATTAATACTTGTCGGAAATATTTAACTTAAAGGTCAAATAGTTACTTGTAGACATAAAAAAGTTGCATCTCCATATTTGGTTTTCAGTTGATTCAATGGAGAATCATCTTCAAATCCATAAAGTTGAAAACTCTTCCTTTTTAAAAATGCTTAAAATTTTTTTTCTGCCACAAGCAACTCTTTATCCATGCCATATTTTATACTAGTTAGAGCCATTATTTGGATTTCCTTAAAATATAAGGATATGAATTTAGCTAAAGAAATGAGTAGAGGTATGCTAGTTGCAATTGAACTAGGAAGGACAAATGTTCATGATAAGGAAATTTGAAAAGAGTGAACTACCACATTGATATATACACATCAGCATATACTTTTTACTCTTTTCAAAGATCCAGAAAAGGTAGAGTGACAAAGATGAATTGCATTATACATCATTTTCTGCTATTGATTATTTTCACTATTTTGGCATTTTGGGTAATACCCAAATACCAAAATACCAAAATACCACATTCTTGTATGACGCATGAACAAGTTTGAAAACAATGAGTAAATTATTATTGCTTTAACATTTTCTCGTTGAACGTGTCAATTTAGAGACACTATCCTAAAACAAACTCTATGGAAAGATGATTATAATGTAAAGGAAGTTAAATTAGCAAGAAGTAATGCAAAGTTAAAATATGTTCCAGTTTTTCAAAATAGTGATTTATTACACATAAAAACAGTTTGTAATGCTATATCTGAAAAAATCAGCAATAGTAGTTTTCTGTAGATATTAAATTTTACCATCATAAATGTGGTGTAGAGAATTGTAGTTCAGAGTAACACTTGATTTGGAATCATGGTGCCTCCACTTAAAAACTGGTTGGCTTTTGTTAAACATTTCACTTCTTTGTTTTTCTGTTTTTTCATAAGTCTAATGAATATAATAATGGATCTCCTTTTGCAGGGTTTTGTAGAGCAGTCAATAATTTTGAAAAAGTACTTACAATGCCAAAATTATTCAATAAGGTTTAGCTATTATTTTACTAATATTTTATATTAGCTAGTATTTCAAACTCCAAGATCTTTCATTTCATTTTTAATTTAATATACGATTGATGGTGTTCAACAAAATTTTACCTACATTTTACCAAAACAAAAGATTTTCTAAATGCTTCACAATTTTAAAATAAAGCAAAATATTTAAAAAATTGATTAAATGAAGTGAAACCAAAAATAAAAAAGCTGTCTGAAAATTTTTAAATTACTGTAGCTCTATATATTTAATATGAAGTATTTGGTATTCAGCTTATTAATTGAGATTGATCTTTAAGAGTTAGTAATTGATCTGAACTCTCAACAGTAGTAAAACTGCACTGGTGTCGTAAAGACACATGCAAGTTCCGTGAAACTTTTACCAACATCCAATGAATAACTTTACAGAATAAATAGACACAGTTATTTGTACCAGCAGTCTCTTTAAAGGGAGGTTTTGCTACAAAATTATGACATTTTATTGGCAGGCTCACATCTTGTTATTGAGTATCACTGGAAAGGAGCAAAGTACACGTAGGATGCAGCTTGAATAAGTGCTTGCGCATTTTTGCTTCCTCACTGGCTCCTCTCCCTCCACCATGAGATCATACCTGGGTTAGTATACTAAAGAATGAGAAATTAGAACAAAGTGAATACTCTCAGCTGAGGGCAAACTATGTCAACCAGTGTCTACTTGACCCACCAGCTGAAAACAGATGCATATGGAAGATCAACTGCTCCCAGCTCAGATAGGCAGAACCACTTAACTAATCTGTAGACTTTAGAAAAATAATAAATGATTGTTTTAAGCCATTAAATTTGGAGGTGGTATGTTATAAAAAGTTTTTGCAGTGATAACTAACAGATAGTCTATCAAAGCAGGATGGCATGATAGAGAAATGTGGGACTGGCGAGGGATAAAGGGATGAGTGAGCCTTATATTTTTAAAGTAAGGGAATATACACACATACAGAGAGAAAGATAATAATAGACTTGCTTATTTAATTGTATACTAATTTTTTTATCCAAGACAGGCAGGGGAAGTGCTGCACAATTCGTTGAATAAGCAGGAGGGAATAGGATCCGAGTGGACAGGGTTGAAACCCACAGACTGGATAAGTTTATCTAGGAAGTGATTACATTGGAAAAGTGGTTCCGAGGACAGGTTTTTTTCACACTCTAACCTACTGGGAGCTCATGCAAATTCTCTTCTGGCACACAATTGGTAGAGTTGTTAATGGAGATTTAGGACATAACATGCATGAAAATGCCTTGCCAACCGGGTCTCCAAAATAGGCTGGGTGCTTTATGTGTTTCCTGTCCCTTCAATATCTATATAAACTTCTTAAGAGCCTTAGCATTCTGGAATTCAGATAATGACCATTAAAACACATCTTTCTTTTCTTCTAAGCCCTGAAAGCTACACGTTATTTTAGTTAAATTCTTAATCTCTTCCACAGTATAAATTTTATAGAGATAATGTTGATATCCTTTAATCCAATATTTAGGAAGTATGCCATCTAGTTTTATGTAAGTTGCTTAGTTTATTTTTTCACACTTTTTTCAAGAAATTCCATTTCCTAAAAATACCCATGGGAGCCTTGGATAAGGATAAAAATGCTAAATTATATGCATAATACAAAATTAAAAATCAGTAAGTGACATTTTTCAAGTTATATAACTTGTCTTACATTTGTAGTAGGTATTTTTTGCGTTACTATTAGCTGGATGAATAGTAATACCAGTTGAAGTCCTCACTTTCCAAATTTCCAAATGGTAGAGGACAAAGTGTTTTGCCATCTTGGGCTTCAGATTTCATAAAGTGTTTACATTTCTCTTATTAAATGAATTGTCTGAACTCCTAAAATGTATAAACTTTATGAGTATGTGGAACATGAGCCTCCCTGTCTTGCCTTCTGCTTTCAGAACGATGTCAGTGCTTGAAAACGGAAAACACGTAAGCATCTTTGGGGTTCCTGATCCAACAATTACTTATTCCATTAATCTTCTGTAGAAGCATTTCTGAGGATGTTTGAATTTGACTTTCAGTCTGAGCCAAATGTATATGGCTTTTTTTTCTGCTTAGTATTCATTGTCACACTTATTCTTGAAATTATAAAAAACTGTTGTGAAACAAACAAAAGGGGGTAAGTTACTTCAAATCTTTTCATCCATCAGCACCCATGACTGTGGAAGAAGCAGTAGTTTATTTTCACATGAAGTATGTTGAGTTTCTGTAGTCAAAGTATACAAAGCTGGGCTGCACTTAATTCTTGGTATAACTTACATAAAGCGTGTAACCAGTGATAATTTAGAAGACTCAAAGCATTGCTATTCACTTAAATCTGAAGAGGATCTGACTGAACACAGATATCTCTGACAAGAAATCTGAGTGTCATATAGATGTTTATATTGGCTTTCTCCTTCATTCTCTGCCAGTGACTTCTCCCACCACTTCTCTCCCTGTTTTCTGAAGAATACACTGTTAAGTGCAGGAACAAACATTATTAATAAAATAGGGAATAATAAACATGTATTATAAGATACACATTGATGTTAAAATAAATTAATATTTACACTTCTGTTCTATGTAGAAAAGATTTTTGCAACTATTTTTACCATGTGAAGTATTCAAATAAAGTATTATTTTGTGTAATAGAAACAAGATGATTAATACTTCTGATAATAATAACAGTGCAGCTAGCTCAAATTAGCCAAGCATTTCTATTTTAATATCAGAAATGAATGAACAGATTATATTTGCCACAATGTAACATCATTTTCTATATTATTCAAGATCAACGAAGACAAGGGCCCGTGTGTTTTCTCAGCAACATTTTAGAGCATTAGCGCCTCACAGTGGTGAAGAAATTGGGCAAAATAATTACAAAACCTTATGTTTTATTCCTTGTTCTGCCATTTAATTGCTGGAACTAATTATTTAACTATTCAGTTTCCCAAGTTTTCCATTTGTACAAAGGAATTATCTATGTCCTGTATCCTATATCTACATCATAGGGTTGTTGTGAAGAATAAAGTATGACATGCATATATCTTGAAAGACGGTGTTAATTATATAGTCTGTTTTAAATGTTAGTTTTTGACTATTATTCACAAAAAATAATTGATGTGACTCTATGTTGAATGCCTACTACGTGTGAGAGATGTGGCTTTCAGTTTATGTGAATGTTTTATTATTAAATATTAATATTTGTATTGATATTACACAAGTACTGTAACAAACTATAATATAAAATATATTTAAATTGTTTTTTATTTTTATTATTTTAAATGTTTTGTGGGTACATAGTAGGTGTGTATATTTATGGGGTACACGAGATATTTTGATACAAGCATGCAATGTGAAATAAGCACATCATGGAGAATGGGGTATCCATTCCCTCAAGCATTTATCCTTTGAGTTACAAACAATCCAGTTACACTCTTTAAGTGAATTTAAAATATACAATTAAGTTATTATTGACTATAGCCACCCTACTGTGCTATCAAGTAGTAGGTCTCATTCATTCTATTTTTTGTAACTGTTAACAATCTCCACCCTCCGTCCCCTCCCAAAAACCCACTACCCTTCCCAGCCTGTGGTAACCACCCTTCTACTTTCTATGTCCATGAATTCAACTGTTTTGATTTTTAGATCCCACAAATAATTGAGAACATGTGATGTTTGTCTTTCTGTGCCTGGCTTATTTCAAGTAACACAATGATCTCCAGTTCCATCCATACTGTTGCAAATGACTGGATCTCATTCTTTCTGATGGCTGCATCGTACTCCATTGTGTATATGAACCACATTTGCTTGACCTGTTCTTCTGTTGATGGACACTTAGCTTTCTTCCATATCTTAGCTATTGTAAACAGTGCTGCAGTAAACAAAGGAGTGCACATATCTTTTTGATTTACTGATTTTTTTTTTCTCTTTGGTATATACTCAGCAGTGGGATTGCTGGATCATGTGGTAGCTCAATTTTTAATCTTCTGAGGAACTGCCAAACTGTTCTCCATAGTGGTTGTACAAATTTACATTCCCGCCAACAGTGTACAAATGTTCCCTTTTTTTCCACATCCTTTTCAGCATTTGTTTTTGCCTGTCTTTTGGATAAAGGCCGTTTTAATTGGGCTGAGAGACTATCTATTGTAGTTTTGGTTTGCATTTCTTCGATGGTCAGTGATGTTGAACATCTTTTCATAGGCTTGTTTGCTATTCTTATGTGTTCTTTTATTGATATTTTTAAATTTTTAAAGCCCAAATTTCTCAGTAGAAGAAAAT